>NW_016808928.1:1957766-2103136 GCF_001698545.2 Rhinopithecus bieti | reverse complement strand
AAAAAAAAAAAAAAAAAGAGAAGAATTCTAAAAGAATATAAATTGAGACATTTTCTATATGCAAACAATACTTTTGTGGCAACCAGAATTCACAATTAAAAGTAAAAGCCCCAGATTGGATAAAACATTTACAAAGTTTGTAGCTAAATATATGCTTTTCCTTGCAAATTATGAAGCATTGCATTTATAATCATAGCAAGGAGTGCATGTGTTAATTTGTGAGTTTCTTTGTGAGAGCCACAGCAGCTCCTTAGTCTCCTCGTGATCCCTGGGAATTAAAATCCAATCGCACACAATTCCGAGGTCTGTGTCCCTCAGGCCTCTCTCCACCATGTACTTCTGCCGCTTACTTTCTTTGAGGTGGGAATCTTCAGGATTCTGCATTCTCCAGGCCAAGCGGCAGCATTATCCGCTCCATCACTCCTGACCATGGTCTCTAAACAGCCAGCAGTTTCAGATGAACATTGTCTAACCTGGAGTTTATATTCTGGTTTCCAAAGGATCATATTTTTAACTTCATGTAAGTTGTTAGAATCAAAACAGAGTATGTGACTGTGTTAAAACAATCCAAGGCACAATAAAATGTTTAAGAGTTTATTTTAGGAAAAAGCAGTTCCTGAATTGGGGCCACTGCAAACCTGAAGGGGTTCAGGAGTTCCACTTTGTCAGGCTGTTAAGGCATCAATAACTTTTCTATTTTAAAGCAAGATTGTGTTGCTGGAGGAGAATCTAAGGTGTCAGTCTATGAAAACAAAAGAAAAACAAAGGTTCATGTATGGAGCAAATTACGGTCTTATTCTCAGGATCCAGAGGGCAGAGAGTGGAGATTTCTAGACTGGAGCATGAAGCACCTTTTGGTGGTGGAGTGCAGGTGGCAGGTGCATGTCTGGATGTGGTATCAGGTGATGTCCTGGGGAACTCTCCCAGTGACTCACAAAGCAGCACCCGTGAAGATTGTCCATGGGTGATCTGTTGTAGTGAGTTTTCTGATGAAGGTTGTCCATGGGTGATCTGTTGTAGTGAGTTTTCTGAAGTTTAAAGTTATCCACTTTCAGCTTTCAGGGCTTGGGAAAAGGACAGTTTTAATTTCCATAAAACTAGAAAATTCCAGGATTCTATTCAGTTTGCTTTTTAAATCTAGGTTAACCACTTAGCTTGGGCGATTGGTGTTTCGCATGCCAACAGCAACAAACGAGAATCTTTAGTATTTGATTTATTTTTGCCAAAAGGAAAGAAAATTGGTAAACGAATGGTTTTGTCTCTTCCTTATTCGAATTCATTTTTCAGATTTTCAGATTTGTTTTGCTTTTCTTTTATCATCACAACTGCTATGTTTACGTGTGCGTTGTTGCTCTGAGAAATGGCATTGCATCAGAAGCACAGAGTGAGAAGTCTTTTATTGCTTAACATGTTTTCTTTTTCAGGTAAAGAAACACTTTCAAACTAACTCTTCAAACCTCTTGTCCTCCCTCATATTTTAAAGGATTGTCTGAAACGTTCACAAGTAGAAAAGAAGTCTTTTCTGTTAATGTGCCTATGACCTAAACTTATGTTTTAACAGCTTCAACCGTAAGTTAGCCTACTCTTTAGGCTGACTAGTCAGTGCGATGGTTTGGATGTGGGTTGTTTGTTCCCACCAAAACTCTTGTTGAAATTTGATCCTCAATATGGGGGTCAGTGTTGGGACATGGGGCCTAAGGAGAGATGTTTGGGCCATGGGAGCAGATCCTTCACGAATGGCTTGGAGCTGCTCTCTGGGTAGTGAGTGAGTTCTCGCTGGAACTGGATTAAGACTCGATTGGTTCTCACAGAAACGGAGAAGTTCCTGCGGGACCGCGTTGTTATAAAGCCGGGACGCCTCTCAGGATTTCCCAGCTTCCTGGTGCCTGCTTCCCCTCAGACCTTCTCCGCTCTGTGTGAGACAGCATGAAGCCCTCTCCCGAGGCCAGAGTCACACCTGTGAACTTCTCAGCCCGCAGAACCATCACTAAGTAAACGTCTTTTCTTTATCAATCACCCAGCCTCAGGTATTCTTTTATAGCAACACAAAATAACGAAAACCCTCAGAATGTGGCAAGTTGTCACTATGGTTTCATAACAACAGCTGATTTTCATTAAGCACAATGTGAATTTAATTACTTTTAATATGACTAAAGGTGTGTTGGAAAGTTTTTGTAGCAATTTTTTAATTAAGTCTATTACTCCTTCTGTGCCATGGAATTCTGATCACTTTTCATAATCTTCTCTTACAGTCTCATAACCCATGAGTGGTAGAATGAAACTATTTAATAGTAGCTTTTTAACTGTTAAGGCTCTAGCGTTTGAGAAAGTCAAAATTTATCAATTTTTTTTTTCTAGTCTGGCTATTACAATGGGCAATTTTAACTCCGGATGACTCACTTAAGAGAACATTTGTTAGTTGGTGGCAGAAAAATAATTACAAAGAAAGGTCTTTCATTTATTGTGGAAAGACCTCTATGCAATAGGCAGACAAGAAAATGCATTTTCCTGCTCCCCAAAGACGAGCACGGTCAATCAGTGTCTTCTACCATAGGGTGGGCATTTGAAAAAAGGATTGTGCCATGTAGACTTAGTTCTGGGCATTTTAAAAACGTTTTCCTGCTGTGGAAAGATACCATTAATTGCTCACATAACAATGATTCTTCCTTTATACCTTGTCCATGGGAACTTCATTTTGTTCTAGTTTAAAATGTTCCCGGTTAAAACACCATGTTTCCTAGCCTCTATAAAGAGGAGACCGCTGGACATAGTTCTGACTCATAAGATATAATTAGAGACCACTGTGTGTTTGTCGGGCAATATTTTTAAAAGCACTAAGTGCAGAGGACCTGCTTGTTCTTGCCCTTAGTCCTGTATGTCCCCTGCCTGGTGCAAAGATGTGATGTGCAGAGAGCGGCAGCCATTGTGGGCCACTCGAATTCAACCCTCATGTTAAAGAAGTCAGCACAGACGGGGCAAGGGGGGTCTAAGGAACAGATGGCATGACGCAGCTGCCACAACAGTACTGAATGTTCTCCCTCCATAGTTTCTGAAATATGAGAAAAATAAACACTTCCATAAACACATATGCTTCTCCTATTTGAGTTTTCCCTCATAGGCAGCCATATGCAATATCAAGTATACAAACATCTGTCAATTTTAGTATTTCCATGTGCTTGTAAAATGGTCAAAAATAGCAAGTAGGCTACCACTGCTTATAGAACTAAACTGGCTATTGAGATGACCCAATTGACTCCTGACTGAATTTTTTAATAGCGGTTCTGGGAATCTGTACTTTCCCACAGCCTCAGGTAATGGTAATCAACACGGCTGCATTACCATGTTTTTGAAACTACTACAAATAGAATTTGTGAAACTGCTACAATTTTGTGAAACTACTACAAATAGAATTTTCACTTGAATAATATCTTAATGACTGAACTTTAAAATACACAGATGGTAGTGAATCAACAGCTTAGGCTCATTGTGTCCATGCAGTATATTGTTGCTCATGGACTGAGGCTGAGAGAGGGCATAGAATGAGGACAAACATTCTATTGTTCATCACTTCAGATAACATTTGAGCATCTAGTATGGATTAGGAATTGAAGATGGAAAGGTACTCCTCAATGAGTTTGAGATTATTTCTCAAAAAAATTTAAAGTAAAATTTATATCTTTTGCATATACTGTTGGTATTATTGATTTCATTCAATTACCCTTGCATCTAAACCTTGTTCAGACACATGAAATATAAGAAAGAAGCAAGATCTTTTTTTTCTTTCTTTCTTTCTTTTTTCTTGAGTTGGAATCTTGCTCTATTGCCAGACTGGAATGCAGTGGTGTGATCTCAGCTCACTACAACCACCAACTCCCTGGTTCAAACGATACTCCTGCTTCAGCCTCCTAAGTAGCTGGGATTACAGGCATGCGCCACCATGCCCAGCTAATTTTTGTGTTGTTAGTAGAAATGGGGTTTCACCATGTTGGCCAGGCTGGTCTTGATCTCCTGACCTCATGATCCTCCTACCTCAGCCTCCCAAAGTGCTGGGATTACAGGCATGAAACACCACGCCTGGCCAAAGCAAGATCATTTTATGTGTATTTACATGTTGCATTAACAAAAATACTTTAATATCCTATACACTGGATTCATAATTGTCTGTCTCCATAAATTCTTTCTTTCCCTGAAGGAATAGTATATACCCAAGTTAAAAAGTACTTTCTCTTCCAGTCTATAAAACCTCAGCAAGAGGCAAACTAATGTCCAGATGTGTTAAGGAAAATCTGAAAAATTTCAGGTATATCCTGGAGAAAATGATGTGGGTAGTGGGTTGGAGGGACAGCATTACAGGTATTTCACTCATTGTAAAATTATTTCATCAGTATCGACTCAATACCAGGTACTCTTGTAGCATCAGGGATAGAGTAGAAATGAGACAGGTTGTATATTTGATCTTACGTTGTGTCCCTTCTAATGAGGGAGAAAGACAATATATACAAGACAAAACTAAACGTATTAGTAAGGGAATTTCAGATTCTGACTCATGGTTTTTTTGTTTTTGTTTTTCTTTTTTTGAGACGGAGTCTCGCTCTGTGGCCCAGGCTGGAGTGAGTGGCGCGATCTCAGCTCACTGCAAGCTCCGCCTCCCGGGTTCCCGCCATTCTCCTGCCTCAGCCTCCCGAGTAGCTGGGACTACAGGCGCCGCCACTGCGCCTGGCTAATTTTTTTGTGTTTTTTAGTAGAGACGGGGTTTCACCGTGTTCGCCAGGATGGTCTCGATCTCGTGACCTCGTGATCTGCCCACCTCGGCCTCCCAAAGTGCTGGGATGACAGGCTTGAGCCACCGCGCCCGGCCTCTGACTCATGTTTTAAAGACAACAGAGCAGAGCAATTTCAGAGTGAGTGGAGAAGAGTCAATGAGATGAAGTGGGCTGGATGGCTGAGGATGGGAAATTTGAGCTGAGGCCTGAATGACAGAAACCTCCAGCCCTGCAAAGTTCCCTGCGAGGAAATCCCAGGCATGACACCTGTCTGTGATGTGTGTTCTGTTCTACGGTCCTCGGACATCCCGTCTGTGATGTGTGTTCTGCGTCTAACGGGTCCTCGACATCCCGTCGGTGATGAGTGCTCGCGTCTCCGGCCTCGCGACATCCCGTGCTGCTGATGAGGTGCTGTTCTACCGCGGCTCGGACATCGCCGTCTGTGATGAGGGTCTGGTTCTACTGGTCCTCGCGAAGCCCGTCTGTGATGAGCGGTCTGCTTCTGGCCTTCAGACATCCCGTCTGTGCATGTGTGGCTGTTCTACGGTCCTCGGACATCCCGCTGTGATGTGTGTTCTGTTCTACGGTCCTGACATCCCGGCTGTGATGAGTGTTCTCGCTTCTTACGTCCTCGGACATCCCGTCGGATGTGTGTTCTGTTCTCTACGGCTCCTCGACATCCCGTCTGTGATGGGTTCTGGTGCTACGGGTCCTCGACAGCGCCGCTGCTGAGGTGTGTCGGTCTACGTCCTCGACATCCCGTCTTGTGCATTGTGTGTTCTGTTCTACGTCCTCGGACATCCCGCTGTGATGCAGTGTTCTGTTCTACGGGCCTTCGACAGCCCAATCTGTGATGAGTGTCTGTTCTACGCGTCTCGGACATCCCGTCTGTGATGTAAGTGTTCTGTTGTCTACGGTCCTCGGACCATCCCGTCTGTGATGTGTTCATGTTCTACCGGCTCGACCATCCCGTCTGTGCGAGAGTGTTCTGCTTCTACGGCCTCGACATCCCGTCTGCTGATGCCTGTGCTGTCGGTCTACGTCCTCGCGACATCCCGTCCTGGAGGAGTGTGCTGGCTACGGTCCCTCGACATCCCGCTGTGCATGAGTGTTCTGTTTCTGACGGTTCCTCGACATCCCGTCTGTGCATGAGTGTTCTGTTCTACGTCCTCGGACCATCCCGTCTGTTGATGGAAGGCTTCTGTTCTGGTAGCGGTCCGCGACATCCCGTCTGTGATGTGTGTTCGGTTCGACGGGCCTCGCGACAGTCCCGTCTGTGATGGCTGGTTCTGTGTCTACGGTCCTCGCCGACATCCCGTCGGCTTGATGACGGTTCGGTTCTTACGGTCTCGACATCCCGTCTTGTGATGTGTGGTTCTGTTCTACGCGGCCTCGGACATCCCGTCTGATGAGTGTTCTGTGCTACGGCCTCGACATCCCGTCTGTGATGTGTTCTGTTCTACGCGTCCGCGACATGCCCGTCTGTACTGTGTTCTGTTCTACCGGTCCTCGCGACAGCCCGTCCGGTGAGAGGGTTCTGTTCTACGCTCTCGGACATCCCATTGTGATGAGTGTTCTGATTCTACGGCGTCCTCGGACATCCCGTCTGTTGATGTGTGTGCTGCTCTACGGTCCTCGGACATCCTGTCTGTGATGCGTGTTCTGTTCTACAGTCCTCGGACATCCTGTCTATGATGTGTGGGACATTGAAGAACAAGGCTCCAGGAGGATCTGGATGCGCCAAACCGCCTGCCTTTCTCTGAAGATGCGTGTCAGCCTGAGCACAGTGACTCACACTCTTCATTATTGCTGTCTAGGGTCTAGCACCATTCCTAGCACTGCAGCGATAACTGTGAGAAACAGATTTCAAAAACATTAGCCAAACAACTTGAAGGTTTCTTTCGTTGGGGAGGAGGTAAGTCTGACAGAAGAGAAATGACACTGGAAGACCTCAAGGCTGATGCAGGAGATAGGAGGAGAGACTTCCAGACATACTTGTCTAAAAGTTGAGGAGATGATAAAGAAAATGCCAGTACACTCAAGATAATAAGAACAAGTAAAATTTTGATGATTAGCGGACAGTGGAACCCATCTTCAGCAGGTGAGACTCAAATATATTTATGTCACCCTTGGAGCCACCAGAGTTTTCTTATAGTATCTCAAACTTGCTTATCAGAAAGTTGTAATTTCTTTATCTAGGACAACTGGAAATTCATAGATGGGCCAAATGAACTGAAAGTATAAACCCCTGGAAAGACTAATATAAAAGCATTCTCCAAATATTTATCTTCATTGTAATCATGACCCAATGCATTTGAATAATCTTTCATATTTTCAGGATTAGCATTCATACAAAGTTTATTTTTTCAGGTTTAAAGATGTCCTAGTGAGTGGGGCTTTGGAGTATTGGAAGGAAAGTTAAACGTCTGTTCACCTCACACTTACAATCTGTGGGACGGTTTTCTATTTAAATTATCTCATGTAATACACATGAGTCCCAGGAGGCATGTGTGTCACTAACCCTACTTTGAGGAAACTTATTTTGAGAGTCTGAGAGTTGCTCTAGAAGTATGTGTGTGTATTTATTTTTATAGTACTCAAAAATAAATTATTTTGTGGTGATAGATCAGAACTGAAGAATACAAGTTTAGTTTCTGAAGTCAGTGTTTCCCCAGCCGAGGCCCACAGAAAGATCCTCAGAGCTCCAGTTGTTTGCTTTGGGTGGGGATTGTATCTTACTCAGGACCGGGAAGGGTTTGTATGCACAGCACCTGCAGTTGGGTGATAAGAAGTAACTGCGGGCTCTGTGTGGAGGAGTCAAGCTGACTAGGCAGAGGAAGGTATGTAAAAGTTTCCTCTGAAAGGCAGGAAAAAAATTGTTTTAGAAAAATGGTAGTCTCTCCAGAATATTTGGGCTTGCTTTCTGGTTCCATGCCAAACTTCAGAGCATGTGAATATGCTGCTCTCAAATGTAGCATTGTATGAAAAAATGATGGAGATGATCTGATGGTCCTTCTCCTTTAATCCCATAGGAAGGAAAAGATTCTCTCAGTCAATGGGGGAAGGGCAGGGATCGGAATAGATTTTTTAATATTACTGGGAAATATACGTTCTTCATTCTTACAAAATCACTATTTGCAAAAAGCATTGCACTAACCTTTACATCTTTGTTCCTTTCAAATATGAAAATTTAATGGCTATGATGTTGGTTATGATACATTTCATTTGTTAAAATTAAGCAATTTTACTTGCATCTTAAACTGTGATGGAATGGTAATTTTCCTGGCTTTTAGTAGCTCTAAATCAAAATTGGTCAAGTCAATTTAACCATAATTTAGTAAAATAAAACATTTCCCTGTGGTCTGACAGCTTCCATGAATAATGCATCTTTAATAGCTGTCAATTAAGGTAGTTTTTAGAGATTTATGATGGAGGCATAAATATCTCCAAAGGTGATTTATGGCACAGACTCAGACAATGCTTTGGATAAAGCTACTCTGATGGCATATAAATTACTATATGGTGTAAAAATGATAGAAAACACGTTGTAAATCTGTATTTGCTGTTTCCTGTTTCTTTTTCTTCCGTTCTTTCACTTGTCATTCCAATATACAAATCATAAAATTTTAGCGTTAAAAGGCATCTGAGACATTATTTGGACTAACCTCCTTATTATACAGATTACATACTGTAATAGGTATTCTGTATATATTATATGAAATGTGATGTAATTAGAGAGTGCTGTGACTCCTTCGAATGAATTCAGAAACCTATAAACATATGCACCTGAATCCCATAAAGAATCACTATAGATTATGACCAGTTTGCACTTTGGGAGGCCGAGGTGGGAGGATCGTTTGAGTTCAGGAGTTTAAGATCCCATCTCTCTGTCTCATTCTCTCTCTCATTCTCTCTCTCTCTCTCTTTCTCATACACACACACACACACACACACACACACACACACACACACACACACATATATATATTTGCTAAAGGAATACGTTTAAAAGTTTAATGTTCAACAACAGAAGACTGAAAAGTCAAAAAAGATAGGAAAATGACTAATAAGATAAATACTCTGTGGTAAAAGCTGCCATGGCAAACTTCATGCACCAGCAGGCAGATCCTTTGCTATGTGGCTGGACAGAACCCCCCTGTCTCTCTGCCCTGTGTGTATGCACCACCCTCTTGCTAAGCTGGGGGCTCTGTGAATACTGAGACTGCTGCCTTTGTTTCTTCTTCTCTGGTTCACTCTTTTCAGTGCATGTTCTGAGTTTCGTGCAGTCCTCTGAGTTCTTCCCTCAGGTCCTGAGGAATCAGCTCTCAGATCCACGAGAGAGAATATAAAGAGTTTTCATCAACACCATTGTTTCCTGGAGTATGATAAGCAGCTCCCATTCCTGGTCCACAGGTAGACTTAGAAGCTTGAGGAATGCTCATGAGATCAATCGGAAAATTGATAAGATAAAAGGAATTTCTTCTGGGAGGACCCTACGATGCTACATCTGTCAGGGAAGTCTCACCAAGGGCTAATGAAATGTCAAACTTACTCTGGCCCATTTAAATAAACTCAGCATTCGTGCAGAAGTCAACACAGAAATGGTTTACAAAGCCAAGTCAGGCATCTGTATTCCATCTCTTGAAAGTCTCCAGCTTCCTGTCCCGTGTTTGTTACGTGAAATCTGTCTTCCATCTTTTCAGCTACTCTCCCCTTCCCCACTTGATCTTCCATCCATGGAACCTGCCTAGACCTTCAAACCAATGCTCCTTTGTTTGACTTGCTAAGGTGACTCTGACTTGCACCATACTTCTAGCATATGACTTCCTTCTGCATTAACCCACTTACAGCAAAATCCTACATGAAGAGTACTTTTCTGTAACACTGGCGTGACCCACCAAAACACAGAACAGAGGTCATAGATTGCCCATTAATATTGTATTAAATACATCCATAAGCCAGACTGCGAGGGTTTGTAGTTGACTATGCGACTGGAAGTAATGTACTTTCCCCAGCGCATCCTCAGCCGCCTCTTCGGTGGCTTCTTTTTCATTTGCTATTTGCCATCTACTGACACCATAGTAGTATAATTCCACCGGCCCCACTAGAGTTTAGAGCTGCCGTACATTCTATACCTGACTTATTCGTCTACAACTTCCCAAATGAGAAATCAGTGATCAATTCAGAAACAGATTACAATGATATAAAACCCACTTCACATCTAGGAAACAAATGCATGATTCATATGTTCTGCAAAACTACTACTTTTATGTTAAAAAATTAAACTGGCCAGGCGAGGTGGCTCACGCCTGTAATCCCAGCATTTTGGGAGGCTGGGGAGGGCGGATCACAAGGTCAGGAGATTGAGACCATCCTGGCTAACACAGTGAAACCCCGTCTCTACTAAAAATACAAAAAATTAGCCAGGCACGGTGTTGGACACCTGTAGTCCCAGCTTCTGGGGAGGCTGAGGCAGGAGAATGGCATGAACCCAGGAGGCAGAGCTTGCAGTGAGCAGAGATCCCACCACTGCCCTCCAGCCTGGGTGACAGAGTGAGACTCCATCTCAAAAAAAAAAAAAAAAAAAAAAAAAAAATTAAACCAAGAAGGACTAAGTGGTTTAGGAGATAAAATGTTAAAAACCAGGTATAGGAGAGATAAAAGTGGTTGTTGCACAGTGGTGATGCAGGACCACCCTCAGGAGACCTTTCCTCTTTTACCCCCTCAGACACATGAGGACTTTACCTGTGCTTGCATGCTGGTCCCTCAGCTGAGGTGTGTTGGCTGTGGGGGAATCTTCTCCATCACTGGAGGCTGGGTTGCAAGTTGTTATCGTTTGGATTTCTGAGAAGTCTAAACGTGGCCGCTCAAATTGTTGAAGTTTTGGAAAGTTAAATAGGGGTTGGAGAAGCAAGTAGCTATTAAAATTCTGAGCAGTGCTAAAGATCAGGGGAGAATTAAGTAAAAACTTGGTTGGGGACAGGCAAAGAACTGGAACAAGCTCAGGAGAGAAAAGGAAAGGATGGCCCCAGAGCCATCACTGAGCATAAATCAAAGTTGTCAATAGGGTGATGTCTGCAGGAATAGTGTATCAGTTAGCTCTTCCTGCATAACAAACCAACCCAAAATGTGGTGGCTTAAAACCACCACCATTTCTTGAGTTCACACTACTGCTGGTTAACAAATTGGATGGGACTCAGCTGGGGAGATTTGCGGGGTCAGCAGGGTTTATGCAGGCATCTGTGGTCAGATTCCAGGTTGGCTGTGGCTGGGTGGTCTAGCACGGCCCCGTGTGGGATGGTTCCTGTCTTCTCCACTAGGTCTCTCTTCCTTTAGCTGACTAGCTCTGGCTTGTTCATAAGCCCCTGGGCAGGGCTATGAGAAACAGCAGATACACACGAGGTTTCTCGAGGACAGGGGTCAAAATAGCTCACGTGAGCCTCATTATATCAGCCAGAATAAGTCACAAGACCAGCCCTAATTTAAGAGATGAGGAAGTAGACACTCCCTCTTGATGGGAGAGTTGCAAAGTCATTTTGTAAAAAGCATGAATTTAGGGAGGCAAAATGATTGCAGACATTTTTATAACAATATATATCCCAACGAGTGACAAATGGATGAGCAGTTAGGGGCAGCCTGGATCCAGAACACATCTTTAGATCATACACTTTGCAGATGGCGCTCTTGCCCCGAGGCTCTTCTTCAGACCAGTTTTTGAGTGAGATTGGTTTGGTTCCCTGCTATAGAATTAAATGTAAATGAATAGTGGGGGTAAGAGACCAAGCAGGTGTCAGACATCTCCCATGTAAGAGTAAGATGCCTTTGGGGGTGCTGTGGCTAAATCCAGGTCATGTGTGCATCACCCACACTGTGTGCCTGTGAGACCCAGGAACCTGCAGAGTATCCTCTTCTTGGAACTAGAAGCAGGTGCTGTTTTAAAGCTCTTCTCCAAGTCTAAAACTCTTCAACAGTAACACATGTCGTACAACTGGAAGATACATCATGTGTAAGGAGAGATAAGATGTGTCTGCAGCTCCCTCCCATTCTCTCCACACCCTTCCATCCTCGTTGCTGCCTTGACAGGGTTAAGCAGGTGTCACTTCTCGAAGCACCTTAATGCTCCTTGTCCTGAGGGCCTGCAATGCTAGACCTTAACTGACCCATTGCCCTAACTATGGCACTCACCCCTCTGAAGACCTTTCTACCCCGTTATCCTTGCTTTTCCTCTCTCCTGTGAATGCCCCTGGCAGAGGCTGCCTGCATCACCAGGCCCTTGTGTTTTGATGGACAGTCCCAGAGTGGGAGCTCCTCAGGGCTGGCTCCAGCTGTGTGTTTACCGTGTGGGACGTCTGGTACCCCACACAATTCTGAGCTTTGCCTTCCTAATTCAAAAATGAAATGCAGCCAGGCACAGTGGCCCATGCCTGTAATCCCAGGACTTTGGGAGGCCAAGATAAGAGAATCACTTGAAGTCAGGAGTTCAAGACCAGCCTGGCCAACATGGTGAAACCCCGTCTCCACTAAAAATACAAAAATTAGCCAGGCATGGTGGCATGTGCCTGTAGTTCCAGCTAATTAGGAGGCTGAGGCTGGAGAATTGCTTGAAATCGGGAGGCAGAGGTTGCAGTGAGCCGAGATTGTGCCACTGTATACTGCAGCCTGGGCAACAGAGGGAGACTCAGTCTCAGAAAAAAAAAAAAAAAAATGCTTACTTGACTAGTAGTTTAAGTTCTTCTCAAAATAAAACGACTTGCTTTGGTTTGACAATATTATCAAGGATTTTAGTCATTCAAAAAGAAGGTAAAGAGTTCTTTGTTCTACTCGTTACCTCTCATTTTGACTCCTCATTCAAGTGTACATTCAATTCATCCATTTACTTTGAACAATAATAAAATAGAAGTCAGCAGGAAACTGGCACTCTAGAACCTGAACTATCTGAGAAGGCATAAATTCCCTAAAATATAGTTTAACCATGGAGTTCAGCACCAGGTAAAGAAAAAAGCCTTTGAAGATCTTTTTTCAAAAATATATGAATGGTAAAAAACCAAATGCTACTTTAAAAATAATATTTTATTGTGGTAAGAACATTTAACATGATGTGTTCCCACAACAAATTCTTAAATATGCAATATAATAGTCTTTTTTATTAAAAAACAGTAGAAATGGTGTATCACTATGTTGTCTAGGCTGATCTTGAATTCCTGGCCTCAAATGATCCTCCCACCTCAGCCTCCCAGACTGTTGGAATTAATAAGTGTGAGCCACCATGCCTAGCCAGCATTCTTAACTACAGGTAAAAATACCTTTAACTATAGGTAAAAAAATAAAAAAAATAAAAAAGCAGACCTCTAGAAACTTAATCATCTTATATCACTGAAACTTTATACCCCTTGATTAGTCATTTGAACATGAAGAAGATATTTAAATTTCCTACTGGCTTCCAGACTTTCCATCTCGTCTGAACAACCATGTTTTCAGACTATGTTTTAAATGGATAAAATGTTACCACTTCAACTTATATCTTCAAAATAAATTATAAAATCTACTTTTAATATTTTGGATGTTCCTCTTTAATGTGTTAATGTTATTGATATAAATAACTATATCCAACAATTGAATTATGATTTATTAATACATTCAAAATAAGTTAGACACATCCCTAAGCATACTATTTCTGTTTTTAAACAAAAGTCATTGAAAACTCATGCAATTGCTTCACCTCCACTGTAGAAGAAGATTAGGAAAGTAAGTGGAGCATTTACATGGAGGTTGGATCTCATCCCAAATCAACAGGAGTTCATAGCACTTCGTAGCAGTAACAAGATAGATGGCATTTTACCAGAAACATTATTTTTTTTGAAGGAACTTTTCCAGGAATAAAATCCTAGCATCAAAAATACGTATTTTCTGGTGACTATCAATTTCGCTGAGAAATGCAATGTTTTCAAAAGTGCTATCAACTGTCTACTATGAAGTCTACAGCAATTAAGTACAAATGTGCTGTCCTCCCCTCCTTCCTCCAGTGCCATGCCCGCTCTGGACTGACTCCGATGAATGGGGAAGATGGACAGTTCCTCCGGGCTGGATGAAGGAGGTAACTGCACACACTGTGGCAGGGCGATCACCCTCTGGAGGACACAGTTTTCCTCCAGTCCGGCCACAGGGCTGGAAAACTCTCCATTCTGTACTTCTTTGGGGTAAGAGCACAAACACCTCAGTTAAAGCACATCTATCCTGTGTGCACTGAAACGGTCGGGTGCTTTTTGCCTTTCTTTGTGTTACTATGAAGTAGCACATTGATCGATTTGTGTATGTTCAACCGTCCTTGCATCTCAGGGATGAATCCCCTTGATCAGAGTGAACACATATTTTTGAAATGCTGTGGAATTTGTTGAGAATTTATGCATTTATATTCAGCAGTGACATTGGCCTGTGTTTTATTTGTGCGTGTGTGTGCTTGTGTGTGTGCGTGTGTGTGCCTGTCTGTCTGTCTCTCTGGTTGGTTTTGGAATCAAGGTGAAATCAAGGTGAAGCCAGTGGAACAGAAGAGAGAGCTCAGAAATAAATTCACACAATTCCAGACAACTGACTTTTACAAAGCTGCCAAGAACACACATTGGGAAAAGGACAATCTCTTCAATGAATGGTCCTGGGAAAGTTGGATATCCACACGCAGAATAAGGAGATTGGATCTCTACCTCTCATCATCACCAAAATCAACTCAAAGTGGACTAAAGACCTAAATGTAAGACCTCAACCTATGAGGCTACTGGAAGAAAATATAAGGGCAGCACTTAATGATATGAGACAGAGCAACAATTTTAAAAATAAGACCTCGAAAGCAAAAACAACAAAAACAAAACTAGACAAATGGAAGTATGCCAAACCTAAAAGCTTTCACACAAGAAAGAAAAGAGCAGAGTGAAGAGACAACTTGCAGAATGGGAGAAAATATTTGCAAATTATACACCTAACAAGGAGTTAATATCCAGGATACACAGGGAAGTTGAACAACAGCAAAAAACAAAACAAAAAACAAAAAAGCTAGAAAAGGAAAAAAGAAGACAAGAGAAAAAAAAAAACCCTAATTTAAAATGGGCAAAGGACCTTGATGAACATTTCTCAAAAGAATAAATTCAAATGGCCAACAGATATACGAAAAAATGCCCAACATCCCTGCTTATTAGGGAAATGCAAATCAAAACCTCAATTCAACACCACCTCACTCCAATTAGAATGGCTGTAGCAAAAAAGACAAAACAAAAGAAGAGTTGGCAAGGATATGAAGCAGAAGGGACTCTTAGACGCTGTTGGTGGGATTGTAAATTAATAAAGCTACTATGGAAAACTGTATAATTTGTGTTAATTAAAATGCAGTATCTGTGAAGCACAATAAGGCAAAGCATCATAGAAAAAGTAAAGGAACGTGCTGCAGAGATGCAAGCATAACCTTCCGGAGATTAAGAAAAAGCTGTCCAAACTAAAAGAATAAAACATGATCATGACTCTTCTCTAGCAGGAAGTAAATGAAGCTGATATCCCCCCTATTGATGCAGATATTAGTGAGCTGCTGAGTTTGTGCATGTAGTAGCATTAGATGGACTAGAAGTATATAATTTGCTTTGTGCTAGATGTAAGCACAATGACGGGTCAGTCAGCCTTCTGACCTTTAAAATAAAAGATTCAGTGGAGAAGTACAGTTCCAAAACACAAAATAAAGAGCGGTTTCCTCTCTGCCTGAAATGGAGAACACAAATTCAATTCCCATGTTACAGATTTTTTTAAACATCGTGCTTTTTCTACTGTATTATATTAAATATTTAAATGTAACTTTGACAACCTGGTGATAATTAAGAGACCTACTAATTTAGAAAGAGAAAGAAAAGGATTGGCTCAGGTAGCAAGACGGACTAGATCTCTGATTGAACAAGTATCCGGGGATCATGCTGGGAGAGTGTGATAATGAAGTCCTCCTGGGATTAACCAGACCATGCGGCTGTGACCTGACAGCTGCCCTCGTCGTGCCCAGAATCCCACATCAGGCTAAAGCCAGGGTCCAAAGGCACCACCTCCCTTCATTGTCTGCCCAGATGCCGGAGTGAAAGTTCACAGTCCCAGGGCGTTCTCGTTTCTTTTCCTGAGTACCAGCTAGTTCTGACGTTAGAATTGTTTATTCACTTTCATAATTCATACTTCACATTTTATATAATTATATATGTATACTTGGTATGTAATGCGATTTAATATTTAATACTCAAATCCAACTGTTAGTTTATCTGTCTGTTATCTGCATGTTGGTTAGGTTCATGACGTCAGGATCATGAGGTCAGGAGTTCGAGACCAGCCTGGCCAACATGACGAAACCCAGTCTGTACTAAAAACACAAAAATTAGCCGGGCATGGTGGCGCATGCCTGTAATTCCAGCTACTCAGGAGGTTGAGGCAGGAGAATCACTTGAACCCAGAGGCAGATGTTGTAGTGAGCTGAGATCAGAGATTGCGCCACTGTACTCCAGCCTGGGCAAGAGAGCAAGACTCAGCCTAAAAAACAAACAAACATAAAAGGTAAAAATTCAGATTGTGTAACCTGAATTGATGACAGTATGACAGAGCCCAGGAGCGGGGAGGAGCAACTAGTGGGACCTCTCCGGTTACAGAACAGCAGCGAAACACTGGAAAACACAAAGCTCATTCATTCATTCATTCTTTCATTCTTTCATTATTCATTCACATAATAAACATCTCCTGAGTGATGACGCTAAGCCAGGCAGTGCCCTAGGGCTGCAAATGCAGTCATAAACTTAATACAATTCTTCCCATCATTAAATTTATACTCGAACGGGGGGACAAAGATAAAACATCAAGAAAAAAATTCTATTTTAATAAAAACTGTAAACCCTTGGAATGTTTGCAGGAGGGTGTGCTATAAAAATAAGTTAGACTTTCTAAAAAGATTTAGCTGCCTGCTCTAAAATGTGCTACTGGGGAGCAAGGAAGGAAGAAGAGGCCAGGTAGCAAGGAGGCAGATTCAGGGTCCAGATGAATATTTGATGAAGAAAGCTTTTCCTTCTCCATCTGAGGGCTTTTTCCTTCCTTCTCTCCCTCCTTTTCTTCCCTCCTTCTTTCTTTCCCTTCTTCCTTCTTTTCTTTTTTCCCCTTCTTTTCTGTCTTTCAAACAGAAGAAAGAACTTCAGATGCACTGACTTTGAGGAACCAGTTAGACTCGTGTACCCTGCCTGATCACAGGCTATGGCGTTTCTTACCCATGGGATGTACTTTCAAATGGGGAGGACAAATAGGAAACAGCTATACATAGGTACAATAAAAATCCAGGGTTATTTCTGCAGTGAAAAATGCATTATAAGTGCAATGGTAGATGGATTTATTGCTGAAAGAAAAAACAACCAAATCTGGATGGATTCTATCACTCACCTGGCCATTGGGTTGGTGTTCAGGGGAGAGAATACCATGGGCAATTGGGTTTACCTTGGATTTATCCCCACCTTGAATTATTTGATAGAAAAGGGTGATTACCTCGCCAATGCCTCCTCAAGAGGTGTCTTTTCATTTGCATTTTCAGTTTTGTAATAGTTCTGCACAAGGTTATAATTTCTATCTTTATTTTTCCTGGATGAAGAAAACCAATGTATCTCTAATTGGCTGACTTTAGGAGAAAATACATAAAACTCACCAGGCATCAAATGTACTTATATCTCGGAAGTTCAACAAAAGCCACAAGAATGGATATTTTTCATATTTAAAGATGTAAACAAGTGTGATGACAACATATAGGACTCTGCTAGCTATTGTCCACGTGAAGAATATATTTTTAAAATGATCCAATATAAAGTAAAAAAAATGGAATAAAGAATAAAGTCATAATGAAATCTTTGTGCTGGCCTTGCTGGATCTGGCATTGATGTGGAGGTATCCTAAACACATCTGCTTTCAGACCTAAATAGAATCTGATTTGACTAACAAACGCCTGAGCTGTTTGTTTAATTCCTTTTACAAAGTTGAAAGCAAATACTTTGAAAATGTTGGTAACAAGAATCAATCCAACAAAAACTTGCTAAACATTCTACAACACAGAGAAAGGTCTATCTGTATGTTAACCTGCCTCGGAAAAAAACTGAGGCATAGAGTGAAGATTGCAAAGTTTTCATCCATTCACAAAGCAGTCCTCTAAAAAGAATAATATATTAAGTAGTAAAAAATCAGTCATTTTTTTTAAATGGGAAAGATATAAAGATGTGCTTAAACCTCAGGGAAAAATCTTTCCTATTGTAAGGTGTTAACACAGTAATTTCATTTGGAGTCATTTCTTATCTTTCTTTTCCTTTATTACTCCTTTATTTTCTTCTCTTCTTTATAAAGCTGGAGGATATAGCTTTTAAAGAGGCAGGAAATAAATTCAAAAGACTACAAAAGCTTGGCTGCGCTAAGTCATTTAGCAGAGCACAGAGGTATGAATTAAGAAAATAAAGGTGCTATTTAAAGAGACTTTAGTTGAGGACGTGGCCCCAGATAGCTATAGGTAATGAAGGGAAAATTGCTGTCTTGCACAGGGCCTTGAAGACGAAGATGTGAAAATGTGAATGTCAGGTGGAATCCTGCAGGATATTAATGAAAGGATTAGAAGGATTAGAAGTTCAGAAGGAAAAAAAGGTTAATTTTGTAGCAACATTTTGAGCAGGATTAGGAGAGGAAAAATTGAAAACAAGGCCAAATAGAGAAGAATTAGGTCAGATAAAATCCTAATATGAAAGGAAGGAAAAACAAAGAAAAATTATACCTGCAGAAATTAAGATTATATTGGGCATTAAACATTGTGAAATGGGCATTTCTGTTGATATATTATCTGGGATTTTATAATCCTTACTGGACAGAGTCAAGATGTGAATCTGCCTCTGTGTGGTTTCAGATCTGGAATATTTTCCAGCTTTCGTCTTATCGGTACACACCACGTCCAACATTGTTATACATGACAGTTTCCCAAATCCAGTGCTTACAGACACGTTAATATTTAAAAAGAAGTGTTTATTCTTTGTGAGTCTCAAGGGACTGGCTATATGTAAGATCAACTAAGAAAATTAAGGTCATGATTGTCTAATTCAGTGATGACTTTATCATGGGCATTGTGAGGTTAAATCCCCTTCAATTCTCAGGTGAGCTGTGAGTAATCTAATAACGAAGGCTAGAGAAAGTCATTGTCAACAAAGCCGTTGGGTAGAAAAAATAGACTGTTACTAGTATCCTGACCTTATCATTTGGCCTGTTTTTATAACCTTTTGTTTTTGTATGAATTGTCTTTATCTCAATCTATTTGTAAATTATATCAAAGAATTACACCTGTTCTTCTAATGATATATTTTGTCTTGTTGTAAAAATTCATTTTAGAAATGAATTATTAATTTTTGTTTATTTTGGATAATTTGCAAATTATCCCAAGTCTGCAATTCTAGGGACTTCACATTTCAGTTTATCCAAACCAGAACCCAAGGCTGAGGTTAGACTGGCATCTGCTCCAAGCATGCAGGGGACTCCTGGCCTTGCCTGATCACATGATGTCCTCTCTTTTAGGCATAAAGCTTGGTGGCTTTGGAACTTCCGCACTGAGAAGTGACCCAGCTTTCTCTCTTCAGTGACCAAAGGAATTTTCCAACAACTTTTGTCAGCTATTTCTTTTATAAAAGGGCATTTGTTTGTAGCAATGATTTTTTGGTCTTACCTGAGTTCCTATTTTGTCTTGAAGATATTTTTTCACATTTAGGTTGTTCCAGCTATTTGTTGCATACGGAGCTCTTCATATTTGAGAAGCTACATCTCAAGACCTGGAGAATACGTGCATTCATGGATATCTGTGTCTGCAGCTCCTCTGCATAGCTTCCCACATGTTGTAGAGAAGAGTAAAGCCTCCTCAAACGCAGACTGCGAAATCCTTAGGACTTGGTTGGCAAATGAACGCTTGTGTCCACAGCTACAGTGTGGTCCAGCCACATTCTTTATCCAGTTCAAAATGACAACAGGTCTTGAAGAATCAGAGTGTTAGAAATCACAGAAGATATAGACCGATAGAGGCATGAATTTTACTCCAGAGACTCTAGTGTACAATAAAAGACACATTACTTTATGATCTTCATGAATTCTTCTAGGATTCTGACCTGGAAAAACTGATGAGGGATTCAGTCTTACCCATTTGGAGTGGAGGGTGCTTTACACGGGTCAGGGAGGTCTATCAGGAAAAGGGATTTCTTGTGTTTTGGCCATTCTTTATACCTTCTCTAGTCCCTGGCCCCGGATGGCTTTGCTTTTGCCACTGGCCTCTTCCAGCCTTGCCTGGTCCTGGATGCAGCTCCCCTGAGGCCTGCAGCTGGGAGGCCACGTGACTTGGTATTCTGCAGGGCTGAAGAATATTCGGGGGGGCCCATTAGGCGGTGCAGGAGATCCCCAGCATGGAGGTAACGGGACTCCCCAGACAGCAGCCCAGGCGAGCCACAGAAATGCAGCAATGCTATTCATAGCTACAAAAAGAGAGCAAGGAAAACCCTGAGAAAGAAGAAACCAATCTTCCGGAATTTTCAGCGGGTCAATCAACCCCTGACAAACAAATAATCTATATGTCTCTGAAATAAACAGGGAAGAGACTGAACAGAGAAAGGAAGGAGGTGGTGAAGGCAACACAAACACACCTTCAGCCAGTGAGAAAATATCTGAGAGCTCCCCGTGCGGGAACGCTGGGCGGTCAGATGGCAGCTCATTTATTCATGTGCGTAATTAAATATTAACCCCAAGTATTTAGTTCATTCAATCCGTGTGTCATTTATATTGGTGACAATTCAATATAACCATTGTTTAAGGATTATGAAGATCTCAACTGCATGATAGTTAAATTTTCTGTCTTAATTACTTCGTTGGTAAAATGAAGATAATACTAGGAACTACCGCACAGCGCTGTTTTGAGGATTAAACAAAGTAGCACACACAGGATAGTGCCAGGGACACAGAATGCTGTGAGAGTTGTAAAGGTTATGTTTACCTTACACCGTCAACCTGGTGGTCCACAGGACACCTGCCTAGAGCTAAATGTTAGGAAGGTTGGCAGAACTTACTGACCTTGGGAGATGGTGGCTGAGCGGGATCAGGGCAGCCTCACAAGGACGCATGGTCCCTGCCGATGCAAGTGGAGAGAGGAGAGGACTGAACTCTGTGAAGGCACAGCTGGATACAGGGGCCGCAGATTCCCTCGCCTGCAGCTGGACACAGGGCCTGTGGACTCCCACACCTGCAGTTGGACACAGGGCCTGTGAACTCCCACACCTGCAGTTGGACACAGGGCCCGAGAACTCCCACGCCTGCAGCTGGGACACAGGGCCTGCAGACTTCCCACGCCTGTAGCTGGACACTGGGCTGGAGGACTCCCATGCCTGCAGCTGGACACAGGGCCCGAGGACTCCCACGCCTGCAGCTGGACACAGGGCCTGAGGACTCCCATGCCTACCTCTGGACACAGGGCCTGCAGACTCCCACGCCTGCAGCTGGACACAGGGACTGCAGACTTCCATACCTGCAGCTGGACACAGGGCCTGCGGACTCCCATGCCTGCAGCTGGACAAAGGGCCTGTAGACTCCCACGCCTGCAGCTGGACACTGGGTCTGCGGACTCCCATGCCTGTGGCTGGACACAGGGCCTGCAGACTCCCACGAATCACAGCTGGACACAGGGTCCGAGGACTCCCACGCCTGCAGCTGGACACAGGGCCTGTGGATCCCCACNTGGGCTGGAGGACTCCCATGCCTGCAGCTGGACACAGGGCCCGAGGACTCCCACGCCTGCAGCTGGACACAGGGCCTGAGGACTCCCATGCCTACCTCTGGACACAGGGCCTGCAGACTCCCACGCCTGCAGCTGGACACAGGGACTGCAGACTTCCATACCTGCAGCTGGACACAGGGCCTGCGGACTCCCATGCCTGCAGCTGGACAAAGGGCCTGTAGACTCCCACGCCTGCAGCTGGACACTGGGTCTGCGGACTCCCATGCCTGTGGCTGGACACAGGGCCTGCGGACTCCCACGCCTGCAGCTGGACACAGGGCCTGCAGACTCCCACGTCTGCAGCTGGACACTGGGTCTGCGGACTTCCACAACTGCAGCTGGACACAGGACCTGCAGACTCCCAGGAACACAGCTGGACACAGGGTCCGAGGACTCCCACGCCTGCAGCTGGACACAGGGCCCGTGGATCCCCACGTCTGTCTCTGGACACAGGACCTGAGGATTCCTGTGCCTGCAGCTGGACCCAGGGCCCACGGACTCCCAGGTGCACAGCTGGGCATGGGGCCTAGGTTGGGATTTCAGATGCTAATGAGACATGCTGTATGAACAAGGATGGGCAGTGAACGCACCTATGCACCAAGATACCACCCAGAACATGCTTCCGGCAACACCTCTTCCCACCCCCTTATGGGTAACCATGTGAGACTCCCATAATGGGAGTTTCTCCAGCAGTCATCACTACTGTCTCATCCTCACAAGCGGCACACCCTGAATTCTCTCTCTCCGGGTGTCCTGTCTATTCTGCACCTAAGTTTCAAATCATTCTTTTCCCTTTGCAATACATTCCTCTATGCTGCATCTCCTTTGCTGTGTGTCTCTTGTTTAAATTATTTTAAGCCAAGAAGACAAGAACCGAGGTATCAGAACAGCTGTAAACACACGTGCTGAATGTGTCTGCGGCCCGCTGGATTGGGGTCCCATATCTTTACCGTTTCCTGCATCCACCACATCCAGGTATTTTGCCACTGACCCCACAGTTCCTCCCATTAGAAGAGGTTACTTCCCTTTTCCCTCTCCCTACCCACACTTTTTGACTAGGGTTCTGGCCATGCAACTGATTGTAGTCAATACATAAGGAACACAGGTGCTGGGTGCGGGCCGACCC
The DNA here is from genome assembly GCF_001698545.2 of Rhinopithecus bieti. Classification (NCBI taxonomy): domain Eukaryota; kingdom Metazoa; phylum Chordata; class Mammalia; order Primates; family Cercopithecidae; genus Rhinopithecus; species Rhinopithecus bieti. The sequence continues at coordinate 2,080,431 of NW_016808928.1, read as the reverse complement.
CAGGCATTTAAAGGGCACATCTGTGTCTGCTTGCTTTCATGCCCTTGCGGTTCCCATGAGAAGAACAAAACCTTCGCCCACTCCACCAGCTTGCAGGTGTAGGGGAGAGGAAAGGCATGCAGCACCATCCTCAGCCATCCTGGAGCTGAGAGCCAGCCCCTTAGCCCGGCTCACTTGGACAATCCCCAGATTCGTGCAAAATAAACATTTACTGAGGTGCGTGGCTGTTACCTGGCAACCGCTGGTGAATGGACCTCTAAGGCCCTTCTCCATAAGTTCCACCCAACCAGTTTTCCTCCTTTTGCTGATGTGCTTTTGGTGTGGTTAAGCAGCTGAAGAGTTACCAACCTTGCACTTGACTCTCCTTATTGTAACTTTAGACCTGGTGACTCTCAGCCTGTGTGATGCTGACACAGAAGGGACTCCAGGAAGAAGGAAACGGAGACCCCATTAATGGAGCAGAAGGCCCAGTCCTGCATAAGGCTAAATTCAAAAAAGTAAACGTTCTTCTGATGTGGTGACATTGTATTCACTTTTTAAAGATTTATATATGTTTAAAAATCTAAGTCACAAAGCAGAAGGAGGAAATTAAGAAGTAGTTGCTAGAGACAGAAATGCTGAAAAATCTGTCGAGGAGAAAGATAAATGGGAACACATGTTAAAATGGACATAAGAACTTGTAAAATGGCATTGCTGTTTGGAAATCTTTATATGAATATTGATGGCCCTCAGTCATCCTGAAAAACTGAAATTATGTTTATTATTATTGATTAGAATGACAAAGCATGAAGGCATGTAAAAATGTCAGGAAGCAAATTCAAATGACTAAAATAATAAAGATTTTGCTGTTGAAGAGCACTTTGGTTATATCGAGATTTCACTTGTGTGGAACTCTCGCAGTCACCAAGATCGGCTGAGCGAAGCACTGAGTATGTGGATTTACTCTATTTATTTTTGTTAACAATGACCCGTGAGTTATGTCTAATTTAAGCCCTTGTGGATCATCCTCATGAACCTAGGGTTCAACTGGACTCACACTCTTCTGAGAGATAAGGACTATAACTTTCTGTTTTTTTACGTATAAGTCAATCCAACACACAAAATTGTTTTCTTCCTCTTGATTTTGGTAAAAATAATCTATGAGCCCTAAAAGAGGTACAAAGCTAGCAGTCCTCCACATTCTTAGTCTTGTGCTGATGCAGATATTGACTTAGAACCACTGAGAGACGCACCTGGCTTCACATGTCCCACAGTAGCCCAACCTTTCCTGTACGTGCACTTGTTCTTCTTTCCCCGGTTACCATCGTTACTTGAAAACTCAGTTAACACTATGAGTGTCAAGGAAAATAGATAAGAACAGTTAAAAAAATAATTACATACATTTACATTGTTTAATTGTAGAACATTTAGGACACAAAGATTAGCAATAAAAATAAGAAGAATCACTTATCCTTCAACATCCAGAAATGACCAGGCTGACATTTTGTTAAAAATCCGTCTAGATGAAGCTTGCTCAACCCATGGCCTGCAGGCTGCACATGGCTCAGGATGGCTTTGAACGTGGCCCAGCAGAAATGTGTAAACTTTCTGAAGACATTATGAGTTTTTTCTTGTTTTTTGCAATTTCTTTTCCCTCCCCCCCACCTCCTCCCTTCCCTTCCTTTCCCCCTCCCCCTCCCTCCCTCCCTCCTTCCCTCCTTCCCTCCTTCCCTCCTTCCCTCCTTCCCTCCTTCCCTCCTTCCCTCCTTCCCTCCTTCCTTCCTTCCTTCCTTTCCTCGTCAACTATCATTAGTGTTATAGTATTTTACATATGGCCCAAGACAATTCTTTTTTCAGTGTGGCCCAAGGAAGTGAACAGATTGGACACCGCTGCTCTAGAGTCTCACCTCATGCCCACAAATATAACTTCTGAAAAGTGATAGGCATGACATAGATTCCTCCTCTTCCTCCTCCTTTTGCTCCTTCTTTTTTCTTCTGACATTTTTTCTCATAAGGGGAAAAGTTTTACTTTAAAATTTAGAAATTTTCGGGCAGCAAAGTCTATCCTAAACAAAATAGCAAAGGTTAAAAAAATTACAAAACAGAAAACCAAATGTTTTCAAAATGTAACACCACTAACTTAATGTATGAATTTAGTGCAAAACTACTAACGTACCATTAAATGTAGCTGGGGTGCTGTTGTTTAATTTTTTTTATCAGTCACTATTCAGTAAGGTAATATTAAATTATAGACTTCTAGTAACAACTCATAGCATATAGAAATGATCTTCGCTGTTTCAAATGTCTCCACTGGGTCAGGTCAGCCTTCGATTACAGTTTAAGTCATAGTATACCTTTTATTTTAATCAACATATGATACACTGTCTAATCCTAGAAGGCCTGATAAAGTGGAAACAGTGTATTCATTAGAATTATATAAACATCATCTATATTCCAAAACAGTATCTTAGGAATTATAATTTTATCAAACAAAATTTAATGAAAGCAAACGTAGCATTGGTTAAATACGAGCAGTTAAATAAAAGAGACAAATCAAAATTACTTTTAAGGACACATCACGCCGATGGATGTTGGCTGTCGTTGTGGATGTTCAGGGGTTAATCTGCCCTTCTCCTCTTCCCCTGGGGACCTGGTGGTCCAGCGGACCCCACCCGTCCCGGCCTCTGCCCCGGGTTGGCTGCTCGTTGAATAGCCAAGGAAAAGATGACACTTAGAAAATCCGAAATTTCAACTCTGGTTGAGCCAAGTCTTGCTGTTGTGCGACTATTTTCTTTTGTGGCCGGTTATGATTCTTCCTCGTTGACAGGGATCCACACATCCGGCTGGAGCGTTCCTGGGACAGGAAGTGATCGGGTTGCTCAGAAGGAGGCGGCTCCTCCGGCTCTCTCCGGGCCCCTGCCCGTCTCCCTGCATGCGCAGGGCTTCTGATGAGCGTGGCAGAGGTTTCCACACGCTTTGGACGTTTCTTTTCTATTTCGAAGTGGAGAGCTCCCTCCTCAGTGGATTTTCTGCAGGGTTGCATTCCATGTTCCTCAAGGGGTGCAGGCAGCCTTTGAAGTTTCAGCTGAACCTCTGGACTCTTACTTTCAAGCTGTGAATTTTCAGACTGCAAAGATGCTCGCTGGGTTGGGAGACTTTTCCTTTCACCTGCAGACTCTTGGATCATTTGATTTTCTTCACAACTATGCCGAATATTTTAAAATATGCCTTATTTATTTCCTTAACATTTTCTTAAAAAATGAATATGCTTTATTCCTAAGAGCAATTTTAGGTTTACAGAAAAGCCGAGCATAATATCCTTCCTCACCCTAGGCCGCTGTTACTAGCGCCCTGCATTGATGCAGCACGTGCCTACACTGATGAACCTGTATTGACACGTCATTGCTGCACATACTGTTAAAATGTAGCCAGGAACGAGGTTTTCAATCTGTGGGTGCTGATTGGGTTTCCCTAACATGCACAAGGCTGCCTAGTAAGCAATGGCCAAAACTATCCTGCAAATCCAGACCTCTCTGACTCCACAGCCTCTCTGCAGCATTTCCCACCAATCATCAGGAACCCCAGATCTAGGGACGAGGAGCTGGCTTATACCAGCCTCTCCAGAGCCTGCTTACCGCTAGTGTTTCATTGAAGCTCTGTGTTCAGTGGTCCCATCTTGGTGGCTTGAATTTGGCCATAGTGGGGATATGGTTGGCCCTTCATGTCTCTGGCTTCCCCATCCCTGGATTCAACCAACCTGGGATTGAAAACATTCTCCAAAATAGTTACGTCTGCTCTGAACACGCACAGTTTTTTTTCATTGTTATTATTCTCTAAACAACACAATATGTCAACTCTTTACATATCATTTGCATAATGTATTCAAAGTACTTCAGAGATGATTTACAGTATGCAGGAGGGTGTGTGTAGGCTCCCTTCAAATATCATGCCATTTTATATCAGAGACCTGAGCATTTTGTATTTTGGTATTCGAGAAAAGTCCTAGAAACCCTGTCTCTCATGGATATCGAGGGACACCTCTGTTTGTACCATGAAAACCTACACACACCTCAGAGCAGGGCCTCCCTGCCATTCAGAGCCTGTTACCTGCATACCTCTGAGAGGAAGACTCAAGGGAAAGGTTTTATTTCCCATGAGGACCAAGAAAGAGGGGAAATCTCCATGTGCATAAATTAGGATGTCTGGAAATGACGAAAATACATACTTCTGGAAGGAATATAGATTAGTGGAGTTTTCCAAAACCAACAGCATTTGGTATCAATCAGTTCCAGAATCTAAGAGGGGCCAGAACATTCACACCTGCATGAGGTCCGGCCATCCGTCTTCCACAGTGGAGGTAAGCGAGCTTGGCTCCCACCCCGATGAGGTCCCNTGATAGGCATGACATAGATTCCTCCTCTTCCTCCTCCTTTTGCTCCTTCTTTTTTCTTCTGACATTTTTTCTCATAAGGGGAAAAGTTTTACTTTAAAATTTAGAAATTTTCGGGCAGCAAAGTCTATCCTAAACAAAATAGCAAAGGTTAAAAAAATTACAAAACAGAAAACCAAATGTTTTCAAAATGTAACACCACTAACTTAATGTATGAATTTAGTGCAAAACTACTAACGTACCATTAAATGTAGCTGGGGTGCTGTTGTTTAATTTTTTTTATCAGTCACTATTCAGTAAGGTAATATTAAATTATAGACTTCTAGTAACAACTCATAGCATATAGAAATGATCTTCGCTGTTTCAAATGTCTCCACTGGGTCAGGTCAGCCTTCGATTACAGTTTAAGTCATAGTATACCTTTTATTTTAATCAACATATGATACACTGTCTAATCCTAGAAGGCCTGATAAAGTGGAAACAGTGTATTCATTAGAATTATATAAACATCATCTATATTCCAAAAACAGTATCTTAGGAATTATAATTTTATCAAACAAAATTTAATGAAAGCAAACGTAGCATTGGTTAAATACGAGCAGTTAAATAAAAAGAGACAAATCAAAATTACTTTTAAGGACACATCACGCCGATGGATGTTGGCTGTCGTTGTGGATGTTCAGGGGTTAATCTGCCCTTCTCCTCTTCCCCTGGGGACCTGGTGGTCCAGCGGACCCCCACCCGTCCCGGCCTCTGCCCCGGGTTGGCTGCTCGTTGAATAGCCAAGGAAAAGATGACACTTAGAAAAATCCGAAATTTCAACTCTGGTTGAGCCAAGTCTTGCTGTTGTGCGACTATTTTCTTTTTGTGGCCGGTTATGATTCTTCCTCGTTGACAGGGATCCACACATCCGGCTGGAGCGTTCCTGGGACAGGAAGTGATCGGGTTGCTCAGAAGGAGGCGGCTCCTCCGGCTCTCTCCGGGCCCCTGCCCGTCTCCCTGCATGCGCAGGGCTTCTGATGAGCGTGGCAGAGGTTTCCACACGCTTTGGACGTTTCTTTTCTATTTCGAAGTGGAGAGCTCCCTCCTCAGTGGATTTTCTGCAGGGTTGCATTCCATGTTCCTCAAGGGGTGCAGGCAGCCTTTGAAGTTTCAGCTGAACCTCTGGACTCTTACTTTCAAGCTGTGAATTTTCAGACTGCAAAGATGCTCGCTGGGTTGGGAGACTTTTCCTTTCACCTGCAGACTCTTGGATCATTTGATTTTCTTCACAACTATGCCGAATATTTTTAAAATATGCCTTATTTATTTCCTTAACATTTTCTTAAAAAATGAATATGCTTTATTCCTAAGAGCAATTTTAGGTTTACAGAAAAGCCGAGCATAATATCCTTCCTCACCCTAGGCCGCTGTTACTAGCGCCCTGCATTGATGCAGCACGTGCCTACACTGATGAACCTGTATTGACACGTCATTGCTGCACATACTGTTAAAATGTAGCCAGGAACGAGGTTTTCAATCTGTGGGTGCTGATTGGGTTTCCCTAACATGCACAAGGCTGCCTAGTAAGCAATGGCCAAAACTATCCTGCAAATCCAGACCTCTCTGACTCCACAGCCTCTCTGCAGCATTTCCCACCAATCATCAGGAACCCCAGATCTAGGGACGAGGAGCTGGCTTATACCAGCCTCTCCAGAGCCTGCTTACCGCTAGTGTTTCATTGAAGCTCTGTGTTCAGTGGTCCCATCTTGGTGGCTTGAATTTGGCCATAGTGGGGATATGGTTGGCCCTTCATGTCTCTGGCTTCCCCATCCCTGGATTCAACCAACCTGGGATTGAAAAACATTCTCCAAAATAGTTACGTCTGCTCTGAACACGCACAGTTTTTTTTCATTGTTATTATTCTCTAAACAACACAATATGTCAACTCTTTACATATCATTTGCATAATGTATTCAAAGTACTTCAGAGATGATTTACAGTATGCAGGAGGGTGTGTGTAGGCTCCCTTCAAATATCATGCCATTTTTATATCAGAGACCTGAGCATTTTGTATTTTGGTATTCGAGAAAAGTCCTAGAAACCCTGTCTCTCATGGATATCGAGGGACACCTCTGTTTGTACCATGAAAACCTACACACACCTCAGAGCAGGGCCTCCCTGCCATTCAGAGCCTGTTACCTGCATACCTCTGAGAGGAAGACTCAAGGGAAAGGTTTTATTTCCCATGAGGACCAAGAAAGAGGGGGAAATCTCCATGTGCATAAATTAGGATGTCTGGAAATGACGAAAAATACATACTTCTGGAAGGAATATAGATTAGTGGAGTTTTTCCAAAAACCAACAGCATTTGGTATCAATCAGTTCCAGAATCTAAGAGGGGCCAGAACATTCACACCTGCATGAGGTCCGGCCATCCGTCTTCCACAGTGGAGGTAAGCGAGCTTGGCTCCCACCCCGATGAGGTCCCGCCATCTGTCCTCTGCAGTAGAGGTGAGCGAGTTTGGCTCCCACCCCGATCATTCTCCAAAGAAACAGCAAGCGGATGGGAATTTCCTCTGTGGATATTCAATGAGTTCTCATCACTTATTTACGAACTGTGTGCTGTGTGGCACAGGCTGAACCGGGCACAGAGGACAGAAGAGAGAAAGGCTTCTGTCCTGCCTTCGAGAACCTGGGGTCTAAGACAAGTGGGAAAGTCTGTGTTAGGATTTAAGTCAAGGTCTGATCAAACCAGGCTCAAATTAGTTACAAGTTTTGGTATGATATTTAAAAAAAATCTGAAAGAATTTTTGTGTTCAGACGGAACACATATTTCCAGCTGGGACACCTAGGCCTGCCTAGCACTTCCTCTCTCTACCCTTGGTTGCTTCACCTATCAAATTAGGACACTAATTCTGCCTACCAGTCCCATAGTGCTGTGTGAAGATCAAGTAGGATTGTAAATGCATAGGTACAAGTATTTAGTTTTCACACACACAGGCTGCATTCAGGATAATTCCTTTTGAAAATCATAGTTCTCTTCTTTGGAAGGAGCTTCTATCCAGAGCTAGAGATTTTGTAAGTGCCTGGATTTAATTCATGCTTGTTTTAAGACAACTATCTCAGAATATTGGTTGTAATCTCACAATTTCTTTTTGCCATTAAATAATGAACCAGTGGCTTCTTTTATTTCCTGTTTTCCCAACGCAGTGCTTTCCATGGAAACCATAGCACTACACCCCATTCTTGATTTTAATTCCTGATGCTCCGGCTACCTCGCCTGGGCTTTGTGAAGATTAATGCCTCTTTGGTAATTTAAATTTGTAATATTATTTGAGTTCCTTTGAGGAAAAGTTTTAAATAAATATCTTATAATGGTTGTAATAATAAGAAAGAAACCGAACGGTAATAAAACAATTAAAGTGAGACAAGGAGAGCCGTTTTCTCTGTGAAACCTAAATACACCAAACAACAAACAAAAAGGAATCCCTGAATCAAAACCATCTGTCATACCTGAATCTAAAATGCCGTGAGTATCCCAATTCTCTTTCTGGCACAAGGGAAACTATATGTTGATTTTATTTTAGGATGAAAAGAACATCAGATAAAGAATATTCGTCATATCCACTTTCTTCGGAATATGGCTTGTGGGAGAAATGTGTATTGTGAAATAATTGATGACTATGGGGAAATTAGAAAGACGTTATCCTGAGTACCACATTCAGAGTATATCATGAAAAGTAGGAATTTGTGTGAGTAAAATGAACGTGTGCTTGTGGTCATTTAGTGTCCTCAACCTTGTCCAGAATCATTTCCCTTGACCTTTCTTTGCCTGTATGCAAAAGGGACATGGTGCTGACATCCCTCTGCCTAAGCCAGTAACTCCACACTCAGGGGCTCTCTGTGTGCACCGTTTTACTAATTCTCTCCTGCTTGATTTCCATAAAGATTTGGCTAACTCTGCTACCATCAACCAAGAATGAACAGTGGATGGATTCATGGAGAGGCTTGACCCCCTGAAACAGTGCAAACTGGTGAAAATGAAGAGAAAAAAAAACAAACCCTTGATAGGAAAGATAATAGGTACAAAGGACAAAAGATACAAAAGATCCATTTTGTCACCATTTTATTTAAATTCCTTATTTAACTTTTTCTCCATGTAAGCCTCACTATTTTTATTCTTTGTACATGTTCCTTCGATGCCTGTCATTGTGTTTGAGGGAAGTATGGACAGTTTTATTGCAAAAGTCCACTCTTTAGAGGTCCTCAGACACACACACTCTGCCTCAGCTTTGCCCCCTAAACACCTCAGGCAAGGAATCGAAAAGTAAAACAAGCTTACTATGAAAGTGTTCCTGAGACTTACCTATCACGGTTGGAAACTCCATATCCACAGCGAACACAGCTCCCGTGGGATGTGGCTCTTCTGTCCTGCACAGCTTCTCCCATCCTGCAGGTCTCCATCTGGATGTTCCCTCTTCAGAGAGGTCCCCCTGCCCATCCGCACCAAGGGGTCCTCCTGCCGACCTTCCTGCCTCTCCCTCGCCCATCACCCTGGGTGTCCCTCACAGCCACGTCTCCATCCGGGATTCCGCCTGTTGTCTGTCTTTCCTGCTTGAACAGATGCTGTATGGTATAGGGTCATCTTTTCCTTCTGTATCTGAGTGCTTGGTGCATAGTCAGTGTTCAGTAAATATTTAGCTAGTGAATAAAAATCAAGCTTGAGCATCCCAGATGTGATGGTCAATGTAACCAAATTAGTTAGTCTGTGATACCCAGTTTTTGGCCTAATGCCAGTCTAGATGTTCCCGTGGAGGCATTTGGTAAATGAGATTAGCATGGAAATTAATGGCTTTGAGTAAAGCTGACTTTGTGAGGGTCTCTCCGTGATGTGAGTGGCCCTCATCCAATCAGTTGAGGCCTTTACGAGAAAAAGACTGAGGTCCCTGAAGAGAATGTTCTGCTTCTAGCCTGTCTTCAGACGTGAGCTGCAACACCATCTCTGTCCTGGATCTGCCAGCCAGCTGTGCAGATTTTGGACTTGTTAGCCCACACAATTGCATGAATCAGTTCCTTAAAATCGCTGTCTATCTATCTATCTATCTATCTATCTATCTATCTACCTACCTACCTACCTATCTGCCTACCTATCATCTATCTACCTATCTGTCTATCTATCTATCTATCTATCTATCTATCTATCTACTTATCTCTCTCTCTATCTTCTACATATCTATCTGCCTATGCAATCTATCTGTCATCTACTTAATCTATCAATTATCTATCTACCTATCCTGCTACTTATTTGTCCTATCTATCTACATATCTATCTTCTACCTATCTGCCTATCAATCTTTCTGTCATTAATCTATCTCTATCATCTATCCTGCCTATCATCATCTATCTACCTATCTGCCTGTCTATCATCTATCTACCTATCTGCCTATCTATATTAATCTGCCTATCTGTCTATCTATCTACTGTCTAACTATCTATCTTCTACCTATTTGCCTATCTATCCCTTTATCTGTCTATATCTATCTACTTGTCTATCTATCTATCTATCTATCTATCTATCTATCTATCTATCTATCCATCTATCCACCTACCTACCTATATCTATATCTATCTACCCATCCATCCCTTGGGTTCTGTTTCTCTGGAGAGCCCTGCCTAATACAGCAGACCACAATGATCTGATCTTCTACTGCTTTTACTTGTTCACTCATTTCGCACTTACTCCACTACTGAGTCATTATCACTAAATATATGACCCACTTTTTCAACTGATCTTTAAGCTCCTAGGAGAAGGGTGTATCTTGGTTTCCTTTTCTATCCCCCGCTGCCGTCTGCCTGCCTGGCTCTGGCATTTACTGTCAGATATGGACTCTGGGGTAATATCCGACTGCAGGGGTCTTGGAGCCAGCGGGAAGGCAAATCAGTGAATGCAGAAATAACTTTTGGAAAAGTAGCTGAAAAAAGGTTTCTCCAGGATTTTTCCTTATGTTTTAACACGGGGTTTCAGATTCAAAGACAATTTATATTCAAATTGATTAGACATTTTTACTTTAGAAGCAAACATTTTGTGAGGAATCTAAAAAATAAACTTGGGATATACTTTCAAATAATCAAGTTTTTTTTTCTCAGTCACAAGCTCTAATGTTAGTTTATGATTTGATGAAGATTTTGCCATCTGAGCTTGATCAATGATGAGTGAAGTGTTTGAAATATATCTCCATTAATTGATTATTTTGGAGATAGTTAAAAGTTATATTAAAGTAATTATTCAAATATATTCCCTTCTAAACCTCAAACGGCAGGCAAAGAAAATGACTCAGAGAAAAAAAATAAAAACTCAACAGAAAATTATTGTGAAATTTGCTAACCAAGTGCCAATTTTGATCTATGTGAACACAAACCACTAAAATATATGCAGAAGTTTCCTTAATTAAACACTTCAATGGAAAAAAAAAAAGAAAACTCTATGTAATGTCTTATTCTTCACACATCTTGGAGTTGGCTTGGAAAATTCTAGAATACTCTAGTGTTGGAAAATTGGTTAAGGAAAAAAAAATAGATTCCAAAATTAGCTCCATCAGTTTCTCTTTCCAGAGGTGTCACTTAGCTCTTCTCCATCCTCAGTTCCATCTTTTAAAGTGGGACGCACAGAACTCCTCACAAAGGTAACCTTCCTAGTGGCATATGCAGATTTGGTGGTGACACCCCAGAGTTGGTGATGATTCACTGATCAGAACAGATCCACGATGTGGCTGACCATGAACGCATGCTGCAAGCAGCCTGCTATCCTCTCAACTAGATCTGTGCAAGACCCTCAATAAATATCACAAAATAAAGTCTTAAAAACATTGTTCTGGGGAAATCGATCTGAAATATTGTCCTCAATCCTCGTAAAGAAAATGAAGTTATGTTCAAAGGTCATCTCAGGAGAGGTCTCAGGAAGACACTGGTATGTGGTCATCAGATCTGTTTCCTCCTTTTCCTGGGCACAAAGTAAGGATAAGTTTCCAGCTTATTTAGCAGCCAGACATGGCCCACGGGCTGTGGTCAGAGCCCTGCAGTGGGGCTCCTGTGAGAGGCATCTGCCGCTGAGCCCATACGTGTTCCTGTGTGACACCTGCATCCTTCCCCACCAGCTGTCTCGTTATTGAGCCACAGGCCGCCTTGGACACATGGGGTAAAGACAGCAAAACCATCAGCCAGGGTCCACCCACAACCACGGAGAGAGGCACCGCCACCCACACATACCAGCACATGCATGACTGCAAGTGAGAAAGCTTTATTAAGAAGGAAGAATTTTATTATTATTATTATTACAAATGTTACCCTTACCTTAGCCAATACAAGTTTTGGGGTCAGGATCTATCCAGCACAGTGTGGTGAGAGAAACAGAACCACAAAATGATGGATGTGTGCGCAGTTAAGAGGGCTGGTTAACTAGGATACAGGACCTTTAGGCTCCTATTTTTGCATCTGTATCGAAGCTTGAAGTCTGCAGAGCTCCCCGTCAGGGAGGAGAGGTGGATCTGCAGTGAGAGAGAATGAGTGCAGATAGGACAGGGCCTTCCATGCGTCCCACTTGTAGGATGTGGGTATCTGGAAAGAGAAGGGGGTGTCTTCATCCTGGAAGTGAGTACAGGCATCTGGCCTCTGTACTGAAGAAGCAGAGGCAGCATCGGGCGGCGTCTGGGAGCTCAGGGTGCAGCGAGAGCCTCCCATGCTGGATTCAAGGGTAGACAAAAGACAACCAACACAAAGCACCATGGAGCAGCCATGCTTGGTGCCTGTGCCTCTGCTCCGGCCTCTGAACTTAAAGGCCTGGATTGTACTTCATGTCCACCTTCCAAACACCATGCATTAAGCCTCTATCGCCTCCTGCTAACTCAGAAAGTATGGTGTCATGTTGGATTTCACATGTCAGCTTGGCCGGGCCCTGCTTCCCAACTCTCACTAATCCATAAATTCTCCTCTCAGCTGAGTTGGCTCAGCATAAAGCCCCCACACAGGGCTGCCCCGTCATGACTAGACTTAATACCTGCTAGTAGGAACAAATCTCAGGTACTGGAAAAATGAAAGTGGGTCTAATACACATTCATTTTTAATCTCTTCAAATCCGTTTATTTAGCCTCTGGCAGGAATCACACAGGAAACCATACCTTTAAGGATTTGTCAGAATAAGCCTGCTCTGTGTCTACTTAAAAACCAAGTGGATTCGATTCTAATCAGGAATGTGGTCTTTTCTCTTTCCTCCTATAGACTCCAGAAAACATGTCAATACTTGCCTAAGTTGAGGAATTGCATTAACTATTCTTAACAGTTGTATTTTAAAAAGGAGGGCTCTGAAACACAACAGGTTGATATTTTGAATTAGGAATAATTAAAAACAGTAATAATTCATTTCTTATGCTGTTTATAGATAACTTACACAAACACAGCACAAGGTAGCATATATTAAAAGAGGAGTTAGAACAGATAAAAGGCAGGCGCTTAATAGCCCTTGGAATACATCTAAAATGCAGGCCACTATGATGTACAAAGTGTTTGCTTTGGCTGCATGTGTGGCTTCCAGGAAGGGTCAGTCAACGTTTCCATGAAGAGCCCCCTCCCCACACAAACGCTCATGGTCGGTATCTGACTTAGCACAGCCTTCCTTCCACTCCAGTGTGGACTTAGAATCCCTCATATCAGGCCGAGGCAGGTGGATTACGAGGTCAGGAGATCGAGACCATCCTGGCTAACACAGTGAAACCCCGTCTCTACTAAACATATAAAAAAAAATTAGCCAGGCGTGGTGGTGGGCGCCTGTAGTCCCAGCTACTAGGGAGGCTGAGGCAGGAGAATGGCATGAACCCATGAGGCGGAGCTTGCAGTGAGCAGAGATCGCGCCACTCACTCCAGCCTGGGCCACAGAGCAAGACTCCGTTTCAAAAAAAAAAAAAAAAAATCCCTTATATCAAAGTAGCATAGGCCGGTTCCCAACTGATAGAAATTCATTTGAGGTAACAGCTCCCCTTTCAAATTCTATGTTGTTTGAAGTGGTGTATTCAACTCAGAAGAGAGAAATTTAATCAGTTGCACGATTCCAGTTGTCCAACACCCTCACATTGCCTCGGTGACAGTTCTCCCAGGACCCCTGCCCATCACGTGCTCTGCCCTGAAGCACCCCATGGACCACAGGCAGTTCTGTAGGAGACGAGTTCAGTGTGGCCCAAGCATCGGGATTTCTGTTGGTGTAGCTTGATTTGGTGATTGCTTTTGAAATATCTGCAAGTCTGGAGGAATATGTTCTCCTTTCAGCAACACTCTCAATGTGTTTACCTTTAGAGATTAAGATGTATTAATTTATTAATGAATAGATTAATTAAGGGCTCAAGGTTTTCTCCTTTATAAATGTCGTATTCTTTAGTGGTACAAAACTTTATGCTTAACAGAAAATCCAATCGAGTTGCTCGTGGGGTCAACATTCTTTCCTTGAATGACTTTTTCCTTGAGCTGAAAAAGTCAGCCACCTGAATGCAGCGTGAGTAGAGGCAGCACCTTTGACAGGTCAGGAAGCCCTGCAGGAGTGCAGTCTACACCCACACTAGCACGAGGAAAATGGGCAATCTTTCTTTAACTTTAGGACATTTTAAATGTTAAAATATTTTAAGGTTTAAATTCTAATTGTTACTATTAGAAATTTAATTCTGTTCATTGATTTTGTGTCCTGCAGCCAGATTGTACTCACTCGCTAATCAGGAATGTTTGTCAGATAGAACTACATTACATTAATTATGCATTAACCTGACAACAAAACTCTGTCCTCAAGTCACAAGCCTCGATTATACTAATCTCTTCATTTGAAAAACTGAAGAAAAGATGCCAAACATTTACAGAGAATCTCAGGATCTACAGGGAATGAAGATTTTCAAGTAACTAAAGCCTGTGGATTATTATTACTAACCTTAGAAAAATCAATAAATCACAGTAGCTGTGACAATGATCAATTATTTTTTATGTTAAAAATGTAAATACGTATTCTCAGGTGCTTATTTGGGTAATATGTAAAAGGAAATGATACATGTAATGCAAATTATTATATTCTATTTGGTAGCTTTTACTCCCCTGGGCAAAACTGTGCAAAGGAAGTGAATCCCGGTGATGCTGAGATGAAGTGATATTTGAGAAGCACCAAGCTACACTTTGACATGAATCAAGCATATTCCATCAACCGTCTCAAGGATGATAGACTGGGAAAAATCCAGGGATCGCTAATTTCTCTTGGAGGACAAGGCTTAGAGTCAACATCGTCCATGACAGGATGCCAAGGCTGAATCAGCACTGGAAACCAGAGGAGCATCTCTGAGCTTCCAAGGACCTGGCCTGAGATGGAGATATTTTCTAGGTGTCTTTCACATGATTTCTTATGTTTAATTCAAATTATCTAAAATATACTTCTGAGCCATTTCCCATAACTCCTGTTTCCATTGCATTCAAGTTCAGATATATCCACCTTACCTGTCTGAGGATTTAAGCTAAGTGCTATGGGCTCCTTGATATTGCACTTTCAATTATCGTTGAATTACGAGTCTGTCATTTTATATATGAATTCTTTCATCAAAAATTTAAATTTAAAATTAATTAAACATTAATTCCTTCAAAAATGATATTTGTTACATTTTAGCAATGTTACCTTGTTACCTTTACCATACTTACTAATATTTAAAATCTTGAATAAATAGATCCAGAAAATAATTCTTTATAGAAAATGTTACCATATGTATTGATTTCTCAGGATAGCGATGGTTCATGCTTCTCACACTGGCTTAAACATAGTCTTCCCTTTCAATGACAAAAATGTCCCGGTTTGGTTGTTAAATAATATGGTCACTTTGGGTTGGGATTTACAGGTTGGACTTAAACATACCTTTAGCATACATCTTAACTATAATTTTAAAACCAATCTAGAAATCTCAACCTAAATAGCATATATATTCACTAATATTTTAATATGTCAAGAAACAAAGCATACTTTTACTAAATGTAAGGTTAGATAATTAGACATTGATTTTAAAGTTATAAATTATTTTCAGAAGATAAATCTGTATGAGATAATTGGATCAATTAGAATAAACATATTGGGTAAGAGAAAACTTAATTCATATGATTATATAAGGACAAAATACTCATTTCATTAAATAATGAGTCCGAACAAAATCTATGTAAACACATATTTTATAGTGGAAAACTATATGTCTTATAGTCAATTTACCCAATTTACAACAGGATTGAGCATAAAAGAAAGATGTCTATAAGCGAGGTATTATGATTGAGACATGTTAAAAATGAATCATCACTTTTACTATACACATAATTGAAAAAGCAAAATATCTTTCCAAATGTATCCATGTAAGAACATTTTATTTCTCATTATTTTGTGGAGCGTTTTTTTGCCTAGTAATTGACCAGTGAGAAATAATCTTCATCATTTTGTTTTCACTTTCAGCCTGTTTAACTTTTATTGATTTTATTTATTTTGGATTTTTAAAATGTTTTCCAGCTTTATTAAAGTCTGCTTGATGAATAAAATTGTATATAGTTAAGGTGTCCAAGGTGATGATTAGACATGCATATACGTTGTAAAATGATTAACAGGTTCAAGTTAACCATCTATCACCATGAAGTTACATGTAAATATGATTAGAAAACTTAAGATCAACTCTCTAAGCAAATTTCGAGTGAAATGATACAATATTATTGGCTGTAGTCACCATGCTGTGCATTAGATCCCCAGAACTTACTTTTCCTGTGTAACTGAAACTTCCTAACTCCAGCATTTTTTAGACTGGGTTCCTAGGAGACTTTTGAAGTTTTGAGTGCAAACAAAATGTAGCGCAATCTTTGACAAACTTCAATTCATGCACCTCCCACATGATAGGTGATTGGAAGAAAACAGGGGGCCCAGCTGATGTACTTTTAAAACAACACAGTGTCTGTCATTATTTCATACAGCGCAAGAAAGTCAGCCAGGCGCGATGGCTCACGCCTGTAATCCCAGCACTTTGGGAGGCCGAGGCTGGTGGATCACGAGGTCAGGGGATCGAGACCATCCTCCTGGCCAACATGATGAAACCCCGTCTCCACTAAAAATACGAAAAATTAGCCGGCCGAGTTGGCAGGCGCCTGTAGACTCAGCTACTCAGGAGGCTGAGGCAGGAGAATGGCGGGAACCCAGGAGGCAGAGCATTGCAGGGTGAGGGGCCGAGGACTGCACCACTCACTCCAGCCTGGGGGGGACAGGAGTAAGACTTTGTGTCAAAAAAAAAAAAAAAAAAAAAGCGAGATGGTGGCTGTTGTTTCCAGCAGCTTGCTCAGGACGCAGCTTCTCCTCAGCTCAGCTGTGTCTAATCTGTGGTTTATCCTGTTTCTTGAACTGATTTTAGTTAACATTTTATTTCTAACTTACATACATGTTCTTGCTAATCCAATCTGAACAACCTCATCAAAACTGTGGATTATTTTATGATGGGATTTTATAGTATTCCTACGACCAAAAAAATTGTTTTATTGCAGAAATCATAATATTTAAGATTTTAAATTTAGAAATGATTATTTGGAATAATACTATTGTATTACATTTCAGAAATAAACTTATTTTCCTGCTTCACAAAATTGTTACTCAGTGTTTTCTGTAAATTTGGATAAGTATGAAATTCACACAACATTACATAGAAAAATACGTATACAATCTCTTGAGCTCCTACTAAGTGTCAGAACCTATTCTAAATGTCTCATTGATATTATCTAATTTAATCAAATAGCCATGAAACCAATTCATAGCAAAATTAGATTTAAGGTAATGTGATAAAACACAGAGGCATGCTGATTTCCTATTACACACTTGTATCACTTAAGTCATCATTTACATGTCTTTGTTATGTCAAAAGAGGTCTTGATTGTCATATTCAAGACCAAGCTATGAGATTGAACTTTGAAAGAGAAATGCCGTCCCCCAGCAACAACATTTCTGCTTTCCATGCACCCATCTGATCTCTGCATCAACCCTGAGAAAAAGCTCTGTACTGTGAATAGGGAGACAAATTCATCGATTCTCGCTGTCAAGTAATAAACAGCGCGGGGTTTCATGGTGCCATCTGCAGCAATTTTTAAAATGTCACTTGGTGAAAGTTTGAAAATAAAGCTATAATTACTGTGGCAATGTCAAGGAAAGGGGCTTAGAGCTGTCAAGATAAGGCAGTGAGCTCTGGGCTGCAGGGGACCGAAACAGCGTCTGTACGACTCTCAGGTTGCTGACCCCCCTGGCTTGAGCCACGTCCTGGGCTCGGGGCCAGCGGCGGAGAGATGGCCCTGGCACAAGCAGGGCCTAGGAGTCCTCTTAGTAGAACTCCACTGTCTTCAGACTTTGGACAATCTCTTATATTCATATAGATGGCATTTTCTATTGACTGTGTTCAGTGCCACTGGGAGGTAATTTCCGTACTAAGACATCACTGCAGCAGAAGAGAAACGGTGCTGGAGTTCCCAAGAGGGCCCAGATGAAACCAGTTAAGGTGAAATACAAGCAGGAGTGTTCCTGATGCATATTTTTAGGGCAAGCTTTCCTCCTCAAAACACAGTGAGGAATTGTGTTTTATAATTTAGCACTTAAAACTGTTGTTTCTTACTGATCTGCTACTAAGTATATTTACATTAATATCAGCATCTGCAGGGAAATTGCAATATCATGAACATGAAAAATTCATGACTCATGTCATTGCTAATAAAGAAAGACCCTATAACCACAATGCTGAAAATATTTACAATCGAGAAAATAAATTAATATTTTAGTGAAAGCAGAGAGCGGGGGTACATTTGAGATCATGTTATAATCAGTGGTCATGTTTCATGTTTAGGTCGCAAAGTTTACAGTTGTCAAAACTTGCTCAAATAGTAAAGAAATGGCTCTAATAATTGAATTTGGCAATTTAAACTCAATTGTAGTATATTAAAAAATTATTTCCAGGGAGGTCTTGAAAGATAGTTTGTGCCTAATAGGAAGGGTAGCATAATTTTAAATCCTGGGCAGAATACTTTAAAAATTATTATGCATGGGAAAATATTTAAATCACTAGGATTAAGAAACAGGCAGTCGAAATAAAATTTGGTTTAAATTATGGGCACATGAAATTTGAAATGCAAGGAGGGAAAAAGCTCATTTTTTATAGCCTGGTTTCTTAGGAATGGTTTTAAGCAAGATTTATAGTCAACGTTTTCATTGTGAAATGTTAATAAAGCATCAGATATTTGAAAGATTTAATAGAAGACAAATGACGTGCCTTGTTTTTTGAGCCCACCAGTTAAAACTTTATGTTATTTCTGTTCAGTAAACCTTTATGGAGTTTCTACTCTGTATTCAGCTTATGTCACTGTGAGAATTCAAAGACAAGTGATCAGTTGTTCTTGGCCTCAAACCCCTCATAAGGCAGTGCAGGAGAGGACCCAGAATGAGGGCTGCAGAGGACAGGTGGGCAGACGGGGGCCATGGGTACTGGGAGGGGCACCTGGGCTGTTATCCACAGTGGTGGAGAAGGGAAGGTGGGTCTCCCGGCATAGGTGATGGTGTGGAAAACCAACCCAATCATTCCATCTGGACACTTCCTTCAGTCCCCCATGGGGAGTCACTGATATTTATTCAAACCATCTGTGTGCCTGCTTCACATGCCTGCTGTGAACGCTGCAGGTCTGCACACGGCTTGCTAAGAATGTGTGTTCTGCCTCAGAGAGGAGACTCCCTGGTATTGTGGATCGGTGTGCACGTGACTTCTCCACGTCAGCCTCACTCCTTGGCGTGGGGCAGCAGGACCTGGCGTCCAATCCACTCATGATGTTGGCCTTTTGGGGAGATTTAGGACAGAGATTGTGGTGTCAGCTTCATAGACAAAAAGCTGGGGTTCTAGGAGACTGTAGTGACAGAATCAGCATTTCAGTAACAGTTTTCTGACCGCCTTTCCACCAATTTGTCCGTCTGAGTTATGGAAGTCTGTTAAGGAATGCCTGAAGAAGGAATCGGAATAAAGTTCTCTATTGGAGTCCTGCACCCTTGCTGGTGGATAAACAGGCTTTATACTTTGAAGTGGCTGAAAAGGTGAGCTCTCACTTTTGTAAACATTCCGTGTTGTTTTGTTTTGTCCTTTTCTCTCTCCCGCCTGTTACTGCTGTTCTGATCGTTAGAACGGTACAACTGTTGCTCATGATCATTTCCCATCAGGAGAGATTTACTGATGTCTGAACCTGGAAACTCTTGAGAACAAACCTCCAACAGCATGAAGTCTCAGGAAAACAGGCTGCTCTCTGCAAAGATGGAGAGAAGTCCCCCGGGGCTGCCCTGGGAATATGTGTGTCTCCATTCATGAAAACCAGAATGATTTAGAGCCAGAATGTGGCACACCCTCATGTGGCCCTCCCCTTTTGGCCCTGTCACAATGCACAGTCCCCTTGCTGGTTCCCACTCCACTCCTGTGGAAGGTTCCAGAACCCACAGAGCCTTGCCAGCAGTCCCGCCAGTGCCCACGGAGCTTCCTCGCTGCTGATGCAGGGCCTCCCTGGCACTGGCATCTTACCTCCACGGCCCTGATCCTTCCCTGAAACATGTCCCAAATAGAAGCAAGAGGAAGCAGCCTTCCCCTCCACACTCTTGCCCCAGCACAGACCACAGAGGGTTTTGTCCTTTACCAAACACACCAGGATACTTTCTGCCTCTAGACCCCATTTTATGTTCTCTACCTGTGGGATTTGTTTTCGAAACAGGCCTTTCATATCTGGGCAGCACAACTGTCTGCCTGACTCCGTCCCACCAGGGCGCTTGTCCCAGGAGGGTGCTTGTCCAGGAGGGAGCTTGTCCTAGGAAGGAGCACTTCACTGGTTTGGTGGGGACTGATGTCTCTCTTTCCTCCCAGCTGGGAAGCCACTTGAGGGCAGCCTCTGCCTGAACAGGGTGCATTCCCAAAGCCCACAACAGCACTGTCCTATGTGCTGGGCTCTGAAATTATTTGTTGAAGACATAGATATTTAAGTCAGATTTTTTAAAATGAAAGCTTAACAGAACATCATGGAGTACACTGTTAAAGTCCTTTAAGTCACCTGTTTAAAAATATGAGGGCCCCACATTGCTGGATGCCAATCCATAAAGACACATAGCACAGAAGTCAACACAGGACTTTTCGGAGAGCTGCTGGCCTGGCCTCTGTCCTGCATCCTCCCTCCTTACCTGCCCGGCTTCTTTAAAGCAGAATGCACTAAATTTACAGACCAAGCGGAGCCCAGCTTCCCTGAAGGAGATTGCACCGAAGTCATAGACCAAGTGGTGTCCAGCTTCCATGAAGGTGATTGCATGGAGTTCACAGAACGAATGGTCCTGGTTTCCCTGAGGAGAATGGAAAGAGGTCACAGACTGAAAGGAGCCTTGTTTCTCTGAAGGAGATTGCACCAAGTTCACACACCAAGTGGTGCCTGGGTTCTCTGAGGAGATTGCCCCAACTGAGGTCACAGACTGAGTGGTGTCCAGCATTTCTGAGCGGAATACACCAAGGTCACAGACCAAGTGGAGCCCGGCTTCCCTGAAGGAGATTACGTGGAGTTCACAGAGCGAGTGGTACCCGGCTTCTCTGAGGAGAATGCACCGAATTCACACACCGAGTGGTGAGGGCTTCTCTGAGGAGATTGCACTCAGGTCACAGACTGAGTGGTGTCTGGCTTCCATTAAGGAAAATGCACTGAGATCATAGACCAATTGGCGTCTGGCTTTCCTGAAGGAGTTGGCACGGAGGTCACAGAGCGAGTGGTGCCGGCTTCTCTGAGGAGAATGCACCGAATTCATACACAGAGTGGTGCCTGGCTTTACTGAGGAGAATACACTGAAGTCACAGACGGCGTGGTGCTGGGTTCTCCAAGGAGATTGCACTGAGGTCACAGACCAAGTGGTGTCCAGCTTCCCTGAGGAGAATGCACCAAGGTCACACACTGAGGGGAACTTTGCTTCTCTGAAGAGATTGTACCAAAGTCACAGTCCAAGTGGTGACAGCTTCCCTTAGGAGAATGCATGGAGTTCACAGACTGAATGGTGCTGGCTTCCCTGAGGAGATGGTACCGAGGTCACAGACCGAGTGCTGCCCGGCTTCCACGAAGGTGATTGCATGGAGTTCACAGAGTGAGTGGTGCTGGCTTCTCCGAGGAGAATGAACTGAAATCACAGAACCAGTGTTGGCTGACTTCCGTGAAGGAGATTGCAGGGAAGTCACAGGCTGAGTGTTGGCTGGCTTCCCTGAGGAGAATGCAACCAGGTCACAGACCAAGTGGAGCCCAGCTTCTCTGAGGAGAATGCACTGAATTCACCCCAAGTGGTGCCCAGCTTCTCTAAGGAGATTGCACTGAGGTCACAGCCTGAATGGTGTCCAGTATTTCTGAAGGGAATGTACCCAGATCATAGACTGAGTGGAGCCCGGCTTTCCTGAAGGAGATTACACGGAGTTCACAGAGCGAGTGGTGTCCGGCTTCTCTGAGGAGATTGTACCGAATTCACACAGTGAATGTTGCCAGGCTTCACTGAGGAGATTGCACTGAAATCACAGACCGAGTGGTGCCAGCTTCTCTGAGGAGAACGCACCGAGGTCACAGACGGGGTGATGTCTAGCTTCTCTGAAGGAGATTGCTTGGAGTTCACAGATGGAGTTTTGCTGGCTTCTCTGAGGAGAATTCACTGAGGTCACAGACCAAGTGGTGCCGGCTTTTCTGAAGGAGATTGCAGGGAAGTCACAGGCTGAGTGTTGGCTGGCTTCCCTGAGGAAAATGTAACCAGGTCACAGATGGAGTGGTGTCCAGCTTTCCTGAAGGGAATTGCACCGAGTTCACAGACTGAGTGGTGTCGGCTTCTCTGAGGAGATTCCACCAAAGTCACGGACCTAGTGGTGCACAGCTTGACTGAGGAGACTGCACGGAGGTCACAGACGGAGTGGTACCTAGCTTCCCTGAAGGAGATTGCACTGAAGTCACACCACTGTCCCCCATCACCCCCGGATGATACCATCTAGTTGCAGGAAAACAAGCTCAGAACTCCCACTGATTCTGCTTGACAGTGAGTTGCATACTTATTTTATTATATCTTACAATGTAATAATAATAGAAATAAAGTGCAGATTAAATGTAATATGCTTGAATCATCCTGAAATCATCCCCCATACCCTGTCCATGAAAAAATGGTCTTCCCTAAAACTGGTCCCAGGTACCAAAAGGTTGGGGGCCACTGTCCTAGGGTGCCAAAAGTTTGGGGGCCGCTGCCCTTGGGCGTTGTTTGTGAGCTTGTCAATGGCTCGATGGTGCTGACAAAGGTGACAGTTCCTCACAAACAATCGGTGCACACTGATTACTCTGTAGAGCCCTGGAGGGTCTTTAAGTGGTTTTACATGTGCTGAATAATAATAATAGCAATGAAAACTTCAGATGGATATTGTAATATTATATTGTACAATATTATATGATGTACCAGCTGAATCAATGAATTCAGTGCATGCCCAACTTAAAATGCTTTTACTTCTCTTTCATACTCAGAGAAAGATCATGGATATTATATTATTTAGAAAAATGATTAAACATCTAATATAAACCTAACGCATTAAAATAGTTCGTAAAATGTGTTCTGATGATATTTCTCATAATAATATGATTGAATACCTACTCTGCTAAAACAAAGCAAAACGAAACAACAAAAGCAAAAACCACAAATAAGAGGAAAGAAAGAGACAAAGACAAAAGGAAAAAGAAGGGGAGGAAAGAAAGAAAGAAGTGAGGAAGGGAAAGGGGAAGGAAGGAAAGAAAGAAAGAATTAAAAAAGAAAAGAAAATGGAAGATTTTGGCCTATGCACAGCTCAAAGTTTCATAGATCACTCTGGTTACAAACCACTTACAGAGAAACTTAAGCACCTCTGAATTTTATGACTAGTCTTTAAAAACTACAATTCGACAGAAGCATTACCATTTTGGCTGTGCTAGAATTGCGTGCAATGATAATGAAAACATTAAAAAGTAAAATTAAATGCTATATTTTATATAATGTGTGTGTGTGTGTGAGTGTGTGAATCAGCCATTAGCTTTTGGAACTTAAAATATTGAATAGAAGCAAACCATGTTGTATTTCATCATACCGAGTAAATCTGTTCTTAAGATGAACAATTGTGATTATGACTTGGTGTCCTATGAAAGCAGATAATTTTTACCAATGCCTAAATTGATTTGTTAATTCTTGATTTTATTTCTTAGGCAATTGAAGCGTAAGTGACTTTGTTTGTGTTGAAGAACACGCTGAAGGAATTCTTTCAGACAGCACAAAACTCACTTTTTTTTTTTTTTTTTTTTTGGTCGTTGGTAGTCTTGTGGGTCAATTGATAGAGCTTGCTTCTTTATATAAATAAAAATGAAATCAGCTCAGACACTCTTAAATACTGCTAGTAAGTTACATATCCCACTGTCTTTAATGTTTTACATTAGTACAATCTGGAAGTGACTACAAGTGACTTTTGAAAATAATTCACTAATAAACTCTTTATCTTAGAATAAGATTGTGAATTGTAGCATTTAACTTGGAACTGAATGTTACTGTTTAATTTCTTTAGCAGGCAGATGCTGAACTTTTCTTATTCCAGTCTTCAAATATCTGACCTCTAAAACTCACCAGCTCAGAAAAGATTATCTAGGTATTAAAAGATTTGTTAGCTCTATTTAAAAGGTCTATTTGCCGTGCTCACTGCATCTGTAAGGCTCCTGGGTAGGGGATTGTAGCTTCAGCGACTCTCTGACCTGCGCCCCTCGCTTCTGCCCTCTGGCTGCGATGCCACTTTGACTTCATCACATAGAAAAATTACCACATGACCTGGACCCAGAAGGTCATAGAAATGTCCTGTGTTCAACTTATTTTTCTACATCAGTTCTAGCTAAATTCCTTTGCAGTAAATCTTTGAATGACTACTCTGAGAATTAATAGGGGGCACGTTATATTAAGAGATAGAGTTCTTCCATTTCAGTCTGGTATATTTGTGTACAATTGACTGTTCAGAAGCTTTTGCAAAATAAGGACTGATGAAGCTTCTGTTAGAATGATTTTTCCCTTGGGAATCATTAGAATTTAGTATAATTACTATTAATTTTTATCATGTGCTTTGTTAAAAGTAGACAGTTTTAGGCCATGGCCATTTATTTTTTTCTTTAGTAAATATGGGCCGGGCACTGTGGCTCACGCCTGTAATCCCAGCACTTTGGGAGCCTGAGGCGGGCGGATCACGAGGTCAGGAGTTAGAGATCAGCCTGGTTAAATGGTGAAACCCCATCTCTCCTAAAAATACACAAATTAGCCGGGCATTGTGGCACACACCTGTAATCCCAGTTACTAGGGAGGCTGAGGCAGAAGAATGGTTTGAACCCAGGAGGCGGAGTTTGAAGTGAGCTGAGAGAGCACCACTGCACTCCAGCCTGGGTGACAGAGCGAGACCCTGTCTCAAAAAAAAGAAAAAGAAAATATGTTAAATATATTCTTAAATTTAATTAAAATGAAAGAGTCGAATTAACACTCCTTTTTCTCAGTCAAAAAACAAGCCAATTTGATTAAATATAGATAGGTAAATGGAGACAGATAGATAGATACAGGTATAGATATGGACATCTTAGCTACATAATCCAGAAACTACAGAGATTTGGCCAACTCTATTCCCACAATGTCCTCAGTATGTTTGCAATTAACTAGTGTACTAGGAAGCATTAGAGTATCACTTATACAAAGTTCTACTTTCCAAACCAATAGATTAGATTAGATCTGTGACAGAGTGACCGTAAGACATACTGAAGAACATCGATAACTGAATGGAAAACTCAGAAAACGTGGGTATTAATTCTATGCTTTAAATAAGGTCAATCGACGGAACTCTATTCATCTGTTTCTTCTGAATGCTTTTCTGGGCTCCTCGGTTTCTGATGCTGTCTTAGGCAGTGTGTAGAGTAATGAGTAAGTTCCACAATGTCTACCTACACTGCACAGAGGAAGACAATTAAATCTAAGAGGACAAGGAAATGTCTGTATGGATGGCTCTCCCCAGGATGAAACGTTAGGGATCAATCCAGGAACCCTTTGTGGATCCAGACCCCACTTGTTCTCATGAGAGGCCATGTGGTGGAGAGAATATTTATCTACCATGTGGGGCACTGAGCACTGACAAGGTCAGAGTGAACAGCACAGGTCACGAACCCAGGAGAATCAACGGGAACGAAGACAGGGATCCCAGCACCCAGAAGGGCCTAAGATGGATTCGTTTGCTACCTCTGGTTACTCTTCTCGAGTCTCATTTTCCCAGCCATTCTGTTGTCGTTTCTGTTCCTTACACACATCAAGCTTATGTTAGCCTACAAGTCTTTGCACCCATTGTTCCCTATGTCTGGAGTCCACTCTCCAAATATCTATAAATTTAAGCCATTTTCATAATTTAGGTCTTAGCTCAAAGGTTATCTCTTCAGAAAGCTCGTCACTGACCTGGAGGAAGTTCTTCCTGGTCTGTCATCATCACTTCTGCCACAACTTAATCATGGTACCCCAGTGTCATTCCACACTTTTACATCATAAGCAAACAAACACACAGACACACACATGTAAATGCCAGAGTGGTGTGGTTGAAATATGTATACGAGTGTATATATTTGGAGGAAAAGTATTTTGCAAAAATACCTACTACACATAAACTTTGATATATTATGTTCACAAAATGTTTCATCCTATCTCCTTCTAATCTCTTCTGTCATTTCTTTATAACAACAACAGCTGGTTGTGACCCAGTAAGTTGATTCCACAAAACAAAATGGGTCCTATTAATAATCTGAAAACACTACTCTCTCCTGCCGGTATATATTACTTTGTAATACTTTTCAATTTCTTAAGAATTTGTCTTTCCACAGGTGGATATAAACTCGTGAAGGCATTAACTTTATCTTTTCCTCCTTTATATTCCCTACATATAAAAAGGCCTGTGACCCAGAATAGGTAACCAATAAAGTTGGACAAGTAAAAGAATTAATAAATCAATAAAGGAAATATCAGGTGGAAAGTGCATATATAATCTATATAATACTTACTATGCTACGAATGACAGTAAGTGTTACAAAATAGCTAATAGAAAATGAGTCCTAATTGTAGATAATCTTTTTATCCATACTAGCTTCCTTCATAATCATAAAGAAATGTTGCATAAGAAAAGGCATTTCAATAAAAGGCTTCCCATGTTCTCAGGTTTCTCATTGACCTTCAGTCAACCAGAACCATGCATGAAACTGGAAACATGCATCTCCAGGTCTTAGAGCTCCCAGTGGGGACTCTGTATGGAGACTTCAACCCAACACTTCCCCTTGGCATTGCCCTAGCAGAGGATGTCTGTGAGGGTTCTGCGTCTGCAGCACGCTTTTGCTTGGGCACCCAGGCTTTCTCATACCTCCCCTGAAATCTAGGTGGAGGCTGCCAAGCATTCTTCATTCTTGCATTCTGCATACCTACAGGCTTAACACCACATGGAAGTGACCAAGACTTACGGCTTGCATTCGACAATGTGGCAGCCTGAGCTGCACCTGAGCCCCCTTGAACCTCAGCTAAAGCTGGAGCAGTCAGGATGTGGGAAGCAGTGTCCTCAGGCTGCACCAGGCAGCAGGGTCCTGGGCCTGGCCCACGAAACCATTCTCTCCTCTTTAGGCCTCTGGAACCGTGATGGGAGGGACTGCCATGAAGATCTCTGAAATGCCTTCAAGGACTTTTCCCTGTTGTCTTGGATATTAGCACTTGGCTCCCTTTTAGTTATGCAAATTTATAATGCAAGCGGTGGCTGCACAGCCAGCTTGAATTCCTCTCCCTAAAAAGCTTTTTCTTTCTCTGCCACGTGGCCAGACTGCGAATTTTCCAAACCTTTATACTCTGCTTCCCTTTTAAACATAGTTTCCAACGTTGTCACTTATTTGCTCTTGCATCTGAGTGTAAGTTGTAAGAAGAAGCCAGATCACGTTCTGAATGCTTCGCTGCCTAGAAATTTATTCCACCAGATACCCTAAGTCATCACTACCTAGTTCAAAGTTCCACAGATCCCGAGGACACAGACGCAACACAGCCGAGTTTTTTGGTAAAGCGTAACATGCATGACCTTTGCTCCAGTTTCCAGTAAGTTCCTCATTTCCACCTGAGACGCCATTACCCTGAACTGCACTGTCCATATCACCATCAGCATTTTGGTCATAAATATTTAACCAATCTCTAGGATGTGGCAAACTTTCCTTCATCTTCCTCTCTTCTTAACCTTTCAAACTCTTCCAGCCTCTGCCTGTTACCCAGTTCCAAAGCAGCTTCCACATTTTCAGGTATCTTTATAGCAATGCCCCACTCCTTGGTACCAATTTTTTGTATTAGGTTGTTTTTGCATTGCTATAAGAAATACCTGAGGCTGGGCGGGGTGGCTCACGCCTCTAATCCCAGCACTTTGGGAGGCCTAGGTGGGCGGATCACCTGAGGTCAGGAGTTCGAGATCAGCCTGACCAACATGGCAAAACCCTATCTCTACTGAAAAGTACAAAAATTAGCCAGGCGTGGTGGTGTGTGCCTGTAATCCCAGCTACTTGGGAGGCTGAGGCAGGTGAATCTTTTGAATCCAGAAGGTAGAGATTGCAGCGAGCCAAGATCGTGCCACTGCACACCAGCCTGAGTGACAGAGTAAGACTCCATCTGAAAAAAAAAAAAAAGAAAAGAAAAGAAAAGAAAGAAAGAAATAAGTGCCTAAGCCTGGGTAATTTATAAAGAAAAGAGGTTTACTTGGCTCATCAGTCTGCAGGCTTTACAGCAAGCATCGTCCCAACATCTGCTCAGCTTACAGGGAGGCCACAGGAAGTGCCAATCACGGCAGAAGATGAAGGGGGAACAGGCACATTACCTGGCAAAAGCAGGAGCAAGAGAGAGCAAGAGAGGAGGGGATAGAGTGTGTTAGCTGAAGGGGAGGTGCCATGCACGTTTATATGACTAAATCTCGTGATAACTCACTATTGCGAAAACAACCATAAAGAATCCACCCTCATGACCCAACCACCTCCCACCAGGACCCACCTACAGCTTTGGGGATTACAATTCAACATAAGATTCGGGTGGAGACAAATGTCTGAACTGTATCACCACATGTCTCCTCTGCTACACCTTATAGTAAAGTAAAACATGCGCATCATTGATTCTTCCCATTGAGGACATCGTAACTAGTCTGTCAATTCTAAAATCTAGGAGTTGTCTAAGCTATATCTTTGCTTTTTGGCCTCAGCATCAAATCAGTTAACAAGTGCTATACGGCTCCATTTTCTCCAGTTCCAGTACTAGATCCTGATTCAAGCCATCAGCTTGTCTTGATCAGAATAATGTAAGAATCTCTAATTGTTTAACTTTATTAAACTTTTGTGCATCCTACAATCCTTTCTCTGCATTAAATCCTGAGTGGTCCTTCAGAAATGAAATTAGACCAAAGCATAGCCCTATTTAAAACCTTGCAACAACTCCCCACTGACTTCCATTGTATTTCCGTTTGTGTGTGTGTGTGTGTGTGTGTGACATTCTCTCCTCTTCTGATTACTTACATGTCCCAATGTATTGCCTCCGTCTCAATTTTAAAAACATGTTCATGTTTCTCCCTAATAGAATCATCTCAGTGTCATGCCATGCTCTAACTTCTATGGTTATTTTTCAGAACTTACCTTACTCCACCTCTTTTCTGCAAATGCAACATACAGAGACTCCATTATTTTCGAATATTGCTACTGCTTTTCTTTACTGGTGAGCTTTCCAGTTATCTTCCTTCTCTGCATGCTCCTTCTCCATCTCTTCTGATTCTTCTCTCCTTCATTCATAAAATGTTTTCAGTGACATTATCACCTCTAATCATTTCAACAATGGCATATCCACCCTTGCCTCCATCAGAGGTCCCCATTTGAAAGGTTACACATCCTACATCTATGCACCTGGTGCTCTGTGTTAGACCAGCCCCGAACCAGTCTAATTCAGTCATTATATGAAAAGAAGTAGGGTGCTACCTACTGTATCAAAAACATAATCAGTGCATCACTAGGAGTGAGAAAATAGATACTATTCTCTGCAAATCAGAGACCTGCATTACACGAGGGTAAAAAATTTGGAAAAAGTTTTATCTCCAGTCACACGGAAGAAAGACCCGATATTTATTGAACTTGTAGCTAGTGAAAATGATGCAAAAGAGACTCAGTGTTGTCTTCTATTAATATCTCTTGGCAACTTATTAATATAAAGAGATGCACTCAGGGGTAAACTGATAGAAGATGGCTACTTTCCTTGTGCTTGTGCAAACGAATTTACGTGTTTAAAAATATAGAAATGTAAGAAGAATGGTAAGGGTTGAAATACAGCAGGGGAAGTAAGCAGAGGGAAGGAAGGGAAGACTGGGTGTGAATCACACATTTTCTTATCTAATATAGTGAGGAGACTACAGATGAAACAAGAAATGGAGGTTAAGACAGGCCCGTCAAGCTATCTATGTCATCAGTAAAATATCTAACAATGCAATTATTTGTACATCTATCAGGAGAGAAGTGGGTGGATTAAGTTGGGTAAATTCTTTGTCTTTTACAGAGACAATTAATAGATATTTTACAATCAATAAATCATACATTAGAGGTGAGACACATTATTTATACTTAAAAGTATGCATCTGCATAAAAGTAAACTGAAAATCGAGACTGAAAACAGTTACTTCAGGAAGAAGGAGGCGTACAATTTTCATTTTATTTCATTCTAAACGTTTTCTCTAAACATGTGGCAGTTTCTTCATATCTAATTTTCTCAGATAAAATGAGATCATCTTTCATTTTATAAATACTAAGGTAGCATTAGCATATCATTAATGCATTTTTGATTCACATTATTCATATTTGAAAACTAGATATTTTGACTCTGTTCTCCATCTAATTTGGTCTCCAGATCTTGGGCTGTTCTTATTGGCCTTTTAAAAACATATTTAAACTTACTAAATAATATCTCATTAAATAGAAATCCCTATATTCTAGCCCAAGAGATCATTAATTTGGTGGCGAAGCTGCTCACTCCCCACAGCTTCATCCTTTCTATGATATTTGTAAATTCTCTGCTATATGTGTATCAGTGTCTGAAACACATGCGTAACAAAATGCATAATAAACTCTCTTTAAAATCCTGGTGAATGCAAACAGTACTGATACTTCTGACCATTTTTTTTTCCTGGCTTAATTTTTATATTGCACAAGAAGGATAGAAGGATGGAGTGTGGGGTGTGGAAAGACGGTGGGGCTGTAATTATACCTCTGTTGCTTACTCAAATCCAAAGCATAGCCATGCCAAACGCCAACTCTGAACCTGTCTCTTCATTTGCAAAGTGAGGTTAATGGTTCTTAAGGGACCAAGAGAACTGGGTGGGAGGATTATATGAGACCACACATGGATTTAGAAGCAATCAATACATATTAGCTTTTCTTCTTCCTATCTTGACCTAAATTATTTCAAAGTCATGTAATAAGATGCTGTGTTGATAAGATTATTCATAATTCAATGGAAAATACCAATGTGGATTTCAAATCACAAAACTTTTCTTTGCTTGCTAATATGGACAAGATCTATTGAATATCTTATTCTAATATCATATTCTAATATAGGAATATTTCAAAATGTCTTTGGAGAACTATGACTGTAATGCATATTTTAAGGGAAAATGAATTAAGTCTGCTGTGAGAATAAAAATGTGAAGAGTCCATTTGGACAAAAAAAAGACAGTAGGAAATTTTAAAAAAATGAATTATAGAAATAAAAGGAACAGGTAGTGATTTTTGTTTCAGAAGAAGCAAGACTATATTTCAGTGAAATTAGAAGAAAGTGAAGGCAATTATATACTCATCAGCAAAGGAATGCTTCCCCAAAGAATTCCAAAGTGAACAACACCAGCCACATGTCACTGAACAGGATTTTATATCACCATAAAGCGAGTCCAGAGGTAACAGGTGCTGCACACATCCCTGAGGTGACACCCAGCAGCAGGTACATCCCTAGAGGAATTATCTATCAGATGAGGAGAAAAGCGAGCCCCAGAGCTGTCAGGATAGCTGCAGCCAGTAGAGGTGCATGAAGCAATGCCTGGTTTGTACTCGTGACACTGGGCAGGCAAGCCCAAAATCAGGGCTCAGCTGGGAGGGTTCTTGGCTTCATCCAGGAAAGAATTCAAGGGTCAGCTAGTGGTGTTGGTAACAACTTCTATTGAAGTGACAGTGCATGACAGCAGCAGAGGTCCTGCTCCTTGTAGAGCAGGGCGACCCCACAGGCCGTGTGCCGAGGGGCAGCTCAGAGGCAGTGCTGCGCTCAGAGGCATGTGCACTCATATTTGCGTTTTTGCTCATATTTCACGTGACTTCACTGAAGAGGGCAATATCTGAATGCGTGGTCCCAGTGTGGCATTAGGATTTCTGATGCTTTACATTAAAATGTTTATTTGCTCTTGATTCATATTTTCAAAACAATTGATGTACTCTGAGACTATTTTGAGTAGAGAATGGACCCAGAAATACTTTTCCCAACATTCAAACTGTCAATTACATGCAAATTAAGGGGTGAATTATGCAGAAATTTCTAGACAAAGGGTGGTAACTTTCAGGTGTTGCCCTGGAAAGGGGCAGCAATTTGCAGGTGTCGCCATGGCAACAGCAAACCGAGATGGCACTGGTGGGGTGTCTTATGGAGAGGTGCCTTTGCCTCTTCCCTGTTTCTGGCAGCTTTCAATCTGGTCCGGAGTCCAAGCCCTGCTTTCAGATTCAAGTTCTGCCTCCTACCTCACTAGGGGTTTGATAAATACTAGTTGAATCTTTGAATCAGTGGATAGGTGAATTACTACCTCCAAGGCTAAACTTAAGCATTGGGTTAAGGCTTTACACAAGAATATCGGAGGAAAGATTTGTACTGAATTTAATTAGAAAAACAGAAAACAACAGCCCCATGTGAGCACTCCCCCAGGGCACAGACAATCTGCAAAAACTAATAACGAAAGCTCTGCCCAGGAAAATTTGCTGTAATTCCTGTAAGTATTTGTCTCAGATAAGGCAAGGTCTAATGAATCTTAAGAACTCAAATGGGACACTGAGATGAGGCAGTGCAGGGCGACTCACAGAGCTTGGTGCGCAGCCAGGGTTCTCTTGGGAAGATCAGGCAGATAGATTTGGATAGGTAGGTATATAGTTATAGACAGAGATAAGCAGGTAGCTGTAGATACAGTTATAGAATCGAGTCAGATGTTCAGATAGGGACAGAAATAGAGACACAGATATTTAATAGACACAGATACAGAGATGGAAATAAAATAGAGCTGAAGGTACAGGCACATAGAGATACAGATGTAAATATACATACAGCTATTCATTTTCAGATTCTCTCTCACCAGCTTCCCCTGCTTATGCCATTTTTCGAAGTACGGAAGACAATCGTGGCTTCGTTTCTTCAGGTCCTTTCTTGAACCACATTACAACACCTGAGACAGGCAATTGGAATTCACTCTAGCAATGCCCTGCTGTCTGTTTGTCTCTCTTGTAGAAGCAAAAGGCTGCTGCGTGCTGTTCCAGGCTGGGGCACCTGTCACCTGGACTGGTCTAGCATGTGAAGGACTCATTGTGCTGGAACAATTTCAAAACCTACTTTTTAGGGTACCAGAAGGCCACAGCCTCCGGTCGTTAATGTGTCCCCAGAGCACAGCAGGCATTGGGAGTTCACAGTGAAGGGTGTCCACCTATGTGATGGGGATGTGGCTGCAAGGCACAGAGGCCTGGGGGAGACCCTGGGAACCCCCGAGTTGTGTGACATAAGGGTTAAAGCTGTGGATTCCTTAGTTGTATAATAGAGACCAGCATTAGTATCTCTTGGAATTGTTGTTAAGCTGAAACAGCGTAATTGCTTAGACAATATTTGAGTGCCAACTCTTGACTTCTTATCTGACTCCCTGTCCCCGCATGGGCATGAGAGCCTTTGTCATAAAAGAAAATACGGGAGGGGCGGGGCGCGGTGGCTCACATCTCTAATCCCAGCACTCTGGGAGGCAGAGGCGGGCAGATCACTTGAGGTCAGGAGTTCGAAACCCACCTGGCCAACATGGTGAAACCCTGTCTCTCCTAAAAATACAAAAATTAGCTGGGCATGGTGGCAGATGCCTGTAATCCCAGCTACTCCTACTCGGGAGGCTGAGGCAAGATAATCACTTGAGCCTCGGAGGCAGAGATTGCAGTGAGCCGAGATCATGCTATTGCACTCCAGCCTGGACAACAAAGCGAGACTCTGTCTCAAAAAAAAAAAAAGAAAGAAAGAAAAAAGAAAATATCGGAGGGACCACGGTCATTTGGAAATTGAAACACGACTGTGGGAATGATGTTAATGGAGCTTGGAGCCAGGAGAAGAAATGAACAGCGCAAAGGAGGGGAGAAAGAGTACATTCTTGCCAGAGGAACCCGTGTCCTAAAGGGCCTGTCAGGGGAAGAGGCACAAGGTGTTCAGGAAGCACCCAGTGTGCATGACAGGCCGCTCACCAGGGGGTTGGGGAGTACACAGGCCCCACCACCGACAAGCTTGGCAGGGCCTGGCACCGTGATGTGTTGTGCCCTGCTTAGCAGAGCGACAGGAACTTTAAACCACTTCATAAAATGTTGGAAGCGTTCTGAAATGAGGACCGTTGAGAGGAAAGGCACGGAAAAAAAAAAGACTATTTCTTGTCATATCATTAAAGCTTTCCAAGCGTCTCCAAAATATCAAATTATTTGCATTGTTTACTGAGGGCCATGGTTCACACCTGTACTCCCAGCTTTGGGAGGCTGAGGCAGGTGGATGTCTTGAGCCCAGGAGTTCGAGACCAGCCTGGGCAACATGGTGAGACCCCATCTCTATAAAAAAAATGCAGAAATTAGCCAGGTTGTGGTGGTATGCACCTGTAGTCCCAGCTACTGGGGAAGCAGAGGTGGGAGGATCGCTTGAGCCCAGAAAATCGAGGCTGCAGTTAGCCAGGATGGCACCACTACACTCCAGCCTGGGTGACAGAGAGAGTCCCTATCTTCAAAAACAACAAAACAAAACAAAACCAACAAAAACCCCATATTCTCTGCATTGTTTCTTTTGCTATTAAAAAATATTATACAACACAATTTTATAGTTGGAATATATTTTTAGTTTCTTATAAATATTTCTTACAAATATTTGAGTATTTCTGCATTTGATGAATGCAGAAATTTTTTGAGTTTGAGTTTGCAAAATGTTTTGAGGATATTTTGAGTTTGCAACATTATTTAACACCTTAGCCAGTTTCAGTGTTTTATTTTCCAAGTTACTTGCATTTTTGTTCATATTTTCCAGTTGAAGAGGGTGACATATCTACGGATAGTCCCAGGATGGCATTAGGATTTCTGAAGCTTTAGTTGTTTTTTTTGTTTTGTTTTGTTTTGTTTTTGTCCTTAATTCACATTTTCAAAACAATTCATGTGCTCTGAGATTATTTATTTTGAGCAGAGAATGGACCCAGAAAGACTTTTTTCCAACATTTTAACTTGGAATATCTTTGGAATCACCCAAAATCTTCCTATCAGTTAGCAATTACTTCCCAAAAGATTAAAGAAAATCCTAGAAAGCATTTATTTCCCCAAAACCTTATTGAGAGACTTGCATGTCTTTAGTTTTTTAAAAATAATTCATGAAATCATTTTTTTTTCCTGTGATTCTATGCATTTTTACCTTTACCACACATTCATGTGAAATAAACTGGCACTTTTACATAGCCTGCAATCTTAAAAGTATAATGGCAATACAAATTAATCAATATTTAAGACATATAGCCATATGTATACATGTAACGTTTTTCAAATTTAATAGAAACAGCAGTAATGTTATACAACATTAGTTAATATTAAAGCATGTCTTGTCTTCTGTTGCTAAATCCTATTACAGGTATTAAAATATTCATCTGATTTACTTAAGAAGGACTATTGATATATGTGTTTTCAAAAGAAACCTTTTTGTCTTGGGAAAATGTCCACGTGGCCTGGCCCAGTCAGCTTGTCATTGTTGAGTACGACTAGCTGTGTGTGGATGGGCAGTGGGGTGTAATTCCATGTCAGATGCAATGCAGTCTGGGAGATCTGCCACTGCATTGCAAACCTGCCCTTATGGGTTAGAACAAACAGACATGCATCTGTGTCTCATCTCGCTCAGCAGTACCAGGATACTCCATGGGTTCCGTATCCCCAGGCTGCCCTGGGATGGAGGTGGGGGCCCCTGTGGTTCAAGGAGAGCTTGCAGCAGATACAAGCTCCTCTGGCTTCTTCCTGTAGTGGGGGCTGCCCAAGGGGCAGGTCAGTGACTAATCCCCGGAGAAAATTCCTGGACTGTTACGAACGGCCTGTCTATAACCATTTTTGAGGGTCTCTTGTGGGGAATGAGTGGGGGTACAACTTGTCCCTAGGTTTATAAACAGACCCTTTTGAAATTACAGACATGTTTTCAACCTCTTAGAACATCATCACTATTATTTTTTTTGATTTTGCTTCATTGAGTATAAGTTTTCTTTTGTTTTATAAATTAATACTGCTCTCCAATTTTGTTAATATTCAGACATTCAGATTTTGTGGATAAAATAACAATTTTGTGCACTGCTTATTGTATTTTTGAAAAAATGATTTTGTTCTTAATGGGAAGTTTTGCTTTCAAAGATAAAAATAATTTTCTGTGGAAAACAAAAGAAATGAAGAATTCCCCAGACATTGTGATGGGAAGTTAAGTTTTACAGAATGAGGACTCTTGGAGCTGATTTCAAGCCACAGAAGCCGGTCGCTTATGGGCATAGGTGACAGCCGGGGATCTGCTGTTATCGTGAAAGGAGAAAAGATTCTTTGGACGTGAGCTGCTTCTCAGGTCTAGCTGTTTAAGGAAAATAAACGTTGCATCTCTTGTAATAAATATATGAGTTATGACAGAATAATGACTTTTATTCATAGCTGTGGTGTTTCCTGTAATATAAATAAGCAACAGCATGGCACTGCGGTCTACTTTTTGTAAAATATTTCAATAATGCATCTTTGAACAATCAGTTGGATCAAATCTTAGCATGTATCAGTCTGATCTAATATATTAAATGTGGCTTATGCATTTTTTGTAAAATAATTCCTTTTGATTATATTTTAGAAATGTGTTCCAATCAATCATAGGATTTTAGAAAAAGCTCAGTAAATCGTTAAGTCCAACATTCTCATGTTAGAGAGTATGAAATTGAGACTTGGGTCACATAACTATTAATAGAAAATTTCAGATTTAGTAGTTATGTCACAATTACTTGCCTCCTAATTATTTCATCTCTTACCATCAATAATTATGATGTTCTTGAAACAGATAAATGTCAACAATGAACTCATATGATTGAGTTATATTGACTGAGAACATGTAAGGATCTATTTAATTGTGAATTATTGATATGAATGAAAAGTTATACTAACAAGAAAATCTGTGTCTTCAGGAAAGGGAACATTCACACACCGCCTTTTTTGGGGGCAGCGGGGAGGGATAGGCATTAGGGAGACCATACCTAATTAAAATGCTAGTTAATGGGTGCAGGCACATCACAATGGCCACATGGACATACATATGTAACAAACATGCACGTTGTGACACAATGTTTACCCATAGAACTAAAGGTATAACAATAACAAAAAAAAAGGAAAATCTTGTGTACTTTTAAAATTTAAGGTGCAGTTTTGTTCGGCTCAGGTATTTTTCAGGCCTGGTCCTCCATTTTCCATTTTTTTAAACACACATAATTTCTGTGCTTAATCATTTCACTATAATTTAATCAATAAAACCTTTTAGTTCAAATTAAATCATTTGAATGTTTTTTCTACTTTAGGACTTTAGATGAGGGAGGACATCTCATCCTTTATTTAGGATATGTATGTATAAAATTCACATATATTTTATAGAATACCATATAATTAATTTACATATTACAATACATCATTTTATCAATATTTTATGAGCTTCCTTTTGAAAGATTAAAATCATTTCTTCCAAATGAGTACTTTTTTAAAAAAACACCTTATAATTCCTCTGACAGCATTAATTACTCTTTATACTTAAAATTAACCCTTTAATAATACATAAAACATTAGTAACAATAGTTGACTTTGAGGAAGTAAACTGGGTGCCCAGATCTCGAGGGTAATCGTACATCTTTTGATACTTTTAAATGTTTTATGTGCATTGATTACCTTTCTGAATGAAATCAATTTTTACATTAAAGTGAAATGCTTTTTAAGTAATTCTGTTAATAGTTGGTTCTTTAATTCCACCCCCTCTACATCCTCATTTCACAGTTTCACGTGGAGAGAATAATGGCTGTGAGTGACTGACTCGGGATGCTGGAGGAGAGTGTGGGTGACAGGTTGTGTTAGACACTTCTCAGTGACAGAGCCAAGGGTCCAGGGCCAGGCCCTGGGAGGAAGAGAGGCCTCTGCCCGTGCAGGGGACCAGGCCTCCTCCTTCCTTCTCTCCACCCTGAGGTGTGGAAAACTGACCTGGGGCTCTGGGCATTTAATGATGAGGAAAAGAGGACCCATCACCTCAACACACCTATGGACGGGAACAGGAACCCTGCACAGGACCAGCCCGTCTGTGTTCCTTACCACTGGGAGCCTCCACACACCTATGGACGGGAACAGGAACCCCGCACAGGACCAGCCCGTCTGTGTTCCTTACCACTGGGAGCCTCCACACACCTATGGACGGGAACAGGAACCCTGCACAGGACCAGCCCGTCTGTGTTCCTTACCACTGGGAGCACGGGAAGTATTTTCTGTTACAAAACAGCGTGCGCTGGGATTGGATGTGTTTTCCCCAGCTAGGAAAGCTGGCTTTGGCCCGCAGCGGAGGCTGTCAGGGTTTCGCCTTCTTCCTGCTGGACACCTCTTGCCCCACAGATTTTCTGAGGGAGGAACAGCAGGACATATTTATCTTCACAAAGGTCACAACTCATTTCTGAGTGAACGTTGAGGTGAAATGGAAAGCGCTTCATTCTCATCATCCCAAGTTCTGAATGTTTTTCTTAACTCTCACTACTTCCTTATGAGGATTTGCCGTGTTGATGGTTATGTTTAGAAATAGCAAGGCCACTCGTCTTCCTGTGCACTTCTGCATTATTATTCCTATGTATTTCTATTTTGTATGAATTAATTTTCCTCCTTAAAATGCATCCATCTCAGCCTGCAGAGGAAACACGATGTTTACGTACCTTTCATTGCCTATATATCCCTCGCCCCGATCAGAGTTCAGCTGTTGACATGGAGTTACCGTGTAACAGTTCACCTGAATTGCATCTTTAATCTCCTGGACTGCAAAAATAAATAAATACATAAATAAATAATATTTCCATGTAAACTTTTGTTGTTAATACAGCTTCCGGCTACTCAAAGTTATATTGGTGACTTAAAAGAAGTACTGGATGATGAGAAATCACTACACAATACTGTGATTGAAGCTTGTGGTCTGTCAACAACTACAAGGCACAAAGAAACCTGATGGAGGAATTCTGAACTGCTGGAGGGTGTTGAGAGTAAAGCAACACTATTAATCATTGCATGATTCTGAAGTTATTTGAGGTTGGGATGGAAGTGTTCATGTGTTTCGAATGACTTCTGAAATTAAAAAAAAAAAGTTTATTATCCAGTATTTTAACTCTCCTTTAAGGCATGAAACATATTTTAATAGAAATAATTTATATTTCAAACACCAAGATCCTTTTCAATATTTATAACTTTTAAATACCTTGCAAAATTATAAAATAAGAGTAGGATCAGGAAAAGAGTTAAAGCATTTCTAACTCTGAATCATTAAAATATGTTTACTTGGAGATCAATGAGCTCCACAGAAACTCTCTCTAGATATTAAAAGCTTTGAAGATATTATTAGCTACGAGGCACGGTGAAAGTATGCAGTACCTGTTCAATTATGGACTTGGCTCCCTAACAGGTCCTTATTGAAGAATGTTGATTTCATTTTCCAACCGTCACATTCATCTCATACCATCAAAAGGTAGCACCTTCGGCAGCTGCTTTCAGAAAAAATGCCAACAAATGCAAAACAAATCACAGTTTTGATGAGATTTTATGCAGAAATTCTTAGGGCCGCAAGAAGACCTAGAGTAATTGTGGGTGGCATTTAGCTTTAAAAATATTTCTTAAAGTGTATGATAATTTTTGCAAAGTAAGCGAAACATTTAGTCTTCAGTTATTATGATAAAATATAAAATATGGGCATAAAATGGAACACGTTCAGTCTCACAAATGTGCAATGGTACTGACAATTGAAATGGAGCTATTACCATTTAGGATTAGTGATTGTAAACAGTGGTGTGTTTTGACAGTAGTTTTGTTTACCTTTCTCTTTTTAAGAATGTTGCTTGTTTTGTTCTTTTTTTCTTTTGTCTCTTCAGAATATTTATTCATTTTCACATAGCATATGAAAGGGAAAGTGACTTGAATTTACAAATGAACGTTTTAGGAACGCTGAAGTCTTTCAAAAGTTACTGAACATGTATTATATGCTAACTTCTGAAAAACTGAAGTTAAATCACGTATGACCTTTATTACTATATTTCTGTTTCTAGCACACAGACATATATAAATACTTATAAATACTTATATATGTCTGTGTGTGTGTGTATATATATATATAATCACTTATTTCTTTAAACACTTACGTTTGTATATATGCAATGTGCTGAGCTGGACATTTAAGCAGCTCTACAAATAATGATATATTCAATAGTTCTATACACAAAGAAGTATAAATTATATGAACACACAAAAAGGTTAGCTGGCAACCCCTAGAGTGAACATTCCAACCAAAGATTTATTATGTTAATACAGAAAACTTCTCAAAACAATGCTATACCTTATTATGTCTCATATAGCAACTATTTTTTCCCCAAAAACTATTTAGGCACCAGTAACAAAATCTTTCTTCTCTTCCTCTTTTTTACTGTCTTTCTCTCCTCTATCTCTCCCTCAGAGACCCCTCAGTGTAATGTCTCCTGAGATCCAGGGCAAATGAAAGACGGGAAAGCCCCCAAGCCTTGTGGTCTGTGTTGAGGCTGCCTCAGGCGTGCAGAAGATGCAAGTAAATGCTGTGGCAGGTGCAAGCTCCCCACCAGGTCTGCTCTGGCATTAACAGAGCAAGGTTCTCAAGAAAGGAATTCTACAAGGATGGAGAAAAATACTGGCTAACACACTTAAGACTTTGGTTCAAAAAGCTCTCACATATTGGAGTTCCTACCGGAGATCTCTAGTCTTCTTGGTTGAGAATAGTTTGGTGTTGGGATTGATGCCAGGCCAGTCACTGAACTGGGTTGTGGGCAGAGCTTCGTTCCAGTGGGATCGGCCCCGATGTGCGTCTATCTGTTCAGTGCTGGAGGCCCCTGCTTGGTCGGATCACGAGATTCCATTTTTCTCTTTCAAGCTACCCTTAGCTTTTAAGACACTGCCTTTCCCCATCAACATCTTGGGCTAAAATGGAATTTACTATTGAAATGTTGGTAGGTAAACATGCATATGTTGTTCTTAAATCAGTGACTTTCTTCATAATGGTTTCCACGTACACAATAATCTTTTCCTATAAACTACATTTATCCAAAAGGCACATACAAGTTTTTCTGTAAACAGAAATTGGGGCTGAGGTTTTGAAAAAAAAAAAAAAAAGACATGGCCCTTCATCTTTCTTTCATTTCGTGCTTCCAAAAGGACAATCATATCTCTTTATGTCTGCCTCACGGCGTCCTGTATTATTAACATCTGTCAGAAGTCACGGCTGTCTGTGTTCCATGCTTTGTCCTTTCGTCTCTTCCACGTCTGCTGGATTCAGCCCACAGTTTATAGGTGCATTCAGGCGCCCCACCCTAACAGTACAGAAACAACAAAATCACCTTCATCTTTCTTAGTCATGCAACATTCTTTCTAGTTAGCATTTTATTCCTCACTTCTAAAATCCAGATTTCTTTAAAGAATGGCCAATTGCCATTGTCTCTATTTTCTCATCGATCCCTAATGTATCAACACACTGAAATCAAGTCTGTTCACTTTAACACGCCAATCAGATTTCCTAATGAATACCCTCAAGACTTTTTTTTTTTTTTTTTTTGAGATGGAGTCTCGCTGTGTCGCCCAGGCTGGAGTGCAGTGGCGCGATCTTGGCTCACTGCAAGCTCTGCCTCCCGGGTTCATGCCATTCTCCTGCCTCAGCCTCCGAGTAGCTGGGACTACAGGCGCCCGCCACCACGCCTGGCTAGATTTTGTATTTTAGTAGAGACGGGGTTTCACCATGTTAGCCAGGATGGTCTTGATCTCCTGACCTCGTGATCCACCCGCCTCGGCCTCCCAAAGTGCTGGGATTACAGCCTTGAGCCACCGCGCCCGGCGAAGACTTCTTAATACAAAATCCAATGGAATGCATTGGATGTTCTTAGCATACAATCTTGTTGGAGTATACGACTTTGTAAAACATCTTTACTTGAACATTTCTTCTTCCTTGCTTTCAAAGACACAATTCTACTACTTTTGCTACAATTTCTCTGGGTATTATTTTCCTGCCTTTTAAAGTTTCATTGATTTGTAGCAATGGCACAAACATAAAGTATATACCTTTATGAGTTTCTACATATTTATTCACCATAAATCTAGAAAATTAACATATTTATCACCCCGAAATCATTTTCTCATACCTATCTTCCTTCCCCTTCAACCACAGTCTTATTTTCATGAGTAAAAATGTATTTGCATTTTCTAAATCTCATATAAATGCAATTAGACAGTAAGGTGCTCTTTTGTGTCTAGCTTCTACACTGACTCTATTTACTTCTGGGTTTATTTATATTGTTGAAGATATCACTAATTTGCTCCTTTGTATTTTTTAATAGTATTCTATTGTATGGATGTGTTATGGAATTTTAATCCACTTATTTGTTGACAGATCTTTGGGTTGTTTCCTGGACAGTAACTTTTAAGGCTGTCCTTAATCATTGACCTCATCTTTGAAAATTTCCCTTATTATTCCTCCTCATTGACATGGCTCTGCTTGGGTAAGCGATCCTACACTGTAACCCACACTTTTTAATTTGCACAACTGCCACTTTTCTAGACTAGGAATTTCTTTGGTTTAGAAACAAATTGTTATTTATATTTGCAGTACCAAGCTAAGCTGACACTGTCTGCTCCAAAATGTGGATGTCCAATATACGTTTTCTGAATGAATGGATTCCCAGATTGTTGGAATGCCAGACAAATGACTACACTCACATGTAAATTACAAAATGAGTGATGGGCTGGCTGGTGACTGGAGCCATATAGGGTTTCCCCGATGGAGTTTTGTACCATCTAATTTAATGTTTCTGGATCTGAAGAAGGATCCCTAGAAGAGAAAAGTAAATAATTCTTTGATGTTTTTGAAATTTTAGAGCCTCAAGGGCATGTCTCTTTTTAAAAATAGTTTGGAGTGCCTTGTCCTCAACAGACAACGATCTTGCTGGATCTAGCAGAACTGCCTCTCCCCCAGGCCATAGCTGAGGTGCCCCTGCCAACCCTGAGTCAGCATCTCATCCTCTAGGGATGCTGTGGAAACTCTTACACCATTCCTGAGTCAGCAACCTGTTCCTGAGTCAGCAACCTGTTCCTGAGTCACCAGCCTGTTCCTGAGTCAGTCACCCGTTCCTGAGTCACCAACCCGTTCCTGAGTCACCAGCCTGTTCCTGAGTTACCAACCCATTCCTGAAGTCAGCAACTCCTGTTCCTGAGTCAGCAACCTTTTCCTGAGGTCCAAGCCAACCCCGTCC
This sequence comes from Rhinopithecus bieti, assembly GCF_001698545.2. Classification (NCBI taxonomy): domain Eukaryota; kingdom Metazoa; phylum Chordata; class Mammalia; order Primates; family Cercopithecidae; genus Rhinopithecus; species Rhinopithecus bieti. The sequence continues at coordinate 2,037,102 of NW_016808928.1, read as the reverse complement.
TGAGTCATCAAGACCCCGTCCTGAGTCAGTCACCTTCCTGAGTCCACCAACACCGTTCCGAGTCAGTCACCTGTATCCTGAGGACCACCAACCGCCGTTCCTGAGCAGCAACCGTTCCCTGAGTCACCAGCCTGTTCTGATCAGTCACTTGTCCTGAGTACCAACCCATTCCATGAATCAGCAACCTGTTCTGACGTCAGCAACCGGTTCCGAGTCAACCAGCCCTGTCCTGAGTCAGTCACGCCGTTCCTGAGTCACCAACGCCGTTCCTGAGTCCACCAGCCTGTCCTGAGTCAGTCACTTGTCCTGAGTTACCCAACCCATTCCTGAAGTCAGCAACCTGTTCCTGAGTCAGCAACCTTTTCCTGAGTCCAGCAACCCGTTCTGAGTCAGCCAACCAAGTTCCTGAGTCAGTCCACCCCTTCCTGATCACCAACCCGTTCCCCGAGTCAGCACCTGTCCTGAGTCCACCAACCCGTTCCTGATCAGCAACCCGTTCCTGAGTCACAACCCTGTTCCTCTGAGTCAGCAACCCGTTCCTGATCACCAACCTGTTCCTGAGTCACCAACCTGTTCCTGATCAGTCCACCCATTCCTGTACACCAACCCGTTCCTGAGCACCAACCTGTCCTGAGTCAGCAACTCATTCCTGAGTCACCAACCTGTTCCCTGAACAGTCACCCGTTCTGATCACCAAACCTATATCCGAGTCAGTCAACCCATCTCCTGAGTCACCAACGCCGTTTCCGCGAGTCACCAACCTCTGTTCCTGAGTCAGTCAACCATTCCTGAGTCCACCCAACCTGTTCCTAGTCAGTCACCCGTTCCTGAGTCAGCAACCTGTTCCTGAGTCAGCAACCTGTTCCTGAGTCACCAACCTGTTCAGGTTTTACTATTTTTCAGTCATATTGTTGGTGGTCATCCCTGGAAATTCTGCTCTCCAATTCAGAGGGAAAGAAAAAAATTAAACCTTTCAAAGTTCTTCTCTTCATAGTCACAATCTCAAACCTCCTCCTCCTCTGAGATTTTGTGTTTTCTTCAAGATCTCTATGGTGCGATTTCCCAGTCTCCACCATCCTTCTCTACTGGAATTTTTCCCACCCTAATGTTTGTCTCTCTTCCCCCTTCTAGTGCTGCTGGAACATAGCAATGCCCAGATTTGCGTTTACACATTCATATGAATTCATCCAGATCAGTGCCATGGGAGTCTGAAGAGGGAGAGTTTCATCAGTACCATTCAAAGAAATCCTCCATGAATCAATGGTGCATTAAATGTATTTATTTTTCAGCTCTGAGAATGAATACAATGTCTAAAATTCATCAAGTGTTCTTCATAATATTGAAATTTTTCTTAATGTCTCTTAGGAGTAAACACTCAAAAATGTATAACATTGCCTGGAAAATGGTAGCGTTAATCCATATGTGTGACTAAATTTATTAATGCAAAATGCAGGGGAAGATTTGTGACTCTCTGAAGGCTTCACTCCTTCCTCATCTTACTTCAACAGTCTCAAGAACAGCAGAGAAAGAGCCCACACCGGTTTCTTTACTCATGGCAAGGAAAGAAACAATTCTGTTAGTGATGGTAGAGAAATCCAGGAAACTCTGGGAGTTTTGCACAAGTGAAGAACAGAAATACTATGGAAGAAAGTTAAGGGACGACATTATCTGTGAAACTGAATCAAATTTATTAATTTGTTCAAAGATTTTCTTCCTTCAATTCATTGGGTGTGGGCAAGAAATGGGCCATCATATCCAAAGCCGTGAACCTCTGAATCCACCCTCTAAATCCTGATTTAGGATAGCAGTTCAACTTCATTGTTGATTCAATAAATGTTTATTGGGTTCCAGTATTTACAGGGCATTGTCCTAGATGTTGGGGCCACAGTGTGAATGAGACGAGGTCCCTGTCACGGCACCTACTTGAGAGGCAGAATAAATAAACATCACACACCGTTATAGACATGGAACATGCTTTCAGCTTGGTGGAAAATTCCATAAAGTAAAATAAAGCTGGGTAAGGAAATAGAGCTTGAAAAGCTTTGGGGTGTGTTGTAAACAATATGGGTGGCTTCCTCTATCTCTATGCCTGTTAAAGTTCTTGCTGGTTGGCTGTTGTCCCTGACATTTCAGAGGTCATCTAGTTCCACAGTAAAGACACTTTGTTAGATTGGGGCATGGAGACTCTGAAAATATTTAACTGGTCTGTGTTTCTTTCATCTAGAAGAATTCCCAAATCAAGATTGGCCAAGAGCAATTGAATCAGTGGTTTCATATCAGCATTTCCTCAAAAAGATGTTCGGATTATTTCGTGTTTGTAGGTAAATTACACAATGTCTCAATTATAAATTCAGCTGCTTAAGTTATGAAGCAGTCATTGAAAGTCATGCTACTTAAGGAACATTAATGGAGTCTAATCAAACACGATGCCACTAGGAGGGGACTCTCACTATGTTTAGGACCATGGTGTGTGAGGCAGAAACCAGCTCAGGCATGTTCAGTAGCCAAGGACACTAGGGACATACACCACCTTGAGAATACTTCCTTGACCTTGTTTTATTTTATTTTCTTGCAGTGGTGAATAAAGTACAATTCTCTCATGCTTAGAAACAGATCATCTGGTTGTCAGAAAAATGATGAAAATGATTCCCTTTGCTTCATGAATTAACAACGTTAAAAACATATGTCAAGTACTTTCTTGTTTTCTATGGGCTTTTTCTTACAGTCCTCACACAGCACAGTAGGACAGGTATCACGGGTTCCGTATCCTGAGAGAGTGACACTAACAGAAATGGAGCCCTCGTCCAATTTATTTAGCTAAGAAAAGGTAGAGACAACTTTTCCTCAGAAGTAAAAGTAGTACATGCTTGGCAAATATTAATAAATTGATGCTAATAACATCAAAACTGTATTTTCCTAGGATCACAACCATTACCACTTTTGCATGTGTATATTGTTACACTCACTACATTCTATCACAATCATATATTTCATTCCTGAATTCCTTTATAATTCTGTGCATCCTTAGTGTCTAGTCTAATGTTTGGCACAGATAAATGTTTGCTGAGTGATTGTGTGAATGACAGAGACTAAAGACCTCATGGTAAAGTGAACCAGATATAAAAATAAATAGGTGCAATGCAAAGTGATTTGTGATGTTACAGTGGAATCCTCAGAGTGTGTGTGAGCACTGCTGAATTATCTACTCTATGGACAAGGGCCACAGTGCTTCCTGTAAAACAGAATGGTTTAGGGACTTTAATTCCAATGTGTCCAACCCAGTTCCTCTGCTCCCCCTTTCCGGTTGGAGCAAAGGCTGCTTGATGGTTCCATTCCCCTCCAAGTCAGAAGTGCAATGTGGTTTTGCAAAAGTTGTTTAGGTTAGAAGACAAGCAAGACATACTTGAATTGAGATGACCTGACTTTCATTTTTTTGTAGAATTATCTCAGGCAGATTGCTTAACATTTCTAACCACTGACCACATCTACCGAATAAGCTTGAATTGTGAATGATAGATTGTCTGGTTAAGTTCATCTTGGGTGTCTTCTATGTGTAATTGATGTAGCATCAATTTATCAGAGCATTGTGTGAGATAAAGCCTGTGAATGCATTTTGTAAACCATGAAGTGATATGTACATACGTTAATATTGTTAGAAATGTGTGGGGAAGAACATGAAGAGAGACCTCCAGCCTAGAGTTAAATTATGAAATTCTAAGATGTAGTCTCTTCATTACATGATTCCAAACTTCTGGAGAGGTGGGGCTGGTCGCTGTCTTATTCTGGGAAAGTAGTCTCAACCCAGGCTGCATGTTAGAATGCTGTAGAAAGCCTGCAAAGGTCCTGATACCTGGGGCCAAACAGAGACCAATTAATTGAGACTCTTAGGACACAGGGCCAAGCGTCCACAGGATGCTTCTGCCTGGCCAAGGTTGCACCCAGCAGAGCTTAAACTATGACTTACCCTATTCCTGTTTCTCTTTGTTATCCTCGGCCCATTTAACAGTTTGGATTTAAGTAGCAAATTTGTAAAATACAACACCATGCGCTCACTAAATATCAAGTTTTCTTCAAAGATAGACTCACTCAAACTTCCCAGCCAGATTTATAACCAACTACACTTGACCGCAGACAGGCCTTATACATTCTTCATATGATCTGAAGCAGAGGGTGAGGCTCTTGGGGACAGCTGGAAGTGTATTGTTTTTTTTTTAAAAGTTTAATACGTTTTGGCTGAGGTTAAGATTGTTAAGACTGTTAAATATTTAAACCAGTCTTCTCAGAAGGACTTTTGCATTAAAAGGAAAATTTGAAAGGTATTTTAATAATTTCAATGTTAGCCTCAGGGTAGAATTTTCTTACATTTAATTATGAATTCCCAGGCTATCTTTTTGACTGATATATTCATAACCACATATTCTTATCCATAAAAATAAGCAATTATACTTTCTGCCAATGGCTGCCTGTGCGACTACATGTGGCCTTCTTACTTAAGAATTTCAGCAAATTTAATATAAATACCTCATTTGAGAACATCTGAGAAATGAATGTATTAAAGTATGTTAAATTTGCCATGCAATTGAAACTTAGTAGAAATCTTAGTGGTCAACTAAATTCTACTTTCGGTTAGAAAACTTTACGCAAATCATTATTTAATCCAGAGGTTAACACTACATCCTAAAATATATACATATATAAAATAACATCTCCTTACCTACTTTTCTGTAAAGTTACACCAAAGCATCATTTAGGAGACCTCCACTACAAACATTCCGTGAATCCTGTGCATATTTTCATTTTCCTTATTAACAGAGATAGTTATAAAAGTAGTTTTGTCATATTGCCTACATTGCTTTAAATTCCTTTACCTGTCTCCCTTTAAACATATCCACCCTTTAAATATGACTCAAAATTCACTTACAAAACGCCTTTCCCAATGCCTGACCATTTCATGTTCCCAAGCCTCTCTCTATAGGCATATGTATGCAACAGGACTTACCATATTCTGTTATAATTGGTTCTCTATCTGCTCACACTTGTGTTCCATCTCTCTATTTTGTGGCACGTTGGCAATCTCTGTATTTTCGTCATTTTTATAGCCCCAGTGTTCAAATCAGCACAAAATAGATGCTGAAAACCTTCTTAACCTACTCAGAGAAATAACGGTACTTCGATGTTTTCCCCTGTTTATGAAGGAGTCTCAGCATTAATTTTCCATGGTCTTGCTGGGTTTCTTCTCAGCTTAGATCTTCTTTTGTATTTTAAATTAGCCAGTCACTTGGCTGAAAAAGCAACCCTGCTGCCCTGAAGGAAGTAGCTGTGTCAGGCCACCCACAGGGATTTCAGAAGGACAAAGGGAACGATTGTGTTATTGTTTCAGGGGCAGCGCTGCCAGGACTCCTAATGCCCATTGAGACATTTTACCATGAGGATTCTGAAAACATAAAACGCATCTCATATAAACCATCTCCTTTGTGGTACATGCTTCCCAGAGATGTATAGGTCATTTAATAAAGAATTACCTGCTGGTACTTACATTATGTTGTTGGCAGAAAAGTGCCTTCTAAAGAGGGACCATTTTTACAGTGTAATATCCATGGGGTCCCTCGGGAGCCCGTCCGAAAATGAGGCTATTTCACTATCGGGCATGCTGGCTTCTTGGCAGGTCAGCTGAGTTGGCGATGTGAAGTGCTAATTGCTGATTTCCAAGACTTGGCCTGTCTTTCTGTTATGCAATGGGCTGAGAACGCTGCCTTCCTTCCCACAGGCTGTTTATGACGAATCCACAGTTCCTTATTAGAAAGACAGGGCTGGTTCCTAAGGGTGACCTACATGTGAAAAACTTACATTCTCCTGCTAATTCTCTAAGTTAGCAAGTTCTCCAAGAGCAAGCTCCAGCTAAGTCCGCTTAAGCTTGTCTTCCTCTTCCTCAGCTTATTACAGCATTAGAACTTGTGCCAGCAGCACGGATTAAGGGTAGCATGAAAAGCAATGAAAACATCCTATTTTATAGCTGTCAGGATACATATCAAAATAAGATATTAAATTTAAAAATATGAATAATAGGCTAAATAGTTCTTCCCTGAATATAGTGGGAATTTTACCATTTTTATCACATGACCTCAGGGACGCATGCTACGGTCACGCAGGGAGCTGTGTCTTCGTATTTCAACCCGAGGTGTCTCCTGCCTTGGGTGAATACTCTGTTCTTAAGGGTCTGTCTCACTCTTCAGGCCCAGAATTCACTGCTAACTCACACTCTTTCTGTCTAGGGTCACGTTTGCAGAAGAGCTCCACTGTGGAGCAGGGAAAGAAAATCCTTTCTCTTTCTTTTCTCCAACAGCCCTATCTCAGCTGTCATTCTTCAGGGATCTCTGCTGGGGACGAAATTCCTTAAGGCCATGCCTGCACTTGCAAATGCTTCTTAAGCATCTTCAAATGTGTTAGAAACAAAATCCTCACCTGCTGCTCCTAGAAGAGACCCCTGCTAAGTTACAAATGAGTTTCTGCAGCCCAGGAGCGCCTGTCTACTTGGGGGGCTTAACCAGGTAGCCTGCGCAACTGTTCAGTGTGTAGCGCGGATGGATGGTTCTTTTGTTATGAAAACCGAAGAACTGCCTCCAGCAACCCTTCTGGCCCCAGGTGCATGTGTCCCACTCAGCAGGGTATCCTGACACGTGAGCGGGAAAGAGAGGCAGTTTAGGAAATGTGCGTGTGGACAGGGAGTTAAAGGGCCTGTCACTACAAGAACATTTTATTTGCTTCCACACTGCCCTCTATCTTTGAGGAACATATCCTCCCCAATCCTTAGTATCCACGATTTTCAGGTGGGTGACCAGGCCACACCACCCGCAGCAACACCAGGCATCCTAACGTCTAACGTGAATGAGCTGACATTTTTCAGATCCTTTGCAAGCTCTGAATCCTTGAGCCCCCCAGCCTGTGGGGCTGCAATGTAACCGTGCCTATTTCACATAGGAAATTGGGGCACAGGAACCTAAATGACCTACCTAATATTACTTGTAGCAGGGAGATGATTCTTGTGATGGGAGATTCTAACATGCGAGTTCTGCGGCACAGAGTAAGACGGAAAGCCCTGCCTAGCAGGTACTCTGTGCGCTTGTTTCCGTTCATGCTTGTACAATTGAATGCCAGAAATGCTTAACTGGGCTTTCAAATGTTGTGAATGATCAGCTTCTGTGCTATGACAGATTGTGCTAACTCTAGAGATTTCACTTCCGAGTGTCTCCAACACGCCTGTCAGGGTCAGACCCACCCCCAAGCGTGCAATTGCACACATACTCGTGAGCACTCTTCAGGTTGACCAGGTGCCAGCCGTGCGACAGGCACGATGGAACCATCATATCCACCAGCCTAGGAGTTATTTACTTGGAATCTCCTACGCCCAAACACTGACCTGGAAGCGCAGGTTTAAAGCACAAAGGTAATTATTCAATTATTCCAGTGATGTGTGTGTGGAGGCAGATTTGAACTCGGATCTGTCTTCATCTCAGCATAGCTCTTCATTGCGGTGCTCCAGGGTTACTGCATCCCCCAACCAGGGCTTTTCAAAGAAGACAAACCCACACCGTGTACCGGTCAAGGTCCCGCTCAGGGTGCAGCTGTCTGCAGGGCACCCTCCGCATAGCCCAGGCAGGAGCATGGGCGGTGAACACATCCCTTTCAAATCAGGCGTCCCACCGGCTGCCAGTGCTTCCACCGCAAACCACCGAACTCTATGTTTACCATTTAAATAGTTAAGCACAGGACCTATAGTTTCTTTGTCAAAAAAAAAAAAAAAAAACAAAACACAACAAAAAACAAAACAATGTTTTCTGAAAGGGATACACATTTTGAAATATGACTAAACTTTTCTTTTTCTTTATCAAACAACTCTGTCCTTATGTTAATTTCATTTCCTAGAACTTTGTGTTCTTGGTCCCAAGTAACTAAAATACTTGGTCCTAATTTTTGAAATGCTAGCTTTGGTGTCAATGTATTATAACACAGATAGAGGCAAGGAATTACAAAATCAGCATATCCGAGGAGGCTTGCACTGAAATGCTGAAGTTCCTCTGCTCCACTTGATGGACAGTTGTGGAGGGCGCTGTGTTTAACATCAAATCTGGATCAGAGCCAGGGCCGTCTGAGTCCCTCTGCTCACACCTGATAAACAGGCAAAATGGTGCTCCCTCTTCAAAGCCTTATAATCAAGAGGTTATATACATACAATTACTATAACATATTTCATTATATAAATTAATATTTTATAGAAGTGTAAAATATATAGTATAATAGATGACAAATGAAAATAAATATATACAATCTCCTCGTTATTGAAGGCCTGCTGTACATCAACTTTAATATGTATAATAAAACATATGGAATAAAGTATGCATTTTACGTATATATCTTACACTGTCTTACCCATCGTGGGTGCCTAGGAGATGTAACTGTTTGTATTAAACCAATGTGCTAAGAAAGACTTTTAGAAAAAGAGACAACAGAAATGTTCAGACAGGCAAACTGAGAGGCGGAAATAGGCAGGTCTGATTTAAAATATGATGGCGATATGATCACATGGCTTCAAAGTGTTAGGGCCCCACAAACTCGCTTATGACCATAAGGGATGACGTTTCCATCTGCCGCTCACCCAGGGTCCTGTTGTGCCCTGGAAGCCCTGTGCGGACCCTGAAAAAAAAACCTCTTTTCCATTTAGACAAAGCCCGGGAGGAGCCTTGGATAGGGAGCCTTGGATAATGGTCAAGAAAAGTACCCAGGTTATCTCAGAGGACCTGGAATGACCCATTTCTTAGCACTGACCAAATCGTTCTTTGCCAGATCAACATGTTCCTCTGGGGCACTGAGTCTCAGTGACCTCCAGGGGGGCTCACACCAACAGGGGCTGCTCGGAGACGCAGGGCATGGCTACAGCTTCACTCAGTGGCCCCGAGGGTCCCTGTTCATTCGGGGAACCTTCCTGCCAGCCACACATTGCTAAGCTGGCAGGAACATGGTGTCAAGGCTACTGGGTTGGTTTCATCTTGGTTAATACTTGGTGAATTCTGTAATTGCTAGTCTTATTATAAAGAAATTTAAAATTCACAAATATATCATGTTACTACTCTAAGAACACATATTATGAATATGCACATATATAACACAAACACACACAGTAGTCCTGTTTTAATTTTATTCCAACTGTGTGCATTCTGGGTCTACATTTACTAAAGGACCATTTTGACTGTTTAATATTTTAGTGTTCTCTAATTTACATGCTACTCCTTAGGTTTGAATAACAGCCATTATTTATTTTCAGGAATTTAAAAACTCAAAAAAATTAACCAATTGACTTTAGTTACCATTATTTATGTCCATGGTAATATTTTGCTAAGAGCCAATTTAGCTATGCAAATATATGCACACTTTATGTCTAGAAATCCCATTTAATTTTAATAGTTAGTAGACAAAATCATATATTGTTGAATTAAAAGACTATGAATAAAGAACAAAACTGACTATCTCACTGGAGGAATTTTATTATTCAGTAACTTAGTTATGAATTAAAATGAGACCTGTAATGAAAAATTGAGTGTGTCCAATCAAATCACATACTTTAGGAGCAAAATTCTTACAATTAATTTGCTAAGAAGACAAAAGGAAACAACATGGAAACCACATTCTCCAGAACTTAGCAAACAATCCCCATGAAGGCTCATTACGTAATTGCTAAATCCAGTTACGGTAACTGTTAATTCTAATCCTGTGACATAACCATACAGTAGTTTTGGAAATTCGAGCTACCTAAAAAGGTTCTTAATTACTTTTTTTTTTTAAATGAGTATTACTTAAAAGCTCATAAAGCATTTAATTTAAAGCCTATAGAACATATTTTTCCCCACATTTGCCAAGTTTTAAGTGAAAAACATTGAAAAAACCATTCCAGACTATGAAATGCATAATTCAATTAGATGTAAGTTTTCAAAGCAAAAACATGCTGGAGCAGGAGCGATCCCCAGGCCGGGGTGCAGGGCTGTGGGTGCCCAGCCTGTGCCGGGAATGGCAGGTGAATCTTCTGCTCTAAGGCCTGCCTGTGGAAGGCGTCTCTTTTGTAGTTTCTCAATGAACTTGCATTGCAGCTCAATGCCAGTGATGGCTAATGGCCAATGCAGCTCATTCTCATCTTCACTCATGATGATAATTGTCTTGTGAAAGAGAAGCTTGGGGAAGCCAATGTGTGCTAACGTTCTGTCAGCTTTAGGAATCGACCCAGAATCTGGTCTAGATTGGGTTCAGTACATGTCTGTGTGGTGTTCCCTTTTCTTTTTTTTATGGAAGCAGTATTTATGTCACTTCCATTTTCTAGGATGAGCTTTATTGTCTGGTTCATTTTGTTTTGTAGTTAAAAACAGCTGGTATTTAAAAGTATGGAGATGGTGTTTATTTACTTATACTGTTTTGACAGGATTCTCCATAGTCAACATTAAGGTACAAAACTGGCCCCATGCAGTAGCTCATGCCTATAATCCCAGAACTTTGGGAGGCCGAGACGGGTGGACCATCTGAAGTCGGGAGTTCGAGGCCAGCCTGACCAACATGGAGAAACCCCGTCTCTACTAAAAATACAAAATTAGCCGGGCATGGTGGTGCATGCCTGTAATCCCAGCTACTTGGGAGGCTGAGGCAGGAGAATCGCTTGAACCCGGGAGGCAGAGGTTGTGGTGAGCCGAGGTCGTGCCATTGTACTCCAGCCTGGACAAGAGCGAAACTCCATCTCAAAATAAATAAATAAATAAAAATGAAATAAATAAAGGTACAAAATTAGCATAATTCTATCTATTATAAGGAATATAACTAGTCTTATATCAGCTTTTGTGAGAGGTGAACAAGAGACACTAGTTAAATACACAATTGTAAGAAGCATTACAAATTCATGTGAAATATCTGAACATGGGAAGGAAAGTCTCTCACTGTGGTCTCTGATTCCCATACGCCACTCTACCTAAAGCTTAAGCTACACTAATTTCCCAAAGTGCACTACCCTTTTCTCCCAGCATGCAGTTCTACTGAAATTGGTTTTCCTGAATTTCTTTCGCTGTTTAAGTCTTACATGTTTTCCTAAGGAGAAAATTTAATCCCCTCTCCTATATGTGCCTTCTGTAATTATACTTCCTGGGAGAACTTCCTGGGAGTAAACCAATCCATTCTTCATTCCCAAGGCTCCTATAGCAGGGAGTTCTCATGCCTATGACTGTGGCTAATGATTTATCTTATTTATCACATAATGTGTTCACATTGCATTCTAATGTCATCTCTTATTACAGTACCTAATAACTTCCCCTAAAATGCTAAACTGAACCATATTAAATAATTTTACTGGTGAAAACCGTGAAATATTTATAATTATATAGCTCTAAACTATTACCAGTAACTATTTATTATAAATAAAATAAGCATACAATGATATATAAATGCAATATAATATAATAAATATAAATTAACAGAATATATAATACTATGTGGGTTTTATATTATTTATGATATGACAGTGTACACAAACCGAGTGTTATATAAATGAACTATTATATAGCATACATATTACACAGCACATGTAACATATAAAGGTTAAATGTTATCTATGAAAATACAGGTTGAGTGTCCCTTAGGCAAAATGCTTGAGACCAGAAATGTTTCAGATTTGGATGTTTTTGGATTTTAGAATACTTGTGTAGGCATACATAATGAGATAACTTGGGGATGGCATCCAGGTCTAAACATTAAATTCATTTATATTTCATATTCACTGTATACATATAGCCTAAAGGTAATTTTATAAAATATTTAAACAACTTTGTGTATGAAGCAAAGTTTGTATCCATTGAACCATCAGAAAACAAAGATGTCAGGTGTGGAATTTTTCACTTATGACCTCATGTTGGCACTCAAGAAGTTTCAGATTTTGGAACATTTTGATTTTGATTTTGAATTACAGATATTCAACCTGTATACAGACAGGTTACAAAGAACATATTTTCTTTGTAAAATATGCTCATAATTGTGTAAAATAATGAAATATAATAAATTTCTCTAATTTATTGATAAACAACTGGAAACTCAATTACTTCAGAAATATTTTGAATATCAGCTTAGACCTAGAGTTTTGTTTTTTAAGTTTTAAAATAAATGATCATGTGGCACATGGTAAGTAAAAGATAAACGTGAGTTAAAGTAATATACACAATAATATACATATGTTTGTTGAGCACGAAATTATATCATTTTCCCAGTTATTTAATTATTGAATTAATTGGATACAGTTTTGTTCCAACGATTATTCAAGATGGCTTACAAAATACACATAGCACAAACAAATAAAAACAACAGAGGTTATATGAGGTTATATGAGTAAAGGGAGAGTGAAGAAAACATTAGCAAAGTCAAAGCAAGTTGTCACACAGTTGATTCTGTGGATTTCATTCAAGCTTCCTAAGTGGCAGGGAAAAGGGAAAGCATAAGACCTAAATGATTCACAATCTCTCCAGGACAAAATTACATTTATGACTATCTAAGAGTCAATTTATTTCCTTAACCGAACCTAAAAATGAACAAACCAATCACTTCTACTTTGGTGCCTCATTAAAATATAGCTCCATGAATATCTCTATATGCTCTCTTTAAACAGCATCCACATACCAGGTGCAATAAATTTTTTCATTGTGTGTGTGTGTGTGTGTGTGTGTTTTAGACAAGAGTCTCCCTCTGTCGTCCAGGCTGGAGTGCAATGGAGCAATGTTGGCTTCACTGCAACATCGGCCACCAGGGCTGGAGCGATTCCCGGCCTCACGTAGCTGGGATTACAGGAGCGCACCACCATGCCTGGTTAATTTCTGTAGCTTTTGTAGAGACGAGGGTCTCACCATGATGGCCAGGCTGGTCTTGACTCCTGGGCTCAAGTGATTCCCTCGCCTCGGCCTTCCAACGTACTGGGATTACAGGCATAAGCCACCACACTTGGCCCTAATTGTGTGTTATTTTAAATGCCCATCACTATAAATTGTTGAAATCTCAAAGCACACCGAATTTTAAATAAAATGCAAGTGTTATGGTCCAAATATGTGGTTGTACGTTACCTTGCTTAATTAAAGATAAATTATAGAAGAGACAGAGGAATCAATGGTGGTTAACATCAGTTAAGGTTTTGAATCAGAAAATCCATGTTCAGTACTAGTTCTGGGCAAAGTTTATTTGTCTAACAATCTGCTTAGCCATTTGTTAAACAAAAATAAAAATACTTTTCTCATGGGACTTGCTGTGAGTTTTAAATCAGATTATGAATACAAAAAACTTTAGTTCCGCAAACTTCGAAAATGTTCACCTTCACTATTACGTAGCAGGTGGCAAGGACTCACTGAATGGGAGCTACATTTTTATATGTTCTGCTTCCCAAAGGCTATTTTAAATGTATTCATGAGCACAGGCAAATGATTTTCTAGGCAAATAGAGTTTAGCGTTTTTATAACTGATAGGATAAAATGGATATATGGTATTTTATTTATCTATAAAAGATTTGCATAAGCAAATAATATTAATTTGTAAAATATACACTTACAATTTTCATTAAAGCAAATACAAATAGTTTAGGTTTACATTTAGATTGAAGAGTTCTAATTGGGCAAACGAGCTTTGAAAGTGGACACAGTGATAACAGGTGTCACTTGGTAATTGCTCAATTAACACCAAATATGTTTGATCGTTTGAGCAATGTCTAGAGGAAGATATTACTTATTCTGCCCACATCTGGCATTCACAGAGAAATAACAAAGACTTGAAAAATATGAATTCTAAGCACTCATTGAAGGTAGTAACACCTATGACCCGATTTTCAGGTAAGATAGTAGAGTGAAGTGTGCAAAGACCAGGGAGAGGTGGTATCATAATCTGGAATGCTTTCTAATTTGCAGTGAGCTTTTTCAGCTCATGAACACGAGTATCCTGGAAATGCATAGGAGGTACTTCCAAAGGGAATGGTTATAAGGGAGAAGCAAAACAATGACCCGGCTCCAGCCCGGGAATAAATCCCAAGCAGGGATACACCGGGGGAAGGCTGTCAATTTCTCCACTAGCCTCTGCTCCTGTCTTCCCTTTCCTGCTGATTCACTCATTGCTCCTTTACTTCTTTGCCTTCTGTAGTCGGGTGAACTTTGCATTCTTTCCATCTGGATAAGCCACGGCCACACTGTGGTAGGGACAGCGAGGACCCTAATCTTCAGTATGTCCAAAGCCTCCGAATGAAGGCTTCCGTTTTCCCCGCAGCCCCCAAATTACACTCCATTCTCAATCCTCAGCAGCCGGGCGGCTGCCATCATCCTTCACCACCTTCACTGTTATTGCCACAAATAGGAGCTGAGACCAACTTTCCCACTCCAGCCACTCAGATGCTTGAATCAAGAGTTGTCTTCCTAGAACAACAGGCTCACCCTGTCTCTTCCACAGTCACAGGAAAAAGTGCCAACTACTCAAACCAACACAAGAACCCTCGAATTTCTGGCCCCAACAAATTCACATCTTCAAACTCAATATGTAATATTCACACTTTATCCAATGTATTGCCATTCGTCAAACACAATATGTTTTTTACAACTCCACAATTCTTCCAAACGTGTTTGCCTGTCTCTTTGAAGTGGTCCTCTTTCTTTAGCTGAGTGAAGTCGGCTTCATTCATTAGGCCCGGTGTGAGGATCACAGTGCCCTGGCCAAGGCAGCGCTAGTGTCTTTCTTTATCTTCCTTCCAGGCTGTCTTATGGCAACTCTCTCAACTTGCTCATTTGTGTACGATAAATGTTTTAAACGATTTAGTGAATAAACAAATGGGTTAAACATTCGATCTTGAAAACAACATTTGAGTTCCTTAATTAAGAAAGTAAAATAGTTGACTCATGCCTGTAATCCCAGCACTTTGGGAGGCTGAGACAGGTGGATCACGAGGTCAGGAGATCGAGACCATCCTGGCTAACATGGTGAAACCCTGTCTCTACTAAAAACACAAAAAATTAGCTGGGCGTGGTGGCAGGAGCCTATAGTCCCAGGTACTCAAGAGGCTGAGGTAGGAGAATGGCGTGAATCCGGGAGGTGGAGTTTGCAGTGAGCCGAGATGGCGATACTGCACTCCAGCCTGGGTGACAGAGCGAGACTCCGTCTAAAAAAAAAAAAGAAAGAAAGCAAAATAGTTGAGGAAAATAATAGCAATACATTTTCTCTGTCTATAATCTTGTGACAAACACTAGTCTTGGTCTATTTTAGAATTTCACATCTATGAACTTTTTTTTCTGTTGTTCCGGTTCAGGATCACTATAGAAACCATTAGACATTTCTCCCAACAATTCAGAAAGTTATTAAAGTGAAAAAAGTTATTGAAAACTGAAAGTTATTCTGTAAGTACTGTGCATACTGATTGTAACATCACTGAAAGGAAAACTGAAAACATGTTTGTATTTTGAGCTTGATTTAAAAAATAAAAAACAAAAAACTGAACAGAATACCAGGCTATGTGTGGTAAGGTTAAGTAACTATTTCACAAATCATTTTTCTCACCTGTACTAAAGTAAACACCGCTGGAAAGAAAAGGAGATTGATCACAACTTCAGATACCGCAAAGCATCTTTGTGACTTTGCCCTGACGTTTAAGCTCTCAGAGAGGAGACTTAATCATTTCATGTTTTATGTGCACCACAGCCCATCCACCAACTTCACAAAATGAAAATAGAGGAAATGTTTTTTTCCATTGGGTGTTCTCTGTTTTTTCAGTATATGTTTCTTTTCATCATCTAAGCTTAACTACAGACTCTGGGTTAGGGTTTTCTGTCTAGATGTATGCCAGGCATGGCCCTAGCAAATTCATGGTATCTCCCCGGGTCTCAGCTTCACGATCTGAAAAGCAGGGAAAAGAGAGATAGAGAAAGAGAAAAAGCAGTGTCTGATAGCATGTTTTCTTACTTCTGATATTCTTTTAATCCCTAAAAGTTGGATAACCTAGGAATAAAATCAACTATTTAAATTAAACAAAAATAAGTTTTAAAGTCAGTTTCAAAATACAGCATCACTCAGAAGAATAGAGTGTTAGATTCTTCTAGTAAATTAAATTGATAAACTCATGAAAGGTATGATAAAGGGTAAAATTAAATATTTTGAATTTTCCTTAAATAATAATTATGGCATACACAGGAAATAGTTGTCTCTTGAAAATATGAAATTCATGGAAACTATGCATTTAGTAAGATAATTGTATGATTTTCATTTTATAGATAATGGAAATAAAGACAGAGAAAGGGGTGTTCTAGGATGAAATCACTTTCTTGATTCAGATTCAGATGGTAAGAAGGATACTTCTGGTTATGTGGTTCTGACTGGATTCAGGTGTTTGAAATGTCTTTATTGTTTCAGGATTTATTGCCCACAGTACACGTGGTGTTTAAAATACATAGATCCCTGGGGATGTTGGCATTGAGCGTAAGTCAGTCTGTAAATCCATGATGTTAAATAAACTGAAGGATTCCCACCTAGAGTGCCTCAGAGTCATCTATGAGACTTTAAAACCATGTGTTTTAGTCCATTTTGTGCTGCTGTAACAGAATGCCTGAGACTGGGAAATTTATAAAGAAATGAGGTTTACTTGGCTCATGATTCTGGTGACTGAAAAGTCCAAGACTGGTCACGTGCTGCTTCAACTCATGGCAGAAAAGAGGACAGAAAGTGAGCATGTGCAAAAGGAACAAAGTGAGAAGGAGCAACCTGCTCTCTCAATAACTAGTCCAGTCCTGTGAGTGCTATTCATGAAGGATCTGTTCCCACAGCCCAAACACTGCCCACTTGGCCCTACTTTCAACACTGTCACGTGGGAAACAAATTTCGGCGCTAGTTTTGATGGGAACAAGCCGCGTCTAACCTCGTACATGCCTTGCTCCTCAGTGGAAATTCTGATGTGTCCCACTCCCTTCCTATCCCAGTGGACTCAGCATCCCATAGGGGAAACCACAAATGAACTGATGTAAATTACAGAAGTATCACATTCTCTTATATTGTCAAAGAAATCAAAGCTGAAAATTACAACTAACTTATGTGTTCCAAATCTTTTCTCACTGTTACATCAAATGCAGAAAATATTCGTTAATTTTTCTACCCAAAGTGCTATAATAGCATCCTTCCGTAGCCTAATTTCTATAAATTAGACTGACACAAAGAATCTCTTAGCTTTTCTTCAAAAGCTTGCTTCACCTTAACTCACGAAACAGCACATCAAGACATCAGACCATCATGGAAGCTGACACCAAGACTCTAGTCACAATGCAGACTTCTGCTGCCCAGGTCCTCCCCCTCTTGGCAGGCTGGAGAAGGAAGGGTGGGAGAACAGCTTTTCCCTTACCCTGTGATCCACTGGGCCACAGAGACCCTTTATTTATGGTAAGACTTGTAACAGATCTCTCAAGATCAACAACAAAGATCCCACAACCACAAACCAAAATAGAATTTTCAATGATGTCTCCTCATTTCTCTCTCTCCTCTGACCATAGGAACCAAATCCCACACAGATGTGCCCTCACAGACACCAACTCTCCTCTCACCGGGCTTTTTATCCTCAACCTAAACCTCTTTCTCTCATAACTATGAAACAAAAGCTACTACAAATACCAACAAAAGTAAATATTCTTCAGGGAGGAGAATGGGAGTAATTGTGAGTATGCAAGAACATTGAGTCATTGCCCAGGCTAAGCACTTTCTCAGAGTTCCAGCTCAGCCAACCAGATCTATTCTCATCAGAGATCAAGATCTTGTCTATTAAATTGCTTTTCAGCCACAGTTGTCAAACGTGTTCTCATTGTTGATCCTGAATGTCTCATTAGAGTTGTCAGAAAGCACAGATTTATGAGGCAAGCACTGAAATCTATACCGTCTCTGATTTAAACTTCAAGAAATGACTTCATTAATATACATGGGCTTTTCATTAATTATTTATTTTCCTAAGCAATTTCTGAAGAAATATTCAAAATTCAGAGTTTCACAGAGGAATGTTGAAAGAAGAGAAAGATGTATTAGAAAATAATTTTCTAAAATTTCTATTCTTTAGCGGAAGAAGGAACACTGTCGAAGATAAAGAAAATAATGGAATTAATCAAATCCCAATGATTTACATCCGTCAGACATCAATCGTTTATAACGAAGATACGAAAGAGTATCTCTTTACATCATATTTCTGTTGAAAGATCAATTTTCATAAGCATGCCATGAATTATTTGATGGCATAACATTCTCATAGCTCTGACTAGTTTTAGTATTGTTTTCTTTCATTGCTCAAAGTAAAGATATGATTTGCACTTTCAAACTTAAAGGAGCTTGACCTTGTAGAAAGAAAATAAAAGCACCTCTTCAACTCTACACATTCTAAGTCTGCAATCAAAGCAGACTTTCAATAGTCTACAAAATTTTCAGTAATATATGAAGTTTTTGTTTATGCCTTAGCTCAGTCTGCCTGATAGAAAAATAGTATCCTTACCTGTTTATGTAGTGGTCTAAGTAAAGCCACATTTCAAAAAATAATATTAATGAAGCATTTGCCAAATAGATCAAGATACTATTCCACATCCTTGACCAAAGTCTTTAATTTTATGCTATCCTCATATCTCATCTTATTAGTAGATACTGATCTTTCTGGCTTTTTAAATATAAAAATTCCCTGCAAATGAATTTCTTCCTTTGCTTGATTTAGACTTCATTTGTTGAATGTACACTTTGTTGTTTATAACTAGATAAAATTTTAAAAAAACCTGATTTTTCTTATGTTTCTACATTTCCATTCTAATTTCCAGGATGGCTAAAATTGATAGCTTACTTTCAGGTATGGATCTACACAAATCATAATATGAGTCCACATGTCAAATAGTCCCTAATTCTCTCATACTGCCCCTTTTCTATTAACCATTTTTGCTTTCTTCAATCTGACTAGTGTTTTAAAGATACAGCTTAATTATAAGGTACTTTAAATAACACAAGGAAGAAAATGGTATGATGGATATCCAATTATCTATTATTCAATTTGAAAAATTATCAGTCCCATTTCATTTACACCCCTCTATCTCCACCCATACTCTGACCCACACTGAATTATGATTTTTCAGTTGAGGTACAAATGGAAAATTTTAGGTGCTGATATTGAGAGATTTCTGACACTCGCATTACCTCGACCACCACAACCCACAATACTGATACAGGAGTTAAGAAGAAATTAGGCGCATAGTAAGGGTAGGGGAGACCTTGGTAAGGCTTTTCTTTTTAATGAAAAGCAGCCCCAAATCATTTTCTAAAAAGAGCAGCCTGCAAAGTCGAGCGGTAGACACAGACAGGGGAGCTGGGAGCTTGCACCAGTGAGTTCCGGCAGCAAGCAGGGGACTAGACATGTTCAAGATGGTGGCTCCGTCTTCCCTTCTCTGCCAGGCACGTTACAGGAAGAAGCAGACAAGACGGCACCAATTAATTGGAAAGCCTATTTGCGTAATAAGATTAGGGTGGGGGTGACCTGCTTTCCCAGCCATCAGGTATGACACTCCAGAAAATTTCCTCAAGCCCCTTCAGTGTCAATGCCCTGAATAGGGATTCTCTAATGCCTGTCACCACAGATACCTTCGTTTGTTTGTTTTTCTTTCTTTCTTTTTTTTTTTTTTTGAGACGGAGTCTCGCTCTGTCGCCCAGGCTGGAGTGCAGTGGTGCGATGGTGGCTCACTGCAACCTCTGCCTCCTGGGTTCAAGGGTTCCTCCTGCCTCAGCCTCCCAAGTAGCTGGGACTACAAGCACCCGCCACTACGCCTGGCTAATTTTTGTGTGTGTTTTTATAGAGACGGGGTTTCACCATATTGGCCAGGCTGGTCTCGAACTCCTAACCTTGTGATCCACCCGCTTTGGCCTCCCAAAGTGCTGGGATTACAGGCGTGAGCCACCGCACCCGGCCCACAGATAAGTTTTGCTGGTTTGGGGGCTTCTGTCAGTGGGATTCCACAGTATTCTTTTGTAAATCATGAAATTGCTTTGTCGTTAGTTTGTTCCTTTCTACTGCAGGGCTACTTCCATCCAATGACTGTATCAGAATGTGCTTATCAATCTTCTGTGAACGGAATTTGGGTTGTTTCTAGTTTGGGGCTTCATCAGTAAGTCTGCTACAAACATTCTTGTGCAAATATTTTGTGAACGTTTTTTTTTTTTTTCCCGTTTCTCTTGGTTAAATATCCAGGAGCAATATTGGTTGGTTCAAAGGCATGTGCTTATTTAAACTGATAAGAAACTGCCAGCAAGTTCTGCACAGGTGTTTTCCACACTGTGCAGCATGAACAGCACTGCCTAACAGGCCCTGCTCTTCCACATCTTTGTCAACATAGGCATTTGTTTATTCAAAACTGATTACTTTTTGAAGGAAGTACAACAGAGATTCAGAATTTAATTGTTAAAATATAAATATCTAATTTTTATTGAACCTTTTTTTTTTTTTTTTTTTTTGAGACGGAGTCTCGGCCTGTCACCCAGGCTGGAGTGCAGTGGCCGGGATCTCAGCTCACTGGGCAAGGCTCCGCTCCCGGGTTTACACCATTCTCTGCCGCTCAGCCTTCCCGATGTAGCTGGGCACTACCAGGCGCCTGCCAACCTACGCACCGGCTAATTTTTTGTGATTTTTTTTTCAGTAGAGATGGCGTTTCACTGTGTTAGGCAGGATCTGGTACTCCGATCTCCTGACCTCGCTGATCCGCCCGTCTCGGGCCGGTCCTTCCCAGAAGTGCTGGGATCCAAAGTGCTGGGATTACAGGCTTGAGCCATTGAATCCACTTGTTTAACAAAATATTTTATTTCACCATTTAATTGATTGAGCCTCTTGGTCAAAAATTAGTTAACCATATAAATATGTGAATCTATTTTTATCTTATTTTATTTCTCTTTCTTTCTATTTTGTTCTTTCTCTGTTTCCTTCTTTTTTCTTACCTTCTTTCTTTTGTTTATCTTTCTTTCCCTTCCCTCCTTACCCCTTCCCTTCCTTTTTTCCTTCCTTCCTTTTATTTTTCTCTCTCTCTTCCTTTTTTGGTATTGTCTTTTTCCGATCTTGGTATCTATTTTCTGAAGACATTGTTTAGAATTTGTGTTAATTCTTGTTCAGTTTTCTTACATCTTCGCTAATCTTATGTCAAGTTTTACATCTTTTTTGAGAACGGTGTTGAAGTCTGCCATTACAATTGTACACTTCCATGTTTTATCCTTTCAATACTATTATGTTTTGCTTCAAATATTTTGCAGCTTGTTGTTTGTTGCATATGTATTTGAGATAGTTATGCCTTCTTAATGAATTGTCATTTTTATTATAAAGTATTTTTCTTTATCTCTGGTAAATATAGACTTACTCTGAAGTCTATTTGATATTAATACAGCCACTACTGTATATTTTTTATTAATGTTTACATTATATATTATCCATCCTTTTAATTTCAAAAAGTCCACATCATTATATTTAAAGTTTGTTTTCTAGACAACATATAATTTGATTATATTTTGTAAGTCACTGTACCAATCTGTCTTTTAATTGGTGTAATTAGATCTTTCACTTTTAATGTAATTTTGATATTTTAGAGCTTAAGCATGCCAATTCATTTTGTATGTTTATTTTCTATTTTGCTTCTCTATTTTCTACCTTCCTGTAGGTTACATGAACGTATTGTAGAATTTCATTTTTATTTATCTATGGAGTTTTGATTATATCTCTATAGCATTTTTAGTGGTTTCCTTAGATATTACATTTTATATACATAATCTATGACAGACTTTTGGGATTATAATTTTCCCTACTTCATTCCAGTGAAGTATAGAAACTTTTAAGCTTCCCTTTATGTCTCTTTACCATCCTTCATTGGTAATGTAATTATCATAAATTTTTTTTTTTCTGTATCTATTTAGGACTACATCAGACAGGGGTGTAATTTGTACTTCAAGCATTAAGCATAATTTAGAAAACTCGAGAAGAGGAAAAATCTATTGTTTTGTCTTCTTTTTGCTCACTTTGTTCTTCCTGCTGTTCAAACATTCTTTCTTTTACCATTTACTTCATTTACTTCCTGTTTAGAGAAAGTCCTTTTAGCTATTTCTTTTTTAAAATAGATCTATTGGCTTGATTCAACTGCAATTTGATGAGAATAGTTTTGCTGGATATAGAATTTTGGGTTGATATTTTCTTGTTTTTTTTTTTAATTTCTTCTAATATGTATAAAATGCTATGCCACTTCCTTCTGTACTCTGTGGTTTTGATGAAAAGTCATTTTCATTCAAACTGCTTTTCCCTTGTTGGTCATTTCTCTCTCACTACTTTCAATATTTTTTTCATTATATTTAGTTTTCAGAAGATTGATAAGGATGTGTATTAGTTAGATTTCTTTTGAGTTACCCTGCTTAGTGTTCATTTAATTTATTGAATATATAGGTTTGTATCTTTTGACCCAATGTGAGAAGGTTTTAGTCATTTTAGTACATTTTAGCCCCACCCTATTTCTTTTCTTTTAGAACTCTATTAACATAACTGTTGGATTTTTGTGTCATCTCAGAATTCCCTGACTGTTCATTTATTTCCTCCAGTCTGTTTCTTCTCTGTTATTCACATTCCAAAATTTATATTGCTCTGACTTTACGTTCACTGATTCTTTTATGTACCCTGCATTCTGCTGTTGTACTCAGCCACTGGGTTTTTAGAAAAAACATAGTAGTATAATTTATATAAAAAACTACACGTTTGATGAGTTTGGACACATGTATACAACCATGATACCATTACCAGAATCAAGGTAATAAACATATTCATTACCTCCAAAAGCTTTTTTTCCATACCTTCATGGGTGTTTTGGTTTGTTTTTTTGTAGTAAAAAAACATGAGATCTACTCTCTTAACACACTGTTAAGTAAATGATGTAATACGGTTAACTATAAGGCACTGTGTTGTGCAAAAGATCACTAGAACTTATTCATCTTGCATAACAGAACCTTTATACCCATTAAGCAACAACTCTCTACTTTTTATTTCTCCACAGACCCTGGAAACCACCGTTCTATTCTCATTTTCTATGAGCTTGACTACTTTAAATACTTCATATAGGTGCAGTCATGAAGCATTTGTTCTGAGGCTGGGTTGGTTCAGTTCGCAAAACACCCTCCAGGTTCATTCATGTCGTCACAAATGACAGGGCTTCTCTCTTATAAGGCTGAATAATACTCCATTGTGTGTATGTACAACATTTTCTTTATCCATTCACCCACAGACAAATACTTGGTTTGTTTCCACCTTTGGCATTGTGAATAATGCTGCAATCAGCATGGATGTGCAAATATCCCTGGGATCCTCATTTCAATGCCTTTGCCTATGTAAGTGAGACTGCTGGATCACATGGTAATTCTAACTGTTTGAGGAAACTCCATACTGTTTTCCATAGCGATTGCACCATTTCACATTTTCACTAACAATGTACAAGGATTCCATTTTCTCCACATCTTTACCAGCATGCTTAGTTTTTAATTATTTTATAATAATGTTCACGAAAGTTGTGAAGTGATATAATTCATTGTGATTTTAATTGTCATTTCCCTGAGGATTAGTGATATTGAGCGTGTTTTCATATACCTGTTGCCATTTGTATGTCTTCTTTTAAGAAATGTCTATTCAGGTCCTTTGCTCATTTTGTATGTGGGTTATGTGTTTTCCTGTCATTGAGTTGAGCCCTTATATATTTGGGATAATACCCCTTACCAGATATTTGTTTTATGAGTAGCTTATCCTATTCTATAGGTCATCTCATTGCTCAGCTGACTGCTTCCCTTGCTGGGCAGAAGCTTCTCAGACTGATGTAGTCCCATGTATGTATTTTTGCTTTTCTTGCTTGTTCTTTTGGTGTTATAGCCAAGAAATTATTGTCACCGATGTCAAGCAGCTTTTTCTCTAGAAATTTTACAGTTTCACACCTTACATTTAAGTCTTTAGTCCATTTTGAGTTGACTTTTGTTTATGGTGTAAGATAGGGGGCCAATCTTCTTCTTCTGCATGTAGATATAATTTCCCAATATCAAAAAACATGTTTTATACAAAACAATAAACTAGCCAACAGGGAAATTAAATAATATTTAAATAGCATCCAAATGAATAAAATGCCCAGGAATAAACTCAACTAAGGAGATGAAATATTTATAAACTAAAACATTAATGAAAGAAGTTAAAGAAGACACAACTAGAAGGACATCCCATGTTCCTGGGTTGAAAGACTTAATATTGCTTGGGGTGAAGTAGCGTTATGTCCTTTAACAGGAGTGTGACAAGTAAATGAGTCCACAGAAAGCCCTAAGCCTGTCACTAAGGCGAAATAACAAAGAATAACAGTAAGAAGCCAGCAAAGCAGACTAAATGAAATTATAAAAATAATACTCAACCCCAAAGAAAGCAGACAGAGGAAAACAGGGAACAATGACTAGATGAGACTCAGAGAAAATAAAAATCAAACAAGTACCTCTTGGGGATGATGGATATTTGTATCATGTTGTACATTTTAAACCTGCAAACCTTATGTCAAAGCACCTCAATAAAGCTCTTTTACAAATTAACTAGCTCCGGTTAGTTTTGAGTACTGTACCATGCAGCTGCAGCCTCACATCAGCTCCCCGTGGTCTGACTAGGATCTGGAAGCCGATGCCTGCCCCCACACCTCTTTTCTCCTTCCTCTGCAGCATGGCGCCAGGTGGTTTTCTTTGTCCAAGTATTGAGGCACCTGTGCCATGGGGTTAACCTCCTCTGCGACACTGTCAGTTCTTGGTGCAATGTGTAATTTGTTATGTTATCTTACCTTCTTCTTTCCAAGACCCCCCATCTCCTCCCCACAATGATTTTATGAAGGCAGAGATCAGAACAGAAAGGCACAGGGGCCTGGTGGAGGTTTTGGAAGGCAAGGGGAGAAAGCAGCTTGGGTGGGGTGATGACATGTCGGGAAATTTGCCTTTGACAAAGACCACTCTCCTTGGTGTTTACAAGCATGTGGGGAAAGCACGAAGTCCAGTCCAAGGAGACAAGTCCTGAGACCATCACAGATGAGCGGGAGGAGAGAGCAGGTGCACTTCTGCTCCCTGCTCTGCCATGGCATTCACAGAGTCTGGCGTTCTGGACAGGCAGCCACCAGGTGATGGCAGCTGCAGCCACACAGGCAACTGGGCCCATGAGACTCTGAGGCAAATTCCTGGCTGCAGTGTATCCACACCTATCCCGGCTGTATAGTGACCCTGACCTGAAGACAGAGCCTAACTAAGCTTGCAGAAAACTATGATACTAAGGGTGTTTGTGACTAGAAGATGAATGTGTTGCAGCCATACATATTACATTTGTATGCAAAAAAAGTAACTAATCTTGATGGTAAATGCTATTATATGTATGAAACAATTTAGGAAGGTTGGGTAACAAAAAATAAAAAAGTACATTGATGTAACTTTTGGTCCCACTTTCCAGCATATTCAACTATCAACATTTCTGTACCTTTTATTTTTAAAACACACGCGCAAATAGATGTGGAGGTACTTCTTAAAAACCACGTCAGTTAAATAGCATTCTGTGTATGTTATGTGCTACAATTTAGATCAGTTTAGAGATCGTTGTTGAATAGTATATGACAGAATTGATTATTGAAAATATGAAATAAAAGGGACAGAAGAATACAAACAAGAATCTTAAAACATGCAAATCAATAAAAATAGGATAATAGCTTCTCAGTTATGAGCCATGTTTATGTTGAGGGAGATGTTAATATTTGTTCTAAATGGAATCACATGGCCTATAACTTCTAAGTAAGTAGGGCATGTGAAATAAACTTCAGTCTGTCAGTAAGATTCAAATGCATAAAGGTTCAAACAAAAAGTTCTTATTACTGGATTAGAATTTTATACTACAAACATGTGCACTGAAAGAGCAATCCCAGGGTGAATAAATGAAGACATAAAGGGAGAGGAAAAGTAAAGAACTTTAGGAACCTTTCTTGCCATCCACGGCTTATACACCTATGCATGAAATCCACATTTTCCTGACTAGCCAAAGGTCTCTCCGAGTCATTTCATACTTAACTTGAGGGGCATTTTGTGTTGTGTTTAATACGTAAAAAAAGTTGAGAGCAAAGATTTTCAAACCTGGAATAAAAAAGGAAGAATCTGATTTATTTCCAGCATACTTAAGAAATCCTTCAGAAAAATGTTTCTTTCCCATATGAGTTAGAACAGTATTTTGCATTTTAAGATTTTTATATATAAAACACACTTTACATACCGGTAAAGTTTTCCTTTTGTTTATTTTCAGCTGACTTTCAGTAGCAAAACGTCTATGCATCCCTATAAACTGCATTCTAAATTATCCAGAGCAGCCATGAAACGTGGAAGCCAAAGAGACGTTCGACTCCATGATGAGGAGCTATTTGGTATTCAGAAACCTTCAAGGCTGTCAGGGGATTCTGCTGACACCTCTCAAAAGCCTCAAGTATGAAACCATTGTCTTGTTTGCCTCTTTAATTCAGCGGTCAAATAGGTATAAAGGCATTGCTCCTGCATAGTTTGCAAAGAGACACTTGAGTTTCAGATACTCTACAGTTAACTTTCTCTTCGCTGTACTTCACATTCCAATTTGCGGTTGTTGATTTTCACTCTTTCAGATCAGATGATTGAATATAAGGTGAAAGAGAAGGTCATAGGTGTTTTTATACAATGTCTACTAATTTGGAAAGCAGTACACACAACTCAAGAAAAAATAAACTTCTCTTAAGACAGCGAGGATTTGGTGGAAATCCCGGTGCAATATAGCACAGCTCCTTATGTGGAGGGCACATCACTGGCCCAGTCCAGACATTTCTACCAACGTGTTGGGAATTCAGAGAGAGAACACTCTTGATTGGCCATTGCAGGATCAGAGTAGGAGACAACCATGGATAACAGTGGACCAGTGAGGGCAGGCCAGGGTAGCCCGTAGGAGAAATCATTCCAAGAGTCTCAGGGAGGCCGTACACAAAGGTTTGCTTCTCACACTCCGTAAGTTCAATCTGGTACTAGTTGGCTTCTCAGGAAAATGCACTCTTCCAAGGTGGGCCAGGAGCCCTGTCTGATCTGGGCTCTCACAGGTTTTTCACCTGTGCCATCTGATACTCATTGCCTTTTTGGTCCTCTGCACAGGAAGAAAGGACGGGAAAGTCTAGCAGCAGCAATGCAGCTTTGTAACGACTTCTCTACACATAGCTTTGGCTAGAACATGTCCAATAGTCGTGTCCATGTTTAAGGTCCTGGAGAGGAGAACAATCCTCTGTGGACTCCAAAATGCAGAAGAACCGTCAGCAATGTCTGCCCCAGTGGGCGGGCGGGGGTTCCCTTTGTCTTGCCTGCTATGTTTGTTTCCTTCCCTTCTGTTGGTCTCACCACTTACACCTGCAGTTCACCAGTTGCCCTGCTTGCCGCAGCACCAAAGTTTGCTTTAAATGGTTTCAGAAAGGGAGTACATGGTACATTTGTCATGAAGCTATGACCGGGAGAATTCAAAAGGAGCCTGTTCACTCATCACTCACAGAGCCATCTTCCCACACACACTCGTAAACATGGATACAAAACATTTACTGACTCCACACCACCTGCAGTAGGGTTCTCTAAGTGTGGCCCGGGTACCATCAGCCTCTCCATCACTTCAGATTGCTTGTGAAAAATGGAAAGAACTGGGCCTGGAAACACATGTGATCAAGATCTCTGTCGTTTGGGTCCAGGAAGGTGTGTCATAGTTTCAAAATAGTCCGAGCGATTATTCATTTATATTTGTGCCTTAGCGACGTGTCCCCTGGGCTCAGGGAGAACAACGACCTTTGTATTGGTTCTGTCTCCCCAGAGTGAGGTAGAGACATCGCGAGTTCCGTTAAGTGCTCATTGACCTGAATTATAAGAGCTGCCTGGGGAGGAAGTGCCTGCCACAAACGTACAAATCACTTGGTTGTAATTGCCAGCGTCTGGGAGGAAGGCATTTAGAGGACAGGACATCTTTGGAGCTCCCTTAAATGCTACCATTCAGGCAACAATAGCCGTTGTCTATGGAGGTGAACACCCCCAAAGGCCAGACCCAGTGTCAGTGTTGGCAAACTTTACTCCACGTTCCAGAGCTGCACAGCCTGCCTTCCTACCCAAGCCAGGGTCTGCTCAGCTGAGGGTTCTCACAGCTGAGACACAAAATGCGTTCTCCAAATCAGGGTCTTTTTGGAGTTGCTAAAATGATACATTAGATTTCTGAGACAGCATCCATACCTGAAATGGTCTGAGATAAAAAGATGAACAGTCACCCTGTCATTAGAAACAAATGCCACCTCTCCTTACAAAGCTAGTGAGTGAGAGGAAGAAGGAATGGGTAGAGAGAGATGTGCTTCCTAAAAACTCATCATCCCACATAGTGTCATCTGTTTCAAAATTAGTTTTATGAATTGTATATTTGTAGGTTTTATTTCTGTTAAACTGAATGCAGCTCTACTGCATAAACTTTCTACCATTTTTTTTATAATTGTAGAGACAAAAATAGACAAAGCAGTTGGAAGAATGAGTCACACTGTGCATCATATAGGGTGGTCTGTCTGTAGAGAACAATGCACTCCAACTCCCAGGTCCAGGCACCTTGGAGGGCAGAGACCTATTGCTCAGGACTGCTGGGAGGTTTGGAAGAAATTGCATGATATTTGCTATCAGGTTTATATTTTCTTTAAAAATTTAGTTGAATAAATGTTCTTATTCAAAATTTCTAATGCAATTACAATATTACTTTGATGCATTCTAAGGATTTGTTAAAAACATGTATTTTTTAAGCCTCTTCTAAATAAAATGATCAACATTAACCTGCCTAGAAAATAGACATTTGGCTTGAAAATAATTTTATACATCAGCTTAGAGGCAGGTGACAGTAGTATCCTTCACTAGCAGAAGGAGAGGCATTCCTCTTTGAAGAATTCCTTATTAACAGCTAGCACAAAGGCAATCTGCAGCTTCTAATCAGATAATATTGAAGGTAATAAGCATGACATCATTAGGTTTGCACAAAGCTATCTTGAGCACATTGCTCTGAGTGGGGGTAATTTCCCATCTGCAGGGTATAATGAGTACAGAGAGGCTTAATCAGAACCACGGTGCTTAATAAAATCCTAGAAATTCAGTAATAAAATTAATTTGCATGTGATAGAATGTAAATTACACAATGCCAGTAGTACAACCCGTTGACATTGGAGTTTGTCAATATTGAAACAAAAATTGCTTTTAATGTTGTTATTGAGTAATTATATAGAGTAGTAAATTGTGGCA
Organism: Rhinopithecus bieti; assembly: GCF_001698545.2. Classification (NCBI taxonomy): domain Eukaryota; kingdom Metazoa; phylum Chordata; class Mammalia; order Primates; family Cercopithecidae; genus Rhinopithecus; species Rhinopithecus bieti. The sequence continues at coordinate 2,007,708 of NW_016808928.1, read as the reverse complement.
GGGTTCCACAGACATTTGGTTTTCTCAGGTTACTGTGTTTAGTCATGCCTTAACAAATGAGATAAGCAAGACAGAAATTGTACTTAATGTCACAGAGCAAGAAACTGAGACAGAAGACCTGTGTAATGTGAGCCGATGTTAGACTGCTGCATCTGCATTCTGTCATCCATTCAAGAGACACTCTTAAAACGAGCAGGTAACATCTTTGAGGGCCTAATGGAGAGAAATATAAGTATCTACTGTGTCCAAGGATTTTAGATGAATCTCTACAGGACATTTCTCCACCCATATAATTTCAATTTTAAAGCTGACATTCTGTTTGTGAATAGTTACTTGATAGTGAATTGAACGAGCACCTCTGGGTGGCATCCCTAATTTAAAATATTGATGTGTCCAGATGAATTAAAGAAATAATGTCTTTTGTGTGTATGTGTGTGTCTTAAACTAGCATGATTAGTCGTTTAACACTGCAGATTGCAAAAAAGGCAACGAATTGGCACTTCTGTATCAAAGGTGCAGTGACAACATTTATAGATTTTTAAAATTTGTAAGTGCCTTGTATATCAAAGAAAGAAACATTTAACTGTCTACAATTGTACTCACATGTGTTATAACTTATCAAATATAAAACATTGGCAGTATTTATAGAAGCAAAATTAAACAGGCTCTTTATTAAACCAAGAGAATTCAATCTCCAAATACTCAAGGAAACTTCTACTTCATTTCACTTATTGAGTTGAACATTGGATTACATTTTCTTTAAGAAGGATATGGCTTCTCCAATTATAGCTTTGGTCCATTTGCTGCAAAACATGATATGAAGTTATTTAAAAGAGTAGCTAAGTCTGACTGTTCTTTAATGTTTTATTTACCTGCTTAATAATTTTGAAATGACCTAAGAAAGAGGAACACCAGTTATTGAAAACATTCTGAATTACTTACAGGTCCCAGAAATAATTGTCAAAAACAATGATTTGGATAATTTTTGGCTAATCAAGGAAATGGGAATTCATTTTCTTTCAAGAATTTTTCAAGTAATCAAACAATGAAGAACTTTTCTTCATGCTATTTAAAAAATATATCTCAATAGTCATCCAGTCTCACATAAACCAATGAATTAGTTGATGCCCTTATGATATAGATTTATGTACATTTCTTAGTTTAAGTCAGTGCCTTTGAGTCTGTTTCTTCAAAAAGCTTGAGTAGAAAATGGTGCCATGTTTTAATACCACATAAAATCTTTCTGAAGATTAAGTGATTCCTATCTTTTCAATTTCGGTTTCCAGGGGGAATAAAAAATTTTGAGATTGGTAAGCTTATGCAACAAGCAAAATGTCCTGCAGGCTAAAGCACCTCCAGGAATAACACAGGTGCTAAAGGATTCTGAGCTGTGAATGGGTGCTGGCCATGAGAGGAGAGCCATCCTAACCAAGATGGAGGACAAATGATGCAACTTCAAACTAGTTTATCTTACATGAAACCTTCTGATAACAAGTTCTGCGGTATTTGAATGACCTTATACACTTGTGAACAGTTTATCATATTTAATTTTATCCACCTAGCTGCTTCAAATTGAGTTCAAATTTGACATTTATCATTTTTTAAAAAGTAAATATAACTGATAATTTGTCATGACTAAGTCAATGAAATCTATACAAAGACAGCACTTAACACGATATTTATTTTCTTAAAAATGGTACAATGCTATTGTGATGGTACAATTCTCTAAAATAAGAGAAATTTGCATCTTCATTTTATCTAAGGAAATAAAATAACTTCTTGAGAACACTGAAAAATAAAACTGCCTACCAAACTTTTTTGCTACTATTACTTCCCTATTTCCACTATCTAAAAGAGGAAGGATTACTATCAGCATATTTTATTGGTTGCCTACTATAGACAGTGAAATTCATGCAGGTTTGGTTATAACAATAATTTACTGTATCAACCCCAAAGATTTCATAATGTAACACATGTAACACAAATGGGGACCAAAAGTGCTTTATGCATGTGCATGCAGGAGTAAAATGGGCTTTTAGGTATCTGTGTTAGTAAGGGTCTGATAGATAGGTAGGTAGGTTGATAGATAGATAGATAGATAGATAGATAGATAGATAGAGACAGACAGACAGACGGCTGGCTGGCTGGCTGGATAGAGATAGATGGATGGATAGATAGATAGATGGATAGATAGATAGATAGAGACAGACAGATGGCTGGCTGGCTGGATAGAGATAACTTCTTGAGAACACTGAAAAATAAAACTGCCTACCAAACTTTTTTGCTACTATTACTTCCCTATTTCCACTATCTAAAAGAGGAAGGATTACTATCAGCATATTTTTATTGGTTGCCTACTATAGACAGTGAAATTCATGCAGGTTTGGTTATAACAATAATTTACTGTATCAACCCCAAAGATTTCATAATGTAACACATGTAACACAAATGGGGACCAAAAGTGCTTTATGCATGTGCATGCAGGAGTAAAATGGGCTTTTTAGGTATCTGTGTTAGTAAGGGTCTGATAGATAGGTAGGTAGGTTGATAGATAGATAGATAGATAGATGGATAGATAGATAGATAGAGACAGACAGATGGCTGGCTGGCTGGATAGAGATAGATAGATGGATAGATAGATAGACAGATGGGTGAATAGATAATACATAAATACATGAATGGATGAATGAATGGATGGATAGGCAGATAGATAGATACATGGATAGATAGATAGATGGATAGAGGGATGGATGGACGAATGAATGGATGGATGGGTGGGTACATAGATGAGAGTATAGTTAGATACATAGATACATGGATGGATGGATAGACAAATCGATACACACATGGATAGATAGATGGATAGATGGATGATACATAGGTGGATTGTTAGATACAAAGATGGATGGATGAATGGATAGATAAATAGATGGATAGAAAGATACATGGATAGATGGATAGAGATTGATTGATAGATAAATAATACATAGATGGGTGGATAGTTAGATGCATAGATACATGGATGGATGGATGGATAGACAAATAGATACATCCGTGGATGGATGGATAGATAGATAGATAGATAGATACAAAGATAGATACAGAGATGGATAGATGAATAGATAGATACATGGATGGAGAAATAAAGAGAATGCATAGATGGGTAGATAGATACATAGATACATGGATGGATGAATTGACAAATAGATACATGGAGGCATAGATAGATACATACATATATACATACATACATACATACATACATACATAGATGGATGAATGGACAGGTAGATGGATAGAAAGATGAATAGATAGATTCGTGAGAAAGAGAGAGATTTTTAAGAAATTGGCTCCTGAGGTTTTGAGATTAAGTGTGAAATTTGCAGGGCAGGCCAGCAGGCTGAAAGGCCAGGGAAGAGTTGAAGTTGCAGTCTTGAATCTGAAAGCAAAGCTCCCTCTTCCTTGGGGCACCTCAGTCTTTTTGTCGTAAGGCCTTCAATGGATTGGATGAAGCCCACTCACCTTATGAGTCGTCTGCTTTACTCAAAGTCTACCAACTTAAGTGTTAATCACTCCTAAGGAAAGACCTTCGCATCAACATCCAGGCTAGGGTTTGACCAAACAACTGGGTGCCAAGGCCCAGTCTAGTCAATACATGACATGGACCATTTCAATGTCTGAGTTAGAGGGCTGAGTTATTAAAGACAGTGCAACAAAAACACAAGGAGGTAAGGTCAGTGTGTGGTTCCCTACTGTGTCCCCCTCACCCATGAGAAAGGGAACTTCTGAGAATAATGGGCTTTAGTGATGTTTGCACAACTCCACACATTTACTAAAAGCATATTGAGTTGTATCCTTACAATGGGCAAATTTTATGGTATATAAGTTATAACTTAATAAAGCAGCTATATATATGTATACATAATATAAGCATAGAGTTCTGTTACAACACTAGATTGAAGGTGGTATTACACTGTTTATGTAATTAACTAGGGCTATTCAAGCCTTAGATAAAATGAGAAATGAACAGATATGGTGTAGGGGAAATAATGTGAGCATTGGTTAGAGTTCTGTATAGCATTAGTCAACCTTCCTCAGTGAAAGCCAGTTAATGTTAAATGTCTGACCCCTTAAATGGAAGTCAGACAAGCAATTAGACGTGCTTGGATGATCATATGGGTTGTTGTAAATCAGTTTTAGTGTAACCTGAGACTAGAAAATCAATACTTAAAGAGAAGGAGACATCAAGATGGCCCAATCTGCAGAAACAAAGGAGCATTTCACCTTGATGTCCTGGCATCCAGAAACAGAACTCAGCTGCCGGCTCTCAAGTATCCTGTTTGGTTTTCTACAACCTGAACACAATCTACTGTCTCGGCCTTTGTAGGATACAAAGCCCCCATCGTCCCTTTCATCATCTGCAGGGAGGGCTGGTTAAACAGCTGCCTTGGCCTTCCTGGGTTGCAAAGCCCCATCACCCTTTTACTGTCTGCAGGGAGGGCTGCCAAAACACCCTCTTGGGTAGCAAGTGATGGCACCCCCATGGACCAGCTCAGCAGGTTGGGCCCCCATGGAGAGCACCAAGCCCACTACCAAGGAGGTATCCTCTCCTCTAAGCCTGAGGGGACTAAAAAATAGCAGGCACAACCAGAATCAGAAAATTGCAGCCAGTCTCCAGATCCCTTCTATAATACCTGTTTCTCTGCACTCACCAGCTTACCATTCCCTTCATTGCTATCAGAAAGGCGGGGCAGTGCCCAGGGAGCTTCTGGGATCACACTGGCCATCTGCTTACTACACAACATTTAGATTTTTAAGAGAAGCTGCTAACAGCTCCATGTTCTCTTCTGAGTACAGCCACGAAAGGCACACCATTTACTTGTGAAATCCGATAGATCAAACGCTTGATAGAAATTGTATCTAAAACCTGGTTGGTCTTTCCAAATCCCACCTTGCATAGCTTGGCTCCTGTACTGAATGAATATTATGGAGCTAAAAGCAGTTATCAATTAATAGCTTCAAGCTCTTCTAATTGCTTATAACTTTGATGATATTGCATTAATGCATTAAATATTCTGTTTTAAATACATCCTCTTTAAAGTACACTGGGAGAGAGAGACATCAATTTTTATAGCAAGTGTTTAACTTGGAATCTTTAAATTGTATGTGTGTGTTTCTGGGTATGTGTTTGCACGCATGAAAGAGAAACAGAGAGATTTACATAAATACATGTCAGTCTGTCTCCTTCATAATTTTTAGGAAACATTTGTCTTTGCTTACTCATCCCCTAAACCTGCTCTCTTCATCCTGGTTATGAATAAGGAAAAAGTAAGTAAAATAAAATACTACAATCGTTTGAATCACCTATGTCTGGATGTTATGGAAGCATTTAAGAGCAGCATTCACATTCATGAAGATAGAAAGGTGGTGAAGAAGAAAGAAACTCCTAGTATGGTTATCTTGCCTTAGAGATAGTTTGACAGTTTTCAGGGAAGAGAAGTGCTTTTAGGGCAGCTGCAGAGGTGTGTCATTTACTAAAAGACTGAGATAGCAAAAGAGTATTGTGAAAAGTGTACTTTCAGTTATAAACGGAGTGCCCCTTTGGTAACTTTCATCTGTATGGCCGCGAGACGACAAACTTCGGGTGTCACTCCAGACAATGAAGCCACTTCAATAGTGGTGTTTTCTAATTTTCACTATTGTCATGGAACACACATGAATGTGTAATACTTCTGTCAGAAGCTGTGTTAAGCGTTTTTCACAAATTATACCATTCAGGTTTTATTATTTTTGTGATTTTGCAGATGAGCAGATGGAATGAAGATCATGAAGAGACATTTGTACATCCATGTTCATTGCACTATTATTCGCGATAACCAAGAGGTGAAAACAACTCAAGCTTCTCTCAGTGGATGAAGAAAGAAAATGTGGTATAAACACACAGTGGAAAGTTATGCAACCTTAAAAAGGAGGGAAATCTGCCACTTGCTACAACATGGATGGACTTTGAAGACATTATGCCGAGTGAACTAAGCCAATCACAAAAAGACAAATACTGTGTGATTCCACTTACAGGAGGTCCCTAGGGCCGTCAAACCTACAGAGACAGAATGTAGAACAGTGGTTGCCACGGGCAGGGGGAAAGGGGTGAGAGTTATTGTTTAAATATTACATAGTTTCAGTTTTGCAAGATGAAAAAGTCCAGGAGTTGGAGGGTGGTGATGGTTCCAGAACAATGTGAATGCACTAATGCTGCTGACTACATACTTACAATGGTTAAGATGGTTAAGAATTTTATGTTCTCCTGCACCGGAATTTGGTTAGACAGAAAGATGATTCATTTAGGTTATGGCTCACGTTGTGAATACAGGGCAGATCAAAGTACTTGAAGGAACTCAGTATTTAGATGCTTGAGTAACTTATACTTGAAGATAAAATTAGGGCAGGAAGTTACTTGGAAAGGCAACAAAGAACAATGCAAATTATTTACAAGTCTTGGAAGATTTCCCTTGAGGCAAATGTGCTTTAAATATCCTCTCTACTTCAAAAGACAAAATTCTGTCAGTATTACAAGAGCCACTGATCACCTATAATATAAATCCACTAATATAGTTTTTCACTAGCTTGGGACTTCATCTTGCATTCGCAGCTCTTGTAACTCTTATGAGAAAATATCTTCTGAGTTCTAAACCAATACACAAACATTCCATGGAAACCCACAGATACCTTGCCGTTACCTGAATGTGTCATCACCTGAAGTTTTTTTCGAACTGGTGACCTAGTTGTGTAAAACAAAATCCAGTGGTTTTCAAGTTAGCCTATTGCAATGTGGCCCTCCACCTGTGACTCAGTCATGTGCCACATGAATAATTAATAGGAGCTTTAAATATTTTATACTGAAGTCAGCCTATAGTTTATTTCTATCGCTGTATATTGAAATAATAAAATAATTAGATTTAAACATTTTTAGATTCCATAGGGTAAAAAATTAAAGATAATTAGGTAAAAGGTTAAAGATATTTTCATGCCAAATCTACCAAGTGACTTCAACGCTCTCTGAATGTAACGCAACTTTAATTTACATCTCTAGAAACTGAAATGGAAGACATTGCAGTTCTAAAGAATTGTGCTCAGAGGCGAATGCTCTAATTTGGTTTTGATGGTGTAGACTTATTACACCATATCCTTTTTCAAGGTAATTTAACTCAATTCATGCAAACTGAATTATAGGCCCTCCACCCTGGTTAAAGGACACTTTTCTTTGTGTGTGACTGTCTTAGCCCATGTGGCAATTCCGCCCTTTTGAAAGTGCAGAGGTGAGGCTCATATCTGATTCTCCAGGTCTACCTTATTTTCTGTTATTGAAAATGGGTGCCCTGCCTTGCGTCGTGTGCTGGGAAAGACTCTGGTGAGCTGAGTGTGAAGCCCACCTCCTTCTCACAGCAACTCCCGCTCTCCCTTTTCGAAGCTGAAAGTTCCAAATATAGAATGTCTACTCGTCTCTGTGCCAAGTGTTATTGGGAGTCGCAATTCATTCTCATGAGGAGAGGAAGGCGATCTCCCTGTTGTATTAGGTCCAAATACAATTCTCCAACTCAAAGCAGAGATGCAGCAGGATCTAAAGAGGGCATGAGTAATTGCCCACCTCACAATCCACTATGAGGGAAATCAAGGATAATGACGCAGTGCAAAATCAAAGGCATTTGTGTAACTTCTTGTGTGAATTTTTTACTGGCTCTGATCTATTTGGTGTTTGTTCAACTCCAATTATATTGACAATATAAGTCAAGAAAAACCTGTTGTTATTGAAAATTTCTGTCTAATGATGTTTAGTTCTCTGGATAAATACCTCATCTGTATTTCCCTTTATGCACATAGGCTATGACTGTGTGTCACCAGCCATACACCAGCCAGGAGTGAGATGAATGAGTTTCAGGGAACAATGATGAATGATGAACTAATTCTATAAATTAAATATCCCCATTGTTACTAAAATGTTACAGGATCTGGAGCCTTTTTGAAATTTGGTAATGGAATTTATATTTACATAATCAAAATTAATTATAAACCTTGTTTATCCTTTCTCCTCTCTTTCTAGAACAATTTTGCTGCCCCTGTGCCCTCAAAGAAAAACATTGTCTTTTGAAACCTGGATGAATTTAGATGATGCTCTTCATTTAAAATGATAGCAATTATTTCTGTAAGTGGTATTACTCCCATGCAAGACAGAAAACCTTTGACCAGAATACAGGCCCAACTGTCCCATTATCTCATTGCACCAGTAAATGGAATGCTATTTCATTAAAATGTAGGCTGATAGAAAAAGAAATACACAAATCAAACATATTTCAGTGTTGCAACCACATCATAGACCTTTCATTTAAAATAATGAGTCAGTTACTCCTGTGCTTGGAATATATGCGGACATCGTCTAACTTCAGGCACACTGATGATATATAAAGTTTAAATTGTGGCCAACTAAAAGAGTTGTATTACCAATACCAGTATAAACAGATCATATATCTATATTTATATACATATATACATACAAATGCACACACACATATGTATATATGTATAGATACACAGAATATATTTAAAATGCCTATAAAATATATTTAATACTTTATAATGCTGCTTTTTCAATTACTGTAGTATTAAGTTTTATATATTACATAATATTATATATGTTATAGATATGTAGCTATAGACAAATATCGTCGCTATTGGTGGCCAACTGTTTGCTTATCTAAAGTAGAATTCATCAAGATTTCGGAAAATTTAGCAATTTATTTTACCAAATATGGAGGTTTATTGCTATTACAGAATGTTACTATACAGTTTTGAAAGTTTTCCTTTACATACTTTTTTTTTTTTTTCTGTAAGAATAGAGCCTTTTTGAAAACAGAGTGTGTGGCTATATTTTAAATCTCTATCTCTAGTAACATGCATGTCACATAAGTGCTCTTTAAATGACTACTGACTAATAAAATATAATCAAATTAACTCGCTCATAAAAGTAGAGACTAGCAATATACTGGGAACGTGTGCTGAAAACATGGCCCGTGAATCACGGATGACCCCCTTCCGGAGTGGAGTGGCCTTGGTTTTCACAGAGATTCTAAAAGGCACAGGAAGCCTGCATCATGGGTGGATGTGAATTCTGCAGCGGAAATGAAGGTAGCACTGAGCAAACTAGAATCTTAGGAAAATACATCCCGAGACTTCACCTGATGTGATGTAATCCTAACGCCACATTGGTTTTACATCCAAGGAAGAGGGCACCCCACTGGCATCCAACTTTTGTCATTAACAGAAATGAAAGTGCGAAAATAAGCAACTGTATCTGACTCCTAGCACCATGTTACATCCCAGCCATTCTGAGTGTTTGTTACTTATTTTTCAAGGCTGGTGGTCCACAGCTCATAGCTTAGTATGATGGAGAAAACCACACAGAACATTCTTAATGGGCCAGAGTTATACTCCAGAGTTCAACAGATGTTTCAGCTTTTCAATGTTGCTTGTAAAATATTATCCCTGCAGTGATGGACACTTGGAATGCAAAGTGAGATTTAAAACCTTCTGTACTTAACATAATCATAGACAACAATCTTCTAAGTTCCCAAATATGAGAATAGTCAGTAGTGAAACATATAAACCGAAAAAGTTGCCTTGTTTAGGTCTTTTTAGCACTAGGGTGCACTTCATTCAGAAAACTCCAACAGTCATATTAAACAGACAAGACTGGGCGTTCAGAATATGTGAGGATTTATTTGTTTGCATTTAAATAGTTAGTGTAAGCATCACAATATTTGAGAGTAGAATTGTTTATGAAGTTATAAGAATTCCTCCTTGGAGGGACAGTAGTGGTGATGTCATCCATTTCTCTCTTGGAACAGAAAGAATGTGAGGCTTAGAATGACCTTGTGGCTGGACTGGGGCTACAGAGCAAGGTGTTAAGAAGGGTAGATTTGGAATCCAGGACCCCCTTGGTAGCTGGCAGGGATGGGGCTAGTGGAGGTCAGGCTATCCCTGCTTCTGTGTCACGTGTCACAGGCCTGGGACTCAGGCTCTCAATAGCAATTTGGCTTCCTCCACCTGTGTCCAACCAAGGGAAAGTTCTTCAGCTTTGCCCTCAGACTTTAACCTCTTTACAACAGCAAATTTATTTAATTCCTTTCTAGTTATAGAATTCAATGATTCTAATACTTGCTGCACCCTGCTTCACAGAGGCAAGGAACTACTGATGATCTTGCATTAAAAGGAAACGCAAGCTTTGGAGCCGGCTTCTGGTCATGCACATCCATCATGCGTGGACAGTTTTGAAGTGACCCCTCTTTGCAAGGAATAGTTCATTGGCAATACAAGAATGAGTCAAAAGATTTTACCAAATGACTTCTGTGGCATCTATCAAAATAACATCTCATTAATCTTCCATGTCATATTCTTGGCAGATTTTGAAAGATAAACTCCAGTTCTTATTTGAAAAGTTAATTTAAGGTTAATGTACTTACAGCAGTGGGGAATCTGAGCTCAGTGTCTGAGTCACATAAGTGAAGGCAAAGGAGAACAGCAGTGATGGAGGGAAAGTAACAAGGAAGGACTGTGAACAGACATGGAGTTGAAACACAGACCCATCTGGCTCAACACGGGTGAGGATTCACTGTCAGGACCAGTGCCACTGCCATGCCATAGCAGCCTGGAGCAGCGTGCTGGGAAAAACATGCTTTTAGGCGCTCAGAGAAGGCACATCCTCACATCCTTTGATTGGCAACAATGTCAACAGTGAGCAGGGAAGGGAGGTGGTGTGGTGTGTTCTGCACCTGCACTTTCTAAAGTAGTTGAGGTTAGTTAACAGCAGGTCAGCTTAACACTAGAAAGTACAAGAGGAAGGTGAGCCATTTCAAATAGAAGGAAAAATTCAAGAACAAAATCGGACACATGCTAAACATATCTTCAAAATTAGTTTAAGGAATAGACAAGATTATATATTATATATATAATGTATAAGATTACATGCCATATATAATTTTTAAAATTCAAATATATGTAAAAGACAATTCAAGAAATGCTTATTCATATCTTCAAAATTATGGAAGAGTTAAAAATGATATAATTTGGGAACCAATTGACTCTTTAGAGCAACAAAGGAAGATGTGAAGGGCATATGTTGAGCTTTCAAGGTTAAGTAAATGGAAGGGAGGTGCTTCCATTAACAAACAGGTAAGTCAATAGAGGAAGAGCAGCATGTGCAGATACATTTATTTGGGGGAATGTTAAAATAGCAGCAAGGATAGGACCTTGGCACTGAGACGTGTAGGAGGTTGTCTGAAGTTCATGATGATTCCTGACATGCAGCCTGTGAGCAGAGGTCAAGGCTGGGGATGCAATAAGGATTTGTTTGGGTTCTGCAGAGAGTCTGATGCAATGGCTTTCAATCATTACTGCAAATCCTTCACAAGTATGTGAAGAGTATCATAGCCATTACTATATTACTGTATTACTATGTATGTGTATATATAATATATATATTTCATATATATAAAACATATGTTATATATTATGTGTTACATATATTATATGTTTTTATACATTAAATATGTTTTATATATTATATAATATATGTAAGATTACATACCATATATAATTTATAAAATTATATACATCATATATAATTTAAAAATGCTAATATATGTAGACAACAGTTCAGATAAATTCTTATTCATGTATTCAAAATTAGTTTAAGAAATAGGCAAGATTATATAATTTATATATATAATATGTAGGATGATCTACCATATATAATTTATAAAAGCAAATATATGTAGACAACAATTCAGAAAACTCTTTTCTAATTTTGTTTTCACTTTCTGCTAATTTTTTCTAATAGTTGTTTTAGTTCCTTCACATATGTAGGCCAAATGTCATAACAATTTTCTCATGCTGTAATGGGCTGAATATTTGTGTGCCCACCAAAATTATAAGTTGAAGTGTAAAACTTTGATGTGATGGTGTTGGGAGATGGGGCCTTTGGGGGATGGTTAGAGTTCCATGAGGTCATGAGAGTGGGGCTCCATTGATGGGGTTAGTGTCCTAAGAAGAAGAAGAGATGAGAACCCTCTCTTTCAACTCCATGTAAGGAAACGGTGAGAAGGCACCCTCTGCAAACCAAGAAGAGGGCCCTCACCAGACACCAACCTTGCTGATACTTTGGCCTTGAACTTCCAACCTCCAGAACTGTGAAAAATAGACTTCTATATTTTAAGTTTCCCAGTCTGTGATATTTTGTGATGACAACCCAAGCCAACTAAGACAGATGCTGGTAAAACAGGACTTATGAAAATGAGAACTGAGTCTGTGTGGTTTTTTCTACAATTTGAGAACATTAGTAGTGGAGAACTTCGGGAGAACATAATCATAGCGCAATGATTATGAGAAATATGAAATAGATTCGTTGTCATTTCACACTGGGCTCACTTGGGGGAACAAAATGACAGAGAGAAACATTTTAGTTGCTTTCCATTCATTTATCTCTTTATCCTGTAAATGATTTACAACTATTAACAGATCTCTAAGCTCGTAGACTGTGCTAGAGCACGATGATATAAAACATAGTGATGAAGGGGTGTTGCTCACCTGTGCCTCACTGACTATTGTGTATCTGTTTAAAAGCCATGACTCCGGCTGGGTGCGGTGGCTCACGCCTGTAATCCCAGAACTTTGGGAGGCCGAGGTGTGTGAATCACCTGAGGTCAGGAGTTCAAGACCCGCCTGGCCAACATGGTGAAACCCCGTCTCTACCAAAAATACAAAAAAATTAGCTGGGTGTGATGGCAGGTGCCTGTAATCCCAGCTACTTGGGAGGCTAAGGCAGGGAGAATCACTTGAACATGGGAGGCGGAGGTCGCAGTGAGCTGAGATCACGCCACTGCACTCCACTCCAGCCTGGGCAACAGAGGGAGACTCTGTATCAAAAAAAAAAAAAAAAAGCCATGACTCCGAAGTAAGTTGACTACATGTATTTCATTTTTCTTATGAAACAAATTAAAGTTTGTGTTTGGAAATGAATTGATAAACCAAACGTGCTGCAAATATCACGTCCCATTAACAATAACCTGGTTGATCAAATGGGAATAGTTTGAGGCCTCTGATGGATCATAAGCAGACGAGGCAGATACTGTGAGCAATGCACAGCAGTGACTCTAATGTGAAAGAGGGTATTCATCACGCATATACCTAGAGTGCTCAAAATTAATGCAGTTTTTAACCTGGTATGGATCATATTTTAAGCATTTTCCTGTCAATACATTTGTGGCTTACTAGTTTCCTACTATATCGGATCTGACCTTAAAGTGTCAGTAAAATAGCACCCTTAGATAAATAATTTATAAACAGTTGACATAATATGAAGATACCCTCCTAAATTTGTAATTAAGCTTAGAAATTATGTCTCTTCTTCTCAAAACAAAACACTCACACTTTTTTTAGGAATAATGTTGATAGTTTTCATATATCATCTAAATATTTCACTGCTATTTTGGATACTTTAAATGATACTGTATAAAAACTTGCTCAGTTTTCATGGAGTGAAATTCTGTTATACAGAATTATGTACTTTAATATATATTATATACAGAATTACATGCACTTGCTTGAGATTTTATTAGCATGTTCTTGTGTATTATGTAGTTCAAATCTCTTCCAGAAATCTTACTTACCCTACAGGCAGTCTGTGTCCACATTTCTGTCCTTTCTGATTGGTTTTGAGAACTCTTCCTTCTCTGTTCCCCGCAAATTTTAACAACTAAAACAACTACCATTATTCTGCTACAAGGCTGCTAGTACCGCTAATTCTCTTTCTCCTCCTGCTCTCATTCCTCCTCTTCCTCCTCCCTCCTCCTCTCCTCTTCCTTCTCCTTTTCCCCCTTCTCCTTCTGTCTTCCTCTTTCACTCTGTAATTTTGCAGTGGAAAAGGTTTCAGAGACCTTGTACATGGTTGCATTTAATGACAACTAGCGGTTTTGAGATTGTTGTTCTCGCAAGGTTTATTCCATGGGAATACTTCTGTACAAACAATTCTACATAGCCTTGAATTAAGCACTTTGGGATATTAAAAAGGGATTAGACATAGCTATGAATATAAGACATTGGTATCCAGTAGTGTCTTCTTAAATAAAGCAAGAGAAGAAACTGCAATTCTTGTCTTTATACATGACCCCAATTTATAAGATATTGCTTCCATATGACAACTATAAGATTGTCAGGAAATGAATCCAGAGCATAATATAAAGCTGTGTAAAACTTATCTCACATGAAAATTATTTTTAAATAAAGAAAATCCATAAATGTGAGCAGATTCCTTACGTTTCCCACAAAATATCATGTGTGTTTCTATTCTGAAGTCGCCTTTGTACTGGGATAGAAAATAATTGGTTATATTAATATTTTGTTCCATCTCTTTCTTGCTTCCCTGGAAGACAAGGAAATTGAGGAGTAGCTTTTTTTTTTTCTTACTGAGCCCCAACATGTTTTCACAATATTTCTCAACACACTGTGCTGGCCGACACTGTCAGTTGTCTGGAGCCGGGGGTTGGGGTGAAAGTATCGCCCCCTTGCCTGTGATGTCTCTCTCTCCCTGGGGTACCTCTGCTCAGCCCACCCTCCAATACCTATTTTACTCAGTGTTGGGCTTACTCTCTAGAGCAAATATTTGCTTTTCTCGTTTTGTTTATTTGTTTAGCAAAATCAGAACTCTTTTTAGGTTATTAGCTCTATCTTAAGTTTTCCCCTTTCTTTAACCACAACTAATATGGTAAGTCTTGCAAAAACAATGGTAATTATGAATGTTAGAGAAAACTTGCAGTTTTTTATTACTCATCTAATCCCAGAGTTGATACTCCCTACATCATCGCTGTTTGACTTGGAGATGAATTCATTGTTTTGCTGCCAAAGTTGCCTTCCCAATTCCCTTTGATGAAAGCTCAGATTTACACTGGTTTGCATTCTCCAGGCCCGCATGGATTGTTCCTGGGCTGAGCTCCGTGCATCTAATCAGCAATTTTAAATACCTCAGAAAACGGTGCAAATAACAGTGCTACTGCATTAAGATGACTTTGCATGCAGGTTTTCATGCTTTTAAATACCTCTCAAGACTCCTGCTTCGAGGAAGCTTGAGGAAAATTGCTTTTCCGGTGCCTGTGTTAGCTTGGTGCAAAATAATTGCGGTATTTGCCATTGAAAGTAATAGCAAAAACCGCAATTACTTTTGCACCAACCTAATACAACTAAAAACTACGGACATTCTATATGAAGTTGTTGGGGCTCAGAAAGCAACACCCCAAAATGAAGCCACAGAAGCAAGTTTCTCTGATCTCCTGTCTGCCTGTCTCTCAGTCCCTTTCTCCCCTAAGGCTCCATAGAAACCAGAATCCCTCTTCCCCAACGTGACTCCCAGAAATCAGAACCCCCTTCCCTCAAAGCCAGCCATAAAACATAAAATACGACTCTCGCTTTCCCTCCAGCCTTCTGTGTAAAATTGGCCTTGAAGAAATGATCTGACCTACCTTGTTTGACTGTGAGTCATGAGACCCCATTCCAGAGGGGGTCCTGCCCCACACCCAGAAGGAAGGAACACTGCTCAGGCCAAGAGGAATCCAGACACACAGGAAATGCTGGGTCTCCCAGTTGGTTTTTTGCCTTAGATCATACCCTTTTTTGTCCAGTCCTATTTCTTCACAGCTGTCTATACTTTTTGAACCCTGGCATAAAAAGGACAATTTCTCCTAGATCTTTGGTCTTCATTCTGAAGGCTTACACATACACCTTCATAAATTCCCATTTCTTTTCTCCAGGTAACCTGCCCCTTGGTAGCGCTTTTCAGTGAACCTTCAAAGGGCAAAGGGGAGGTTTTCCCTTTACCTTCTGAAACTGTCAGAAAACTCTGAAAGGTGAGGAGAAGAAAAGAAGATGCAGAATCCAAGGAACAGTGGGTACTGCATTGACTGAGATTTTTTTCTTGCCTTATTGAATTCAGAACTGGAGCAGAAGAAGCCAGCAACCTGGAAAAACCAATGGAGGCAAACAAAAGACCCCTCACGTGAGGCGGCTCTCTCAGCCTGAGAAACCGGAGAGAGGAGCTTAAGGAGAGACCAGGACCTGTGTTCTCATCAAACACCACAGAGAAGCTGTGGCCCCCCAAGCTGTACCCCATGAAGAACAAAGCATGAGGCTAAACACTCACTCTCTCAAGGACCTAGTGAATTACCCCTAAGCCCTGTGGGGTCACTGGTGGGTCTGTAGGGACAGGTCTGGGGCACTCACACCCTGCCAGTGAGCGAGGTATGAGTGGAGGCCAAGGAAACTTGCAGCTCCCACTGCTGCGGGCAGTAGCAAGGGGACCCCCACCACAGCCTCAGGGTCAGCGGAGGCCGACTGGGGACCCAGACGTCCATCCCCACCTGTGAGCACCAAGGCAGGGCCTCTTCTCCAGCTGGGTGGCGTCAGAGAGAGCAGCTGAAACACAGGCTCAGTAAGATCCATGTCTCATAACATGACACAGAAATGCCCGGCTTCATTAGAAAACCACGCTTCATGCAAGGAAGAGGATCTCAAACCGAAAGATAAGGAGCTCCTTGGATGCCAGCAGAGAGTAGCAGAGGCTGGAATGATCTGCACATCTGAATGACCCTTCTCAGCATGCTCCTGCATTCAGCCACACTGCAAACGTGGGAAAACAAAGCATGTATTTAAAAATGCATATATAAAATAAAAATGAACCAAATGGAAATTTTAGAACTAAAACATTCAATAGCCAAAAAAGAAAACACTCACTAGATGAACTCAGCAGAAGAACAGAGGGTAGAGGGCAGAGCCAGCAAACTCATTTGTGCACCCAGAGAACACAGCACTCACAGCAACAGAGGGGAAAGGAGGCTGAAAAAAACAGAGAATCGAGGACCTGTTGGACTGTAAGAAAGATCTAATATTTGTGGCCTCTGGTTATATGTTAGTGAATTTTTCCTGTATGCGCAGGTGCTGTGGTTTTGTGTCATGCAGGTGAAAGTTTGCAAATGCCTAATTTTTACTTCTCTGCATTTTAAACATGGAGGAAAGGAACCCTGATCTATTACTATATATTCTATATTGTGAAAAATACCATAAAATCAAAATGCTGTGACTACATTCCACATTAAAAATGAATGAGAAACAGATTCTGAAAATAAAAGCACAGCAATTTCATTCAAGATTTCGAGGCCTTCGAAAAAGTACCAAGGACGAGATTAAAGAAATTGTATAAACCCTACATTTTAAAAAAGACACGAAAAATGAAAACACCTCCTTTTCAGGAAAATAGTCCGTCAGGAATGGTTCATAATCATTCGCGCCACCAATCTAGTGCTCAGTTGGCCAATACTACCCTTTTGTTTTCCATTCCATGAGGAAGTGAGAAAATGTGTAAACAGTGGGAAGGTTTTTAGTTAAACACGGAAAATTAAACAAATATACTCATTCTGGCCCCTCCCTAGAATTCATTAAACTGGTCCCCGAGTAATTAAAAAGTTAAAAAGAAAGTGGACAAGGATACAGAAGGGAGAGATTTCACAAATGCACGTGAGAAGGAGATGACCTTCAAAGCCAGATGGGTGGATGAACAGCACCCGGGGGCAAAACCGAAACCCAGACGCCCCCACCGGAGCTGAGAAAGAAATCTAGAGGTTCCCTGCCTGGAAACACTGTCAAGCCCTAAGTGGGGCATGTGAGAGGTGGAACTCTTACTTGCAAACCCTTCGCTGTCCCCAGAACCTCAGCTAGAATCACATTCTAACTTGCCCAGGAGGGCAGTGTGAGATCTGAAAGGTGAGATTTCAGAAAATCTCCTGATTTCCAAAACTTGTACCAGATCCCAGCGTCTTGATTGAAAAGGTCTCCTGCCCTAGAACAAGAGAGTCGTGACCCTGCCACAAGGTATACTCTGTCACGATGTCCCCAAACCTTTGCCAAAGGATCTTCTGCGTATGTGTTAGGATGATGATCTGTGGGAACGATCCGTAGAGATTACTGGATACTGTTCAGGTGAACGCTAAATTAGGAGAGCCAAAAACGCCACCGTCATGAGGCTATATGGAAATCAAATCAAATAGGGCATTTTTTCCTGCCCATTGGGTTCATGATCCCTGGACCCACTCTGTGGCGATATCGCCCGTTTCTGAAAGTGTACCTGGCATAAGCATGCTCAAAGCCTAAACGATACCTCATAATGTCTCCTTAACAAGGCGCAGAACACTTGATGGTAGGAAATGCCACCTAGAAATGTATGGAACTCCCCCTTTCCACCAGGACGGTAATTGAAAAGCAATACTCTATTTCTTGAGGAATTGCAATGCATGGGACCATTATCTAAGACTTGAATAATGCAAAGTTGTGTTTCCCTGTTCAGATTGCCACTGTGGACCAAAGGAAAGAAAGTCATATCCTGGAGAATGAATAGGAATAGCCCTAAGCTTAATCAAAGAAGTGAGATGGCCATCATAGACACAGCCTCTTCATTGCAGGGAAGAAACGATGCTCCCAGGAAATTGTCATTGATCTGGAAAATGCTTTCTTCTCCATAGCAATGAGGAACTCAAGAACCCACTTGCCCTCATCCAGCAGCGAGAACAGCGTATACCCTCACTATTGTATGCTAGGATGTGTGGCCTTTCCAGCTCTTCATCATGATTCAGTGGGTAAGGACTCTGACTTTTCATTAAGTCTTCACAGAACAGTAACTGGTCCACTGTACTGATGACATCACTCTGATTGGATCTAGACAGCGAAACCTAGCAAGATCCCTAAGGCCTAGCAATGCCTTAATATGATGAATGGCACTAAAAATTCAGGCCCACTGCTGGGGACACTTCACATTTCCTCTTTAATGATAAGGACAGATAATTGCATTTTTCATCTCCTCATCATCTTTAAAGCCGCTGGGTTTGAATGATTTTGCAAAACACTGATGCAGATTCAGGCTTTATAAAAGCCGCTCTGCCACTTTCACCTTATGATCTGTAGATCCACTGGTGCTCCAGGAGTTTTGGGGAAGGGGAATGTTGTAAGCAATTTAACACATCCCAATAGAAGATGCAGTGTCTACCTCCTAATGGTTAAGAACACAGCCCTACTTCCCTCTGTACATAACCAGTCCTTTGTGAAAAACAGCTCATGGCTTGCTATTGATTCTGTTTACAAACGGCTAACCTTGAGCTGAAAGTGACAGTGAAAACTGATGCTCATTATTGACAGGTGTTTTCTGATCCACCAAGTGGGATGCTAGGGTGCGCACATGCGCACATTGATGCTTCAACTCTTGAAGTCTTAAAAAGGTTGAATGAACAGGTGGCTCTGAGTCTCATGGCATTTATTTCTGTGGTGTTGCTGTTTTTCTCAGCTGGCATCTACGATTTTATGAGGTATTCCCTGTGGAGAGTTGATTGGGGGTGGTACCCAGGCTTGGTGTAAAGATGATTATTCATAATATCTTGGCAGCAGCCACCAGCTGAGGATAGAACACTGGAGGATTAGCATTCAACTAATAAGTGATATGGCGAGAAGAAAGCTACCTATTGGCCATAATTTTAACATGTAATCTGGTTTCCCACTTTTCCTGGATACAGAGAGGCACAGAGGTATGCACCTACATTAAGTCACAGAGAGTGCTAGTGGTCTAGCCAAAAAGTTAATGACTTAGGAAGAGCAAGATTGGAGACTTGGTGAAAAATAATATGTATATGGTAAGGAGGCATATGGAAGGTATTAAATTGGGTAGGGCACCCCAAGTGGGTTCTCAAACAGGACACACACTTCATGGGGATTTTATGTCATCAGCTGACTCACTTGGCCCATTCTGAAGGTGTCTGCTCTGCTTCCCCAGCCACAGCGGAGCTTGCTCAATGTATTCATGTACAAAGTGCACATGGCTGCAAGCATGTGGGCCATACATTGGTTCAACAGCCTAGACTTCCTTTCACTGAGATGTATCAAACCATTGTCACTGAGGGGAGTGTTTAATAACAGCAGGGCTCCATTCCTTGGGAGGGTCACATAGCCGCCTGGTGGCAGGTTATTCTCATTGGATTTTTTGTCATGATAGAGGGAGATAACAATTTGCTATCACTGGAATAGATGTTTATTCTGGATATAACCCTTTTTCCTGTTTGCAATGCTTCTCTCTTATTGAATGCCTTTCACCATTCTCTCACACAACAGGGCTCCCTAGTTTGCAACTCATTTCAGGGACAAAAAAGTTGGACAATGAGCTTGCACCACGGAATTCACTTATCTCATTCAATATCCACAGCTCAGAATGAGAGAGGCCCATTTTTTATAGAATGAGAGAGGCCCGTCGAAGATTCAGTTGAGAGACCAGCTGTCTAACCACACAAAGGAAGCTTGGTAAGCAGTCCTAGTTTGAACCAACACTATGTAACACCATTTTCTCCCACAGCCAAAGTAGGAAGGTCCAGTGATCAGAAGGTGAAAAGTGAAGGGGCTTCTCTTACTACTAACCCAAGAATCCACTTGCATTTTTTATCTTTCTGATTCCCTCAACCGTGGGCTCGGATTATTTGCAAGTCTTAATGTTCAAGGGAGAAAGACTTGTGCAAGGGGGCATGATGAGGGTTCCCATTGAGTTTCATGTTGAGATTCTTACCCAGACACTTTGGCACTGTTATACCACTAAACCAATAGGCAAACGAGGCACTTGCTTTGTAGCCAGGGTGGATTGACTCAGAATACCAAGGGGAGGTATGAGAATATATACCAACTACTTATTATGTTTTTTTCAGACTGAGTATCACTCTGTTGCCCAGGCTGGAGTGCAGTGGCACAATCCCCAATCTTCACCACCTGGGCTCAAATGACACTCCCACATCTGCCTCCCGAGTAGCTGGGATTACAGGTGCACACCATTATGCCTGGCTAATTTTTGTATTTTTAGTAGAGATGTGGTTTTGCTATGTTGGCCAGCAGGGTCTCAAACTCCTGGACTCAAGCGATCTACCTGCCTTGGTCTCTCAAAGTGCTGAGATTACAGACATGAGCCACCATGCCCGGTCCCAGCTACTATTTTTTTTATTTGTCTCCTCCTCAATTACCCAGCTGCTTTGTATAAGCCATATTATATAAAATGCCCTCACATTTCTAAGGAAACATTCTAAAATTCTATGCTCAGTCATACTGGTGAGAGGATGAAGTAGACACTCTCAGATATTTTAATACTGAAAATGTATACTTCTTCCTGCATCTTTTCTCAGTAACCTATTACAGGACATATTTTGTTGTAGTGCACAAACAGCGAAGGAAGGTGACATGGCATCTAGGAAACAATGGTCTTCATTAAACTATGCGGGAGAAGGCTCTCCCGGACAGGTGAAAGGGAATTGCTGTGGTAGGAGCTTGGTAGCTGTATGAGTCAGGGTTCTCTAGAGGCACAGAACTAATAGGATAGGTGTATATATGAAGAGGGGGTGGTAATTAAGGAGTATTGACTCACAGGATCATGAGGTGAAGTCCCACAATGGCCATCTGCAAGCTGAGAAGCAATAAAGCCAGTCTGAGTCCCAAAACCTCAACAGTAGGGAAGCCAACAGTGCAGCCTTCAGTCTGTGGCCAAAGGCCTGAGAGCTCCTGACAAACCACTGGTGTAAGTCCAAGGGTCCAAAAGCTGAAGAACTTGGAGTCGATGTTCAAGGGCAGGAAACATCCAGCACAGGAGAAAGATGGAGCCTGGAAGACTCAGCCAGTCTGCTCTTTCCAACTTCTCCTGCCTGCTTTATCCTAGTTGCGCTGGTCGCTGATGAGATGGTGCCCACCGGGATTAAGGGTGGGTCTGCCTCTCCCAATCCACTGACTCAGATGTTAATCTCCTTAGGCCACACCCTCACAGACACACCCAGGAACAATATGAAGTACTGTCCTTCAGTCCAATCAAGTTGACACTCAGTGTTGACCATCACAGTAGCAGAGTTGATAACAGCCAGTCCAGAGCACAGCAGAAAGCCAAGAGAAAAGTATCTGCAAGGGGAAAAAAAAACAAAGCCGATAAATTTTCTGATGTGTGCGTACAATCAAGTCAGGAGGGGTTTATATTGTTGTTTCTTTTTTTTCTGAGATTTTTGCCAAAATGAGTGACCATCATATAGGACACTCATCAAACGTGAAAGTGAGGCAATGAGCTTGAGGAAAGAAAAACAACAGTGTGCAATGAAATCAGTGTCGTTACACACATGAGCAGTTCTTCTCGGTGCAGTCGCCACACTGCGGTCGTGATGGTGTAGACAGGGCTGTGACTCAATGCTGTGTCTACTCAGGCTTCAGGCGCCGCAGGCGGTTCGGGCGGACGCATGTGGAATGGAGCCAAAGGGGTGGCAGAAAACCAGCGACGTGTCTGAACTTGACAGGTAAAGATAAACCAGGGTAAACAGTCTACTTAGAAAGGTGAAAGTAAATACAGAAAAAGCAGCTGAAATTTTCTTTTTTTTTTTTTGAGGCGGAGTCTCGCTCTGTAGCCCAGGCTGGAGTGCAGTGGCGCAATCTCGGCTCACTGCAAGCTCCGCCCCCGGGTTCCCGCCATTCTCCTGCCTCAGCCTCCCGAGTAGCTGGGACTACAGGCGCTGCCATTACGCCTGGCTAGTTATTTGTATTTTTCAGTAGAGACGGGTTTCACCGTGTTAACCAGTACGGCCAACCCCTTCCTTCTTTAACTCGGTGTCTGAGGAGTTTTGTCTGTGGCTGGTCCTGCTACAGTGTCCGATCACTGCAAGCTCCGCCTCCCAGGTTCCCGCCATTCTCCTGCCTCAGCCTCCCGAGTAGCTGGGACCACAGGCGCCGCCATCACGCCCGGCTAGTTTGCGTATTTTCAGTAGAGACGGGGTTTCACCGTGTTAGCCAGAATGGTCTCGATCTGCTGACCTCATGATCCGCCCGGCTCGGCCTCCCAGAGTGCTGGGATTACAGGCGTGAGCCACCGTGCCCGGCAACAGCTAAAATTTCCAAAGCCACTTGCTGCCGTGAAATGGAAAAGAGTAGCGGCAGGCGGAGGAGGTTTCTGTAAGTCCAGGATACTATTAATATTCGACTTTTAAAACTATGTACCTGCATTACAGCAGTTAAAACATCTTAAGTATCTAGTCACATGCTTTTCCTTGGGAAAGACAAAGACTAACAGTTGGTTCTTCAGAAGCGGGTGTTGCTTTTACTCCCACTCTCCGTTTTGTCTGCCAAGGAACAAAGCAAGTAAGTAACACCGAGCTTGCCCCGCTTGAGGTGTGATTCGGGCCTCTGACCTCTGAGGAGCCCTGAGGGTCTCACGCGGGCCCTGGGCAGCTGCCGTAGGCATTGCTTACAGGGTTTTGTTTGTATCATTTGCATTTATTGCTATTTGAATTAGCACTGTCTCCCCCACTCAGTTCCAAGCTCTTCGGAAGCAGAGAAAAATACATCTGTTTTCTGGAATTGTTCCAAGTATTAGAAAAGATAATTTAAATATCTGGCTCTAGTTGTTTTCACCATAATCACATATAATGATGTTTTATCACCTTTAGCTGCTCTCTTCCCACTCTCTTATCCACGCTGAAGCCAAACAAATGTCCTCGTCCTAATTGCTGAAGAGTGTGATTAATGCTCTCTCCTCTGATGGAAGCACAGGACCCAAAATGATTTTTTAAGCAAAATCACCTCAATGTCAGATTATTATGCATCAGACCATAACTGCAACGTGATCATGAAGTTTAAAGCTAAAGTACAAGAGATGTGGGAGAGTGTCGTGTGTGTGTGGGGGTTGGTGTGTGCAAGTGTTGACCTGCCAACACTGACAGATGCTGCGGTTTGTTTATGACCAAATTGAGGATGAATTCACAGGTAAGTGTCCTGGAGGCAGGTGCCTCATTACCACAGGTTACCATTATATGCCCTGTTGTATCCAACAGGGTATATCTTCATCATCCAGTCAGCAAACAGGTGTCTGTGAGAACCAACAACATTAACAAAACATGCTCATAGAAAAAAATATGCATTACCTTAGGACATATGGGTGAAAATAAATGTTATAATACTACTACATATTGTGGGGTATACAACCTTATCTATTTTGAAGGTCAAAAATAATACTTTTGAGCATTTCTCATAAAAGGTTAGAAATTCTAATCCCATCCTCACTATGTTATATCACAACCC
The DNA here is from genome assembly GCF_001698545.2 of Rhinopithecus bieti. Lineage (NCBI taxonomy): Eukaryota > Metazoa > Chordata > Mammalia > Primates > Cercopithecidae > Rhinopithecus > Rhinopithecus bieti. Next base: position 1,983,495 of record NW_016808928.1, on the reverse strand, counting down.
TATCATATAAACAGGTGTGTCATCTGGCTTGACTTTAAAATATTCTTTTTAATAAATATAGATTAACAATATAGAGGTACGAGAAGCAACACACAACTCATTTTCAGGGTGTGTGCCGGTGTGTGTGTGTGTGTGTGTGTGTGTGTGTGTGTTTGGCATCTGGGAAGAAAGCTACTTAATGCCTTGGGGTAAGTCACGTCATTGGTTTAACTCTTTCCTACTTAGTAAGCCTGTGGATACTGGAATCTTGAGTGCAGTGCTCCCTTTTAATGGATGGAAAGGAATTGCCAGGAACTTTGCACGTTTGTAAGAATTTCCCTGGAAATGTCTTAAAAGTACATATTTCTGGACTCCACTAAAGGTCTTAAAAATTATGCTTATACAATATGAGACCTGGGAGCTGTGTGTATTTTTATCCCCCTCAGCTCTCCTCAGAGGAACCAGGTATAGCTGGCTTGACCTGATAATGTTTTGGAACAAGGATTTAAAAGTCACTGTACAATTAAAGATGTTTCTTAGAAAAATTGCCTTTCAATCCATCATATAAAATATAAATGATCTCAATTATGTATTCCAGATCATGAGATCAGAAATGATCTCAATTTATGTATTCCAGATATAGACATTGGAAAAAAATAGGCCTTCTATGTTAAGCCTAGAAATAATTCTTATGTTTATGTATCCAATGTGAAAAAAATAGTGAAATGCTACTTAAAGTTACACCAAAATCTTAATATAAAATTCAAACATCAAGCAATAAGTTGAGGAGTAGCAGTGCCTGGCTTTAGAGGAATGGATTTGGGGCATTTTTCTGTATTGTTTCCTACTCAATAGTAGGTAAACAACAGGGAAGATGTGCTTTCATTTGTAGGTGGAAACTGAGCATATTACTTCTTAACATTTTTAATTGTAACTAAGTTTAAATATAGAATTTCAACTCATCTATCTGTGATGACCTGCCCTGCAAGTTTTGCACAAGACACTGAGAATGGGAAGCAAAAACTTATAATTTTGAAGTCAGTTACTGAACAGAAGCAGTTATCATAGCTCAATGTTATATATATATATGTATTTAGGAGTAGTAAATGGCTAAATTTAATCTCAAATATTTTTTTTTCTTCCTTTTCAGGTGAGTCCAAGCTAGTTTCTGTCTTGTGTCCGTTAGATTTAGTAGAAATTTAAAATCATTGAAGTGACTTTGAGATTATCTCTGCATTTTATTATTCAGTACAAACAATGAAAATTACAGCATAAAACATACAATTATTTAGCACTTAAAAAGTGCATTCATGTTTCTTCTTCTCGGAGCTTCTGTCTGCCTCCGTCAAGATTCCTGACAGTTCCGGGTTCCTGTGGGTTAGGGCACTAACATCCAGAAGAGTCTATGATGAGCTAACATCATGCAATGGTTTATAATGGAGTTCAGATTCGTGCCCAGGAGAGTCTAATGCAGGAAGTCACAGCAATTAGTGAGCACATTAAATTCACACTGTGAGTCACAAGCTGCTCTGCGCACCATGTGTATATTGATTCATGTAATCCTCATAACAAATTTAATGAGATAGACATTACTATAATTATTTTAAGATAAGCACAAGAATATGAGGTAATTTAACCAAGGCAAGTAAGATTTGTATGCCACAGACCCCTATGGCAGTTGGTGAAGCCTGTCAATTGCTTTTCAGGGAAAAAAGTATGTTTGTAAATGTTGTAAACAACGTTAAATTAATAGGACTACAAAAGAATGTCTATTGAAACATAGCTCTGGCTAAGAGACGCTGCTCCTCCATGGTTGTTTCTTAGCATTCAGCATCTACTACCCTCTGAACTTACTGCTCAGAACTAGTGCGGTCATGACCGAGTGGAGCTGAAGGCCACACACTCACACCACTTCATCAGGCGATGGCAAAGCCATTGGTGACAATTCCCATTTTCTCATATGATATTGAGAAAACATAATTGTTTTATCATTTCACTTATTTTCTCTTCTCTGACTGAATTTCACCCATGTGAAAAGTCCCAGTAACTACTATTGGCTCTATCTGCTGGCAACATTTGTAGAACTTCCTCCATACCATAAACATCAAAAATAGAATGTTTGGAAATAACATTAAGAAATATCAGATATGATTGACAGTTGTTACACATTTAGAACAAGGGTGTCGTGTCTTGGCTTCCCTGGGCCACAGTGGAAGAAGATGAATTGTCTTGGACCACACAACATAAAACACTCCAACACCAACAAGAGCTGATGAACTAAAAAACAAACAAACAAAAATCACAAAAAGTCTCATAATGTTTCAAGAAAGCTGATGAATTTGTGTTGGGCTGCATTCAAAGCTGTCCTGGGTCACATGTAGGACAAGCTTGATTTAGAATATAACTCTCAAAAGACTAGAAAGTGTGAAACAAGGCCCAGGAAAGTATCTGTAACTTACAGACCATTTATAGATATTCTTGGGTTTTATAAGGAGAGGTAGACTTGACTGACATCACGGGGTTCCTTAAGGACAGGGACTCTGTTTTCATCTCCTCCTAATGTATCTAATACAGTTAATGGACATGTCTGTATCTAATACAGTTAATGGACATGTCTATGTTCAGAAGGTATTCGATGAATCAATGAATGAAATTAAAAATGCAAGGTAGGAAATATAGCTATTAAAATAGTTGACCCATTTGGGTGATTTAAAGTCCCATCTCTCTGTCATCTCTCCTGCTGTGCCTCTCTTACACCAATCGGTCTGACTGAAGAGAAAAAAAGTATTTCCATATTGATAGAAACTATTATCTTTATGGTGTGTGGGTAACTTCACTGCTCTGATAGAGCTTCCAGATACATCCTCATGGTTAAGGTCAGACATACCAGGTAATGCAGAGGTCCAGAAAAAAATAATGGCCTCTATCCCTAACCAGAAATACTCACAAATCACAGGCCATTTAAAGATCGAACTCTTTAAGTGTCAGTGTGACTGCAGAGACTGGAATTGTAAAATAGATTGATAAAATGTTGTTGGAGTTGGGAGAAAAAAGTTTTGAAGATCTTGTCAACCTCCAACTGAGAATGACATTAGTGGAACTCCTTGAGCAAGATTCATTCTCTCTAGTGAGCAGTAAGTGCAGGCGTCTGAGTGGACTTATTGGGAATGGAGAAGAGCGATTGCTGTGATTGGAAATCTCAACCACAGGATGTATATTAGATTGGCACAAAAGTAATTGTGGTTTTCATCATTAAAAGCAACAGAGAAAACAGAAATTACTTTTGCACCAACCTGATGTTATTCAAGCAGGACTAGAAAGGTTGGAGTGGGCTTGCTGTAGAGTATGCAGCATTATTGTCATCTAGGAGGGATGAGAAAAAAATCCCTGCTCTTGTCATGGCCAATGAGGGACACCATATTATGTAAGTGTGACTTAATGTTGTCTGGAATTGAGTTCCTGCTGTGGAAAGGTGGGAAAATATTACTTATGATGTATTTTAGTAAAAAGGGACAGGATTCAAAGCAGAGGTCACAGAAAAGTTGGAGTAAATACGTTCTATGCTGTCATTTTTTTTTTCCATTTTTTTCTTTGATATTTCCCTGCTATCTAATTCAGAAGAAGTATAATTCTAAGAGTAGAAACAAGTAGCAAGACAGTTTAATTAAGGAGAAAGTTGACTTCAATGACAAGCATAGCACAATTTTAAAGAAATTTTAAAATACCACAAAATTTTCAAAATGTATACAAATGTTTGCATACTTTGATTACTATAGCTTTGTAGTATAGTTTGAAACCAGGAAATGTGATGTCTCCAGTTTTTTGTTTTTTTTGTTTTCTTAAGATTGCTTTGACTATTTAGTGTCTTCTTTGATTCCATATACACTTTAAGATTGCTTTTCTATTTCTATGAAAAGTCACTGGAATTTTGATAGAGATTGCATAAAACCCATAGATTACTATGGGTAGTATGGACATTTTAATACTATCAATTCTTCCAGTCTATGAACTCGAGATATCTTTCCATTTATTTCTGTCCTCGTCAATTTCTTTCATCAATTTTATAGTTTTCAGTGTAGAGATCTTTCATCTCCTTAAATTTATTAGCATGTTTTTGCAGTTATTGTAAATTAGATTATCTTCTTAATTTTGGGGAGGAGTGTAATTTGTTATTAGGATATGAAAACACTCCTGAATTTTGTGTATAGACTATATTCTGCAACTTTACTGAATTTGCAAATTAGTTCCAACAGTTTTTCAGTAGAGTCTTTAGGGCTGTTGAGGTTTTTTATATCTATGTTCATCAGAGACATTGATCTATACCTTTCTTTTCTTGTAGTATCCTTGTTGGGCTTTGGTCTCAAGGTAATGCTGGCTTTGCAAAATAAACCACAGTTACCCAATTTTCCCAAAACCATTTGTTGAAAAGATTGTCCTTTTCCTATCAAATGGTCTTGCTACCTTTGTCTAAAATCATTTGACCGTATATATAAGGGTCTATGTCTGGGTTCTTTATTTCATTTCATTGGTCTATATGCCTGTCTTTATGTCAGTAGCACACTGTTTTGGTTACTGTGACTTTGTAATAAGTTTGAAATCAGAAAATGGTTTTCTTTTGATATCTGTGGCTACTATTTGCATTTTAAATAAATCCCCTGAGTTTCATTTTTTTTAAAACAGCCAGCTTACCATTTGTTGATCTATTCTTACACATTTGTTTTCTATCTTGTTACTTCTTGCTCTCAATTTATTTCTTTCTGTATGCTAATTTTTTCATACATTTAATAAAATATTTTCTTTTCTTTTTTCTTTTTTTAGAGGCATCTCGTTTTGTCATCCAGGCTGAAGTGTAGTGGCGCAATTATAGCTCACTCTAGCCTCTAACTCCTTGGCTCAAGCAATCCTCTAACCTCAGCCTCCCAAGCAGCCTGTGACTATAGGCATGCAGCACCACGTCTGGCTAATTTTTATTTTTGTAAAGACAGGGTCTTGCTATGTTGCTCAGGCTCTTCTCAAACTCCTGGACTCAAGCAGTTCTCCCACCTTGTCTTCCCAAAATGCTGAGATTATAGGTATGAGTTACTGTGCCTGGCCTACACATCTTGAATTGAGATGTTTAAGTAATTTATTTTGAACATTTCTTCTTTAGTAAGGTAAACTATTAAAGTAGTTTTGCTTTCTGTTACAATTATTTTGACCTATAAATTGGTTACAAGTATAATCTTTACATTTCCAAATACAAAATGTTAATGGCTGTATTTTTGTTTTTTATTTCTACATTATTTATGTTTCAATGGGAGAATCTACTCTAAATAATAAAAATCTCTTGAAGTTTTACAGGATACATATATAGCCATGTTTAACCCCATGTTTAAATAGTATAATTTGTAATTGTTGGATTCAGGTTGCTCTATGTGTATGTGTGAATGTGTCTATAAAATCATAAATGTTGTATTGTTATTGATCTTAAAAATTGCTTATGTTTACAAATTACTGAGACCTATGGGTAAAACTTTTCCTGTTACAACAATAGATTTATTAATTTCTCTTTGTATTTCTGTGTATTTTTGAGGTAATTGTTTTACTATCTCATTAAGCACATACTCATTAACATTTAATTTTGTAAATGTCATATATCTCAATTCTATAGGTTCTATTTGGCTCTTTGCCAAAACTGTGCTTTTGTCCCATGTTTATATTTACAATCTTCTACTTACTTCCTTAAAATGAAGAGTAGAATTATTTTATAATCTGGGACTTGGGTAATTGGTAAGTTAAATTGTTGTGGTCCATTTCTGAGGTCTGATTGTTCTGCTGTTTCTTACATGCTGTGCTTTCTGCCTTTGGAATTTTGTGGAATTTTAATTGTGAGCTGCTTATTTTCTTTAGAACATAACCTGTGGAAATTCTTTGAGGTCCAGGTTGAAGCTGAGTGTTTCTGGGGAGGTTGTGGTTTTCATCTCCACCAGCTGAGGTCACAAGCCCTGGGGAGGCACATTGTTTTTAATCCTTCCCCACAACCCCCTTTCAATTGTCATGTATATTTGTGTTTAGCCCACCTGTGAAGCCATGAATTTCAGCTGAAAGTCTGCATAAGTATCAACTTTGTAGCAGAATCTCAGGCAAATTGTTCTTTGGAATCTCAAGAAATTTGTCTTTAGAAATGCTGGTATTCCTGAGTGGACGCTGTAACTGTCCAGGACCTTGGTGCAAGTCCTGTCTTCTGCACACCCTGCCGTCATATGGGCTAAATGCACAGCCCTGGATTCCAAGACACCCCCCATGGAAGTTGACCTGGGCCCACCCTGCTTGCACGTTGAGGTCCTTTTCTGGCTCAGTAACATGTTCTCAAGCAATCAATTAATCAATCAATATTATCCAGCCCATTCTTCATGTCAATCAGTGGTTATGCAGAACATCTGACATATTAGGTCCCCCAATCCTCGAGAGATATGTTTCAAGACCCCCCTGGATGCCTGAAACCACGGATAGTACCAGAACCTGTATATACCCTGTGTAGGATTTTTCTTGTGCATACATACTGTACCTAGAATAAAGATTAATTTATATTTCAGCCACAATATGAGATTAATAATAACTAAAAATAACAAAATGATTATAACAATGTAGTGTAATAAAAGTAATGTGACTATGTCCTCTTTCTCTCTCAGACTATCTTATTGTACTATATCCACCTATTTTTGGACAGAGGTTGGTCACAGGTAACTGAAACCACAGAAAGCAAAACCACTTGTATGGGGGCCACTGAATAGCACATTGACAGAAACTGAAGTTCTTTTTGTTCTATGGAATGTGTCTTTCATATATGGGCTGGACTTGACATTAGTATTTCTTTCTAAAATAGACTTCACCTACATATCATTAAAGTAAGCCTATAAACAGCCTCCTCTTCTGTCTTTTCCTTCCTCTCCCCGGAATATGTTCTGCTATTCTTCTTCTTCTCTTTGGTCACTTTCCACTGGCTGTATGTCCTTAATGATGTTCGTTACCCATAACCTAATCTTCTGCTTTGATTTCAATAAAGCCCACCTTTTTCTTTAGTGATAGAGTCACAGGTATTTTGAAAGTGTTAATGTATATCCATCAGACCATGTAATTTTCCTTAAGCAAATGCATTCTTGTTCTTTCTTCTTGACATTTTATTAAGAGTTGAGAAATGTAATTACCATTGAGCTTTTCACATTGTAACATCTCTCATTACAGATACGAAGCTGAAAGCAAATGCATCTCTTGTTAAGTTTTATTATTTTAGACAAAAGGCAGTATATATGTATATACACACATACAAAGACACACATATATACATATATACACACAGGTAAAGATATATACACATACATATATTTTATATATATATGAAAATATTTCTTCTGTCATATTCTTTTTCTCATGAACTTAATAGCATTATTGTAAACCTGTCAAAGACTGGAGGTAAAGATGAAGCTTAGAGTTGAAGATATACTGGGTTATTATCTGATGAAGAGAATTGTGTTGGTTACAGTGACAAGGGAAAGAATGAGGAACAATTTAATAATGATTTTTGAGTATATAAATGGATTTCTAGTCAGGGGAGACTCTGTCTTCATTATTTCTTTTAAAATGTAGTTAAGGAAGTGATTTTAGGAGGCAATTATATTAGATGGACATCTATCAGTGTAGGGTCAGGAACGGTGTTACTGATACTCTTCCTTTCTTGTGCGTGCAGAGCACTGCATGGGTTCCATGATCTTTCTGAGATTGCATGTGCTTATAAGTTCTGAGGACAGATATTTTACGACTGCCCTTTTCCTTCCAGAGTGATACAGGCATGTGGAGAGGTGAGCATATCAGCAGTTCTGTCCCGTGATAAGACATCTCTGTGCTTTTCCTTTGATTCTTGTAATAAATTGAGCCATGAGATGCAGTATGAGGCCACAGTTCAGGCTGTGAAATGGGAGCACAGTGTGGCTGTCCTTGTTTGTCACTAGCTAGTTGTGTGATTGTAGGCTTCCAGACCTTAGGCTTCTCAACTATGAAAATGATAGGTGATGAATGTATTTCCAATCTAACATGAGACTTGTGAGCCAAATATTACCTGCAAGATTTAAGGGTCAGTCTACATGAGATTTCTTCCTACCTCAAATTGCCTTTTCTTAATTAGCTAAAGCAAATAAATTAGCTTAAGTAGGTAGGACACAACCACCTGCAAGCTACTCTGTTGTGAAGTTATCCTCAACAGGTGTTTTGCCAGAAGGCTAGAATGAGAATTTTTAGTTGTACTTAGCATAATTAATGATATCATTCAGAACAGTTGAAGTTTAACACAATTAAACTAGAAAATTAGGAAGAATTATATTATTTCTTGAAACTAGAATATTAGAAAGGATTATAATAAAAAATCCTGAAACCAGAATATTAGAAAGGATTATAAGCTAATAAAAACGAAGCAAATAAGAAGTGTATACATAATTGAATCACATTTGAATCATGTCAAATACTTGCAATATAGATAATGTGGATATAAACACTAATAATCTATGAGTTTATGTAGAATGAATAAATATATGGTAAAAGTTCTCCATTATATATGCCCATAGAATTGTACTAAAGATGACATTCATTACAACAAACACATATTCATCAGAAACCTGTCATACATGAACCTATCCTAGGGATTTCTGAAAGACTGAATGATAGAGGGGCCATTTTAATCCAGGTGGATAAAAAGTTGGCAATCTGATTAAACCTACAGAGATGAGGAGGAACATGTAAGATGGTCTACACAACAGGACACCAGTGTGAGAAACATTTACACCCTCTGGGGCACTGGGGTTGTCTAGTGATATATGTGCCTTGGATAGAGAGATGACTGGGAAAGCAACCGTGTCAGAGTCTGTGGTTTTACACATATTTGAAAAACAAGACGTCAACGCAAGTAACGAGGAATGAAGCCCCCATGGGTGACAGGTTGTCAGTGCATAAGGGAGCTTAGTTCTAATTAAAAAGTAGAATTCCTATCTTCTTCCAAAATTTTAGATTCAATGAATTGCAGTGGAAACTCAAAATGCTGAGGACAGACACCCTGCCAGTTGTGCATGGTGGGTTTTAAAATTTGTTTTTGTTATAATTACTAAGACCACACAGATATTCTTTCCTTACTTGTTCACTCTTTAAATAAATATTTACTGAGCTCCTTCTATGCACAAGCATGATCCCTGCCTGTTCTTGATGATGGGAATAAGACAACAAACAAAACAGACAAATTCAGTCCCCAATAGAGCTCATATTCTAGTAAGAAAGTGGACAATAAATCAGTTTACATGCAGAATGATATCTGATTAGAAATAGTAAGAACAATTATTAAGTGGGATAAAATACACTAAAATAATTTTGTTAGACTGACCAGTGACTCTGTTCCTGATGATGTGATGCTTGGGCAGAGGTATGAGTGAGGTGAAGAAATCGCTGAGAGAAGAACCTTGTAGCAAGGTAGCAAGAGAGGAGAGCAAGCAGGTCGAGGAAGGTACAGCAAGCATGCTGTACCAAGGTAGTGCAGGAATGTGAATGTGGTGAGATCTGTGGGTGCCCCAAGAGTGGGAGGGGATGAGATGGGAAGGCATGGGCGGGTGGGTGAGTTGGAGATCTCCAGTTCAAAGTTGGCTCTGCTCAGCAGCATCACAGGAGACTGTGGCATCTAAAGCTCCCCATGCTCACCAATTTGCATGCCCTGGAGTAGCACAGATGGAGAGTGCTACCCACAGGTATGAATGGGGGATTTTATCCAGGCATGTTGGATGTTGAAGTGTTTTAAGAGGGAATGTAGTTTTCCATGTACAGTCATGTGCTGTATAAGGATATTTTAGTCAATGACAGACCACAAGTACCACAGGAGTCTCATAAAATTATAATGAAGCTGAAAATTTTCTATTGCCTAGTGACATTACAACCATTGTAATGGTAGCAGGGTGCATTACTCGCATGTTTGTGGTGATGCTGATGGAAACCAACCCACTGTGCTGCCAGTCACATAAAAGTCTGGCACATACAATTATATACAGTACATAGTATATGATAATGATAATAAATGACTATGTTACTGGTTTATATATTTATTTACTATACTGTAAGTTTATTTATTTTTATTTTTATTTTTTTTAAGAAAGAGTCTCACTCTGTCACCCAGGCTGGAGTGCAGTGGCACGATTTCAGCTCACTGCAACCTCCACCTCCTGGATTCAAGAGATTCTCATGCCTCAGCCTCCAGAGTGGCTGTGACCATGGATGCATGCCACCACACCTGGCTAATTTTTGTATTTTTAGTAGAGATGGGGTTTCACCATGTTGGCCAGGCTGGTCTCAAATTCCTGACCTCAAGCAGTCTGCCCACCTTGGACTCCCAAAGTGCTGAGATGACAAGTATGAGCCACTGCCCCTGACATTTTTATTTTTATTTTAGAATGTACTCATTTTAGTTAGAAAAAAAAAATACCTTAACTGTAAAAAGCGTCAGGCAGGTCCTTCAAGAGATATCCAGAAGGAGGCATTGTTATCATAGGAGATGACAGCTCCATGCCCGTTATTGCACCTGAAGACCTTCCAGTGGGACAAGATGTGGAGGTGGAAGATGGTGATATTGATGATCCTGACCCTGTGCAGGTTTAGGCTAATGTATGTGACATTGTCTTAGTTTTTAATCAAAAAATGTTTAAAAAGTAAATAAATATACACTATTTAAACACTAGACAAAAGCTTATAAAATAAGGATATAAAGAAAATATTTTTGTACAGCTGTACAATATGTTTGTGTTTTAAGTTGTTATTGCAAGAAAGTAAAAAAGTAAAAAAAAGGCTTTAAAGTAAAAAATTTACAGGAATTAAGTTAATGTTAACTTATTATTAAAGAAAAAATACTTTATAAATTTAGCATAGCCTCAGTACACAGTATTCATAAAGTCTACAGTAGTCTACAGTGATGTCCTAGGCCTTCACACTCACTCACCACTCACTCACTCAACTCACCAGAGCAACTTCCAATCCTCCAGGCTCTATTCATGATGAGTGCCCTATACATGTGTACCATTTTGAAAAACGTTTTATACCATATTTGTACTGTATGTTTTCTGCATTTAGATATGTTTAGATATACAAATACTTACCACAGTGCTACAACTGCCTACAGTATTCAGTACAGTAACATGCTATGCAGGTTTGTGTTCTAGGAGCACTGGGTTGCACAAGAGAGCCTGAGTGTGTACCAGGCTATACAACCTAGATTTGTGTAAGTGCAGTCTACAATGTTCACACAACAATTACATCAGTAACAATCCATTTCATAGAATGTATCCCTGTCATTAAGTGAAGCATGACTGTTGAAGATAATCATTTGGGGTGCAATTTGGAGAACCAACCTCAGAAGGCAATAATTTGGAGGAGTTAGACTAGGGAAAAATAATAGCCGCTCTTTAATTTGGTACCAAATAGCTGTTATTTGGGATGCATTTCAAAAGATAGTGTCTGGCATTATTGATGAATTGAATGATGTCTGTGCAAAAATGAATAAAGTCAAGATTAACACCAGGGTTTTTTATCTGAGTTGAATGAATTGAATGAGTGAATAGCCATGATTCAGTCTTAAACTTTGCATGCACATGTCCATTTTGATATTTTTATTAGCAGAAATGCCTCCTTGGAGTGAAGAAGGTGTCTAGCAACATCAGTCCATCATTAGCCCATTTCTGTCTCTGAGTGATGACAACTAAAAAGAGGACAAAATACAAAACACAACCACCATTAGACTCTGAAAAGTAAACAAAAGCAAGTAGATTGCACAGAAGATCCACCCACAAGTGGGTGGATGTTCTGTTGGTTGGTTGGTTTCTCATCTTGTTCTTCTCTCTTCTCCCATGGCTCTGCACTGAGAGTAGGTCTCTGAGACACAACTATCTTCAAGGCAATGCAAATGCTGATAAATCCCGGTATTCTTGGTCAGAGAAACAAGCTTCCATGTAGCACAAAACCTGGGGTGAATGACAGAGCAGGGAACCAAAGAAGGTCATTCCCTAATTCTGCATGAAAATTGAAGGTTCACTGAGCTGTGCTTGTGTGGGACAGAAACAAACCAGCACAGCAAAGTCTGTGGGAACCGAATTGAGATTTCAACTCCAAAGTGTTTTCCTGAACAATTGGGTGGATGAGGTGTTTAAGAGTTTTCTGTTATGTGCATATTTCAAAGTTTTATTATTTAATAATTAAAGAAGAAATGTCCAGTAGAAGCTCAGTGGAGAGGTGGGACTGAAGACATAAAATTGGGAGTAATTATGGTAAAGATAGTATTTAAATGGATTTTTTTCTGTCTATATATAGTCTACATAAATAATATATATCACATCTCATTGTTTAATGAATTTGCATTTTGCATATATATATTTGAGTAATCATACATTTCTAATAGTGCTGAGAAATAGGAAAATGCCATTGGTACATGAAGTCTGAATACCTGGGAGAATCCATGATCATTTTGCAGGAATGAAGGATCCTATGACTTCCACACATGGAATGTAGTCCCTCCTCCTGACAGAGTGCTGCCATCCCTCCTGAGAAGGTTGTTGGGATCACCCTTCCTACAAAGGCCATTGGTGTTGAATGTTAAAAATGTAAAATCTTGAGCCACAGCTTCTTTTGCTTTCTGTTATCTCAGACTTAGATTCTTTTGGATTCTCGGGTTGAGTTCTGACAACCACAAGAGTCAAGTTCATGCCTATTAAGCTTTTCATTTTGTTAGATTCAGGGTGTGTGTGTCAGAGTTACAGAAAGTGATAGGTGAGGTCCTCAAAAGAAGGACTGGGTATAAAACTATTAAGGTACAGGCTGATGCTGCTTTTAGCAAAAATCAGAAGAAATTACATATAACATTGCAGATAACTTGTTTCATTAAAAGACTATATCTAGGCCGGGCGTGGTGGGTCAAACCGGTAATCCCAGCAGTTGGGAGGCCGAGACGGGTGGATCACGAGGTCAGGAGATCAAGACCATCCTGGCTAACACAGTGAAACCCTGTCTCTACTAAAAAATACAAAAAACTAGCCGGATGAGTTGGCGGGCGCCTGTAGTCCCAGCTACTTGGGAGGCCGAGGCAGGAGAATGGCATAAACCCGGGAGGCGGAGCTTGCAGTGAGCTGAGATCCAGCCACTGCACTCCAGCCTGGGTGACAGAGCGAGACCCCGTCTAAAAAAAAAAAAAAAAAAAAAAGACTATATCTAGGTTAAAGGAAAGCCTAGGTGTGTAGATTTACACAGATGTTTCAAAAAATACATAATATAAAATTCCTCAGAGTTTATTCCTGTGACTTGAAAGAGATAAAAATCAATGATACAATATGGAAACATAAAAAATATTACCCTAGCAACAGCCCAGTAGAGTTTCCTCCAGGGCTACCATTGCAACATTTAATAATTTGTTATTTGATTAAATAGTAGGCCTGGCATTGATATGCATTTACTGGTTAATTGCGTGTGATTTTGGTTTCCCTATGAAATCAGAGTACATTCATTGATATTTTCACACTGGCTGTATGTTTTATAATCTCCCAAAATGTTTCACCTTAGAAGGTCAGCATTTCCTGAAATTGTGCATGTCATGAAGATCATCAGTAAAGTCTTGCATCTTTAAAGAAAACAAACCTACATGATGACTAAGGGTAAACACATGGAGATTCTGGGTTCTTAATGTCTGTGACAGTGCCTGTGGCCCACCATGACACCACAATGCCCCTGTGCTAGTGACCCTTGGCCAGGCACCTGGTCAACAGGACCAGCAAATTCAGGGTTGGTTTGGTTAAAGGTGCCCATCCTAGGGTAGCAGATTTCAGGACACACACGCAGCTGTTCAATTGCTGGGTGCCCAGCAGGCAAACCCTATGACAGCACCCATGTTGTGAGATGCACCCCGTCTGTGCTTCTGAGGGAAGGCATTGCCTTAACAAGTGGCTTTCCTGTTATTCGCATAGCGGATAGGGCTTCATCAGCCCCTTTTCTTTTGGAATCCACATCTTTTGTTATGTAAGAGGAATTTATATAGCAAATGTTCATCCAACAGATACAAATGACACTGCTGCTGACAAGGCTTCTGCTGTATTTCCCAGAGGGTAAACAATGAGGTGGCGTTTCATTAGGCGAAGGTGAGAGATGATGAAATATTGCTGCACTGCTACATTTTCCTTCTGGGCAGAGCAAGGATGGACTCTATAATTAGTGACATTAGAACTGTCTTCAAAGACACCTCATGCAGCATTGAGGTCAACCTCATCAACCAAAATGTCAATTTTTAGAAACTGTTTTTGGGTATCCCTTTCGACAGTGGAAAATAAATTTAATTTTTTTAACCGATTATACTTCAATACACTTGCCAGGAATTTTAGTGATTATAAGGCTACGGGAAGTGCCAAATCAAAGGGTAAGGTCATAATACTTAAGTAAAAATCAGAACTTATGAAGGACAATATAGAATAAAATAAATTTAAAACATAGCAAATCATAGAATCCATTCTAAAATCTGTAAATAAAAGTTAATTAAACATAAACATAATACAGATATTTCAAAAGGGAACTGTAATTGATGCTGAGACTTTAAAAAGTGTTATTTGCTATATTTTTCATCCTCCGGAACTTAGAATTTATCCCTTAATCAGAATCCAGTGTTATTACATTTATTGTGGGCCTTTAATTTCTTTAACCTTCACAATGTAGGCATTACATGGCCAAATCTCATGAACTCATTTCTGATCCTCCAATGCCTCTGAATAGGTTCATGGTATAATATTTTACCACAAAGAAATACTGGAAAAATGTCATCCTGGGGTACAGATTAGATTATATAAACCCCTGCTCTGGTTGGGAACTTATTGTCCTGTGGAAAACTAATGTGAAAATAATGATAAATCATTGATTGTCTTTTCTAAATTTGTCTTTTTTGTTTCAGGTTCTTCTACTTAAATCCCTCCAACCATCTGAAGCGACAGATACCACAATACCCGTACTGCACGGTGAGTCATCCCCAGTGACCCTTGTGGACTGAATGAAGATGGAGCTGACAACCTGGAGTAAAGTTTTAAGTCAGTCAATAAGGCAGATAAGTCCCTATTTTCTTGAAAATATTGCAAATACAAAAGGAGAAAAAATAAAACTTTGAAGCAAAAAAGACAGTAATTGTGGAATACACATAAATAGAGAATGAAGAAAAGTAATCAGATAAAGTTACTTCTATCGTTTAAGCTTTGGTAAGCAGAATTTTAATTTTCCATCAACTTCTTGCAACAGTCATTGTTAATTGTAATTCAATGGGTTAAATTTAAAAAAAACAATGGGTAAAATGCTCTGTGTAGCCCTTCTATGTATCTTGTCCAGCCCCTTCTAACAATCAACAAGAGAACATAGTATGAGAATTTCTTCTAAGAGAGTCTCAAAGCTGCAGCCTCTTTTGAATCTTACCCTCACTGATAGTTTCCTGTGAGTTGTCCAAAGTCATAAATGCTCAGCTGTTTCTCATCAGAAGAATTAAAGGGATGAGAGAAAGGTTTAGAAGACATTAGGCATTTGTTTTTACAATGCAAATAATATATTCAATAAAGAGAAATTATATATATATATATATCACAAAATTAGAATGTGTTTTTTAGACTAAATAAATTCTTTTCTTGCACTTCCAAAGTTCATAATTAAAAAATCAACTGGGAGGCCTAGGAGGGTGGATCATGAGGTCAGGAGATCGAGACCACAGTGAAACCCCGTCTCTACTAAAAATACAAAAAATTAGCCAGGTGTAGTAGTGGCGGGCACCTATAGTCCCAGCTACTTGGGAGGCTGAGGCAGGAGAACAGAGTGAACCCCGGAGGCGGAGCTTGCAGTGAGCCAAGATCGCGCCACTGCACTCCAGCCTGGGAGACACAGTGAAATGGATAAATGCCTCAAAAACTGCAAACAAAGCTTAGCTTAGATGAAATAGATAACCTGAATAGTCTTGTAAGTATTAAAAAATTATATGTGTAAGTTAAAACATCCTGATAAAGAAATGTCAAGGCTAAGATGATTACACTGGAGAATATTACAAAACATTCAAATAAGAAATGACAGTAATTTTATGTAATTTATTCTATAAATAGTACAGGGGTGGATGAACTCACCTTATGTGGCCAGTATTACTCTCATGTGGCCAGTATGACCAAATCCAAAGACCTTTCCAAGAGGAACAACAACAACAGAAAACCACAGCCCCGTAGCTCCCATGAGGAAAGATGGAAAATCCCTCCACACATTTTACCAAATTGAATTCAACAATGTATAAAAATAATAACCAACCACAATAATGACAGATTCATTCCAGAAACGCAAGTCCCTTCAATATTTGAAAATCTATGTAATTCACCACATCAACTGTCTACAATAAAAAGTCCTGTGATTATATCAATGGAAGCAAACTTTGTCAAAAAGTCAAAATTCAACACCCATTTGTAATAAAACTCTCAAGACAATAGATATAGAGAGGCACCTTCTCAACTTCATAAAGAACATTTACAAAAACCTACAACTAACATCTGTTTGATGGTGAAAGCCCAAATACTTTCTCTCCATGACTAAGAATAAGGCAATGATGTCCTTTCTCACCGCTTTTGCGCAGCCTAGAGCTACACACACACACACAGCCCCCCACACCCACCCCATGAGTGTATGTGTACTAGTGAAATCCAAATAAGCTACAAGGTGTGTTTCAATGTCAGTTTCCTGGTTTTGTTCTTGTTCTGTGAGATGTGAACATTAAAGGAGGCAGAGAGAAGGGTGCACAGGACCGTGCTGTGCATTTCTTTGCAACATCTTGAGAGTCTATAGTTACTTCCAAATAACAATGTGTTTTTAAAAAGGCAAAAAATAGTAATAAAGAATGAAGAGAAGGAAGCTACGTTGTTTTGAGATAATAATATATAGAAAACAGTAGTCAATACGTTGGTAAAGCATTTTAATCTCTTTAATTTCTTCATTTGCGTTATGTTTTTCTGTAGACCGCTGTGGTTTTTTAAGATCAATAATGCATGACTTCACCTCGTGTTGATTATACCACTTGGTGCACAGGACAATACCAATTGTAGGGAGGAGGGATTTCTAAGACAGGATTCAGTGGTAGTCCTACTCAGGTAGCAAGTCGTTTCCAACAAAATAGCTTTTGATGATGTGATTCAACTCTCAACATTGTTCTCTGCCTTTTCTTCTGCATTTTCCCATCCCAGCCTGTTTTGCTTTTCTATGCTGGAGGAAAACTCCATCTCTCTACTGCTCAGGCCAGCCAGAGGCAGCGTGCAGAACAGTCATTCTGCCTGCCTGAGAACTTTGCATCTGCAGGGTACTGTGATGTGGTGCTACCCAAGACCCAAGGACACACTCATTATAAGAAGTGGCTTGTACATTTGGCCGAGTTCAAAAAAATACCACACTAAATTATATGCTGAACTGGATGAAATTTATGTATTATATGCTGAACTGGATGAAATTTGTGTATTGAAAATCTGGTGAAAGCAGAAAGCAGACAGTCTCTGTCTGAAATAATTTCACACAAAAAGACACAGTTCTTTTTTTCACAACTTCTGGTAAATTACATCCAGGTATATATTTCAACCAAGAAGGCAGTACTCAGAAACTAATTATTGTTTCCGGTTTTCATTTAGCTGGAAATTGTGAGAGGTTAATAGAGATTCCCACACCACGTGGGATATCCGATAGCTCTGGAGGCTTTATTTTGTATAACAGTGATTTCTGATTTCTTACATTCATTTGCAGGTAGCATTTGTCTGAGTAATAACATCTTTATTCACATTGATTCAAGTCACAATGTTTTCCAGAGAGATAGCGTAGAAAGAACATTTAACAGTAATTTAGGTGATGCAAAAAAGAGTTATATAGTTAATTATAAGATACTTCCATGGTAGAAAAATGCTGACAACTTCAACTGTAGCATACCTAACGATGTTATTTGGAAAAATTGTCTGTGCCACAGAGGTTATAATTCTTACATCTTTATGAGAAAGACCAGCTTGGATTTTGCATACACAGAAATTGATTTCCTCCATTTGAATATATTACCAAGGAATAATACATTTTCTTGAATTGTAATTGAGATTTTTTTTTGACCTCAAAATCAAAGCAAAGAAACAAGTTACAAATACAAATAACCAGGTGCAAAATAGATTGTATTTTATTTGTAATCTAAAGATGTGAACTCATTTTATTTAGAAATAAAACTATTGGCTGGGCGCGGTGGCTCAAGCCTGTAATCCCAGCACTTTGGGAGGCTGAGACGGGCGGATCATGAGGTCAGGAGATCGAGACCATCCTGGCTAACACGGTGAAACCCCGTCTCTACTAAAACTACAAAAAACTAGCCGGGCGATGTGGCGGCGCCTGTAGTCCCAGCTACCCGGGAGGCTGAGGCAGGAGAATGGCGTGAACCCGGGAGGCAGAGCTTGCAGTGAGCTGAGATCCGGCCACAGCACTCCAGCCTGGGCGACAGAGCAAGACTCTGTCTCAAAAAAAAAAAGAAAAAAAAAAAAAAAAAAAAAAATAAAACTATTTCAGGTACCTAAGCCTTGTAGTGAGTTGACAGTAAGTTGGCCTTGTCTCCGACTGTCATCGAGATATCATGGAGAAAACGCCGCTTAATACTTGATTATATTTAATGAAGCACAAGCCAGCATCAGGACTAAGTTTTGAGGGTCTCAAGTGAAACTGATGGAGTCTGGATCCTTGCATGTGATGAAGCTTTGATCCCCCATTATGTGAACTTTATCTGCCCCAGTTTCCTTGGTTCTGTATTGGTGAGAAAGATTCCTACCACACACACACAGGGTGCTTTAAGTATTCAACAGTAGTATAGGATATATGAACAAGTATCAGGCATAGCGTACTGCCACTGTAATAATTTCCCTTACTTGTGGCTAGCAGTTGATGAAACCACATCCAGTATTTGTGTTGCCTACAGTCTCTATTCACAAGAACATCCATGCAACCTTTCCATATCCTGGCAAGAGAGTGTTTTGTAAACATCTTGAAGGCCTCCCTTCAGAGTCTGAGACTATCCAAGCATCCTTCCTCAGGTCTGCATTGCTAACAGCTGTGTGTCCTCCCATCATGGGGAGCCACCAGGCTTCCACCCGGGGCCTGATGGTAGGGAATGACTGACGGTTACCACTATCCTCCTCCCTGTCCCCAACCTTCTGTGTTCATTTTATCTGTTGGAATTGCTAGTCATGGAAAATTGAGCCACTTTCAATTTAGATGCCTTGAGCACAGACAGGGCCGCTAAGAGAAGCAAACAATGATTAAAAATGCCTAAAGCAAATAAAACATTATGTCCTGTTCCATGCTGCAGTTCTCCTACCATGAGTGGCCTCTTTTCACTACTCTTGCTTTTACATTATTATGAGAATAGCAGTTTTACAAGTAACCATGGATGAGCACTAGAGGTACAAAATTTTGACTCTTGATAACATTCAAAATAAAGAAACAGAGTAAACTATCAGATAAATAGATGGATTATGTTTAAATGTTATGGGTCTCATTTATCCAAAAAGTTTCAGCTTATAGAAAGCTCAGTTTTCCAGCTTCTATATACTCTCACCTGCCCCTGTCAGAAAAGTCAATATTATAATGTGATTGCATTTGAGATTTATGCAGGGAACTGTTTTGATTAAACGTAACTTTCAAATAAACTCAAGTGTTCTGTAAGTATATATTTAGATGAAACTAATAAATTAATGCAAATTCTTATCTATTCATTCGAAAATCTGCCAAGTATATTCAGAAACAAAAGAGTACCATAAGCTGACTTAGAAGATTAGCATAACTGTAGAGGAAAATAATTCTATGTTTCATAACAATTTTCCCCCCATTCTTCATTGGACCGATGCACCTTATATATGGAAACTTTTCCATGATCAGCTTAACAATGCCCTTATATGCAAACCAAAGTCAGTACAATGAAGAGAGAAGAACCATCCGTCACTGAGCACTTTTCCCTTGCCTCATATCTTGCTGCTTAACATACACTCTGCTTGAATTGCTAAATTATTTCTGCCTCATCTGTTTGTTATAAATTTAACAAATTGAATTTTCATAAGTGCAATAATCCAAAAATATCAAGCCAAATGTGTAAAAGACTTCATAAGCCATGGTGTAGCCTAAAATGAAACTTTTTCTAAAACAGCCATTTGCTAAATTTACCATTTTATACTGATAGTTGTCTGAAAGGAATGACATATGAAAATGTAAACCATGTGTCTATCTATATGTAAGGTGATTTGAGCAATATCTGTAGCTAGAGGAGAATTTATTTGTAATGCTTCAGCTGAAAAATTTATAACTGATCAAGTTATATAACACTCCGTGGAAGTATGTATCTTTGACATTTAGGAACAATAATGTTCTCTGTTGAATCCATTTCACTAAGCAAAGGAGTTACTGCACTACAGGTTCTATACCCCTTTCAGCTGCTAAATATTCATGTACCCCTTTATCCTACTGCAGTTTTCTGAGAAAAAAATGCTAAATGCAAGATTTATTTTTATAAATAGATATTTGAATCAGATAACAATAACTCATACCACTATGTGCATTCACTTTTGGAATACATGTTTGAAAGTTAAATGATCAGAAATAGCACTTCAAAAAGTTTTGGATTTTACCTCTAACAGTTGTGATTTAAACAACTAGAAAACAACAAGCAAAAAAAACATGTGGTGGATTTTTTTTTTTTTTTTTTACTAACTCTTGCATAATAATCAATATCTAAAGAACTTTAGGAAAGAATTCTCCGTAGTTTTAATGCGCATGACAGCTATTTAGTTGTCCGGTGCTTGCATGACTTGAAATCTTATACTTGCTGGACCATCAGGAGAGGCACAGTTAATGTCCCTTTAAGGAAAGACATGGGGTTCATGACTCTGGATGACTGACACCTTCAGGCATGGGTGGGAGGGTCAGGTGTGTGACCAGGACACACTGGGCAGTATCTGTGTTGCTCTCCGGCCACTGCCATCTCTGGGTGTCTCCCTGTCCTCATTCTCTGATCTCCCTTTGGGAAACCCAGTGTCTCAACTCGCTGCCTCAGCTTCTCTCTTCCCAGGGTGTCTCCCTGTCTTCATTCTCTGATCTCCCTTTGGGAAATCCAACGTCTCAAATTGCTACCTCAGCTTATCTCTTCCCAAGACGCTTTCTGGTCCGCAGTTACTTCTTCTCTACACAACATCTTTGCTGGAACACTTTTGTTAGCATTCCTTTCCAGTAGAGACTAGAACATAACCGATTTGAATAAATAATTCAAAATATTTCAGAAAGTGTTGCTAAGAAAAGGGGGTGTTTTCTTCTGTCATTCCTTAAAATCATACCTCCTACTCCCAAGTATTGAAGTGTAAATCATTTGAAAACTGGGGCAGATGTCTGTATCCAGAGATTTAACAATTAAATTTGGAAACACTATATATTGCTATAAAATACAATATTCTCTTTTAAAAACAATAAGCCGGCTGGGTGAGGTGGTTCATACCTGTAATCCCCACACTTTGGAAGCCCGAGGTGGGCAGATCACGAGGTCAGGAGATCGAGACCATCCTGGCCAACATGGTGAAACCCTGTCTCTACTAAAAATACAAAAATTAACCAGGCATGGTGGTGGGCGCCTATAGTCCCAGCTACTCGGGAGGCTGAGGCAGGAGAATGACTTGAACCCAGGAGGCGGAGCTTGCAGTGAGCCGAGATGGCACCACTGCACTCCAGCCTGGGCGACAGAGTGAGACTCTGTTTCAAAACAACAACAACAACAACAAACACAAAACAAACAAACAAAAAATATGCCGCAGTACGTATTCTCAGCATATACAAAGGCTGCTACGTGTTCATTTAGCTGTTCAATGAATGTAGGTTGAGGGCCAACTATGCACACTGGTCTTTAAAACAAGGTGCAATAGGGTTGGGTGGGGTGGCTCACACTTGTATTCCCAGCACTTTGGGAGACCAGGGCAGGTGGATCACCTGAGGTCAAGAGTTTGAGACCAGCCTGGCCAACACGGCAAAACCCTGTCTCTACTGAAAATACAAACAATTAGCCAGGTGTGGTGGCACACCTGTAATCCCCGCTACTCGGGAGGTTGAGGCAGGAGAATCACTTGAACCCAGGAGGTGTTGCAGTGAGCCAAGATTGCGCCACTGCACTCCTGCCTGGGTGACAGAGTGAGACACCATCTCAAGAAAAAGAAAAAAAAAAGGTGCAATAGTTGCAGCTTGACTCCAGCGAAGCTGGCCTCACTGTGACCACTTTGAGGGTGTAACCAGGTTTGCATGAAGCTTTTAGGGGGACACAGAGATTGGGGCCGGATCCAAATCTGACATGCTCACAGGCTCGGACTGTAATGGCTCACTGAGTGCAGAGTGTAGACAGGTGCATTGCTTACCAAGGTCTACGCTGACCCACAGAGGAGAGTAACCCACAGTGGCACCATTTTAGATCCCGCCCAAGGAGACAGCATGGAAGGGTGGCATGATCCTATCAGGGAGCTGGGCCTCCACCCACTCCAGCCAGCAAGGGACAAATTGAAGCTGGTGGCTGTAGCTAAATGCACCCATTGCATCTCAGGAAGGGGAATCAAGTGTCCCCAATGGTGGCTTTCAAGGAGTAAAAAAAGCACTCTGTAGAGACACCTTCAAATGAAAATGGCCGCAGAACCCAGGACCACCTCCAGCCACTTGGAGTTGATGATGGGGGAACCTGGGGCAGATGATGCCTGGTGATCCGGTGGAGAAGCACAGGGCAGCACATGATGTTGAAAGGATGCTTTAATTGTAAAAATGGGCTCTTTCTTTTGAAGTTTTCTTAGGAGCATTTTTTGCTTAATAGCATGGAAGTTTCCTGTGATTTTGTCAAGAGGCAGGGAATATGCTAGCTTTACAGCGGGTCTGAGGAGGCCCTGGAGGAAGCACTGAGGGTGTTTTCTGATGTCACTCTGTGAGTCCTGCCTGTCTAAAGCACAAGGCACATTTGCTTTTCTAATTAAATAAATTCAACTCTGAAGCCCTGTGCGGGTGGAGGCATTAAACACAGTCTCCAAGGGAGGGGATGCCCCAGGTACAGGACTGCAGGAAATGCTGGAGATGTGGGCCACTCCCATCCAGGAAACAGAGAAGCGCATCCACCCTTCCATCTGTCAAGGTTACTACTGTGAGCTCACTGAGGGTGGGTGTTCCATTCCTGGCTTTCTGAGAACGTGCATGGGGAACTGTGTTGGTGGCTGCCAAGGTCAAAGCTGACAAGAGTTCATCAAGTAGCCTTTTATGGCATCGAATCTTGGCAACATCAGACACCCAAGTTCCAATCCTTTCTTGGTGTATGGGGTGGGGGGAGGCTATAGGCCCCACATCCCCATAAAAACGTGTACCATGAACCAATAAAGTATTTGGTTTTGTCTTCAGGCTCTGAGATCTTTTCCTTGCCCTCTAGAAAAACTTGGTTCTAAGCATCTCTCCATAAATCTAGCCTCCTTCCTGGGGACCAGTGATTACAAACTCAAACCAAAGTGGTAAGAAAAAGAAAATACCTCTCATTCTAAAAATGTCAGTGGGAAGTAACAGAGTAAGAACAACAACAACAACAACAAAACAGAAGAAACTGAAAAATAAAAACAAAGCAGGAATAAATATAATAAAAAATGAAAATTAGGGTGCTTAAAACTGAAGATGGTTCTTGGAATACGCATATCATGTATATTCTTATTGCTTGTAAATGATTAAGAGCATTTTAGTCAAGGCTTCAGATGACTTCAGCCTTTCTGACATCTTGGATACAATCTGATGAAAATCACTAAGACATAACTGTCCAACTAAGTCATTCCTGAGCTGCAGAAACTGGGATAATATGTGTTAACTGCATTATGCCACTAATTTTCAATGTCAAAAAAATAGACAACTAATAGAAATGGTAAGGGAACAGTAATCTAAGAAATAAAGGTAAATAGAATACATACATAAGGATTGAAAAAGAAATAACAAAATCATCTTTGCACAAGGGAATAATTGTGTACTTAGAACACCTTATAGAGTCGATAGACAACCTCAGAAAAAATAAGTTGTTTAGCATATTTTCTTGATACATAACTTGTCTAAATCTAAATGGGAATTTCTAAATATCATCAGGAGTCAGAATTTGCAACCATAAGTGGTAGTAAATAGTAAAAATGATAGCATTTACAAAGAAAAGAAAATCTGATAACTACAAACAAATATAACAAGAGAAATGCACAAGATTTATATGATTATACAACAACAACATTGAAAAATGGCAGAGTTAACCCAATCAAGACATGTACTACATGTATGGATAAACAGATTCCATTTCATAAAGGTGACAATAATTGTGAAATTGCTTTATAGGTTAAATTCAATTAAAATAAGGAACCAAAGAGAGATTATGTAGATCTGAGTTTATTCCTAAATTTATGAGAAAAAAATAAAAGACCCAAGTTAATAACAACCCACTTTTGAAAATAACAGGCTAGAGAAACTTGCTGTATCTGAGAGAAGGACTTCTCTGATAGTTGTGTGCTTAAGTAAATCATTTTACAAAATTCAGGAGAACAATACCTCAGGTTCAAGATAGGAAGAAAACAGAAGAGGATGTGGGAGAGAAAAGCTGACATATCTCGTACATTTGTTTTTAAATCTAATACTTGCCAGGTATTTGGATTAGGTATGTGGCTGTTTATTGTTATAGTAATTACCCTCTTTGTATTCCTGAAATATTTTATAATATGAGAAGTTCTGTGCAAGTGTCCTTCCTATAACAGTCACCAGAACCCTACGGATTCTAACTTACAGCCCAGCCCTTAGGATGATCAATCTTTGTGGATTGTGCAGATGATGGATTGAGTGCTGGTCTGCTCATTTGATCAAACTGCGATCACAAGATTGGAAAGGTTGTGTCCTGATGATACCAGGGAAGGGCTTGGACTTCTTCAGGCACATGTACTTCAAAGGCCACTACCCCAGGTGCTGAAGTCCGCCCTGCTGGACAGAGCTCCCCAGGGAGTGATGAGCCCAAGGGGATTGCACCTCAGCCTTCTGTAGAAGCTTCTATTTTGAAGGCTGTTCCAGGCCTGTGTGTTTGCTGTCTGGTTCTGAGTCCTTGTGTACTACATAAGAAGGGATTGGTTCATTGAGCTCATCCTGAAATTGTGGGAAACTCAAAGGTGCCATGTAACTGTGTCAATAAGAACTGCACATGTGTATTCTTATATATTCCAAGAAGCCTAATTTGGCTAGTGTTATATATCTGATTTAATGAAGTCTGGTGTGACCAGTGTTATGTATCTCAATTGATTGGCTTAGTTGTCTCTCAGGTATTGAAAACCTGATTTCATACTCTCAATATAAAATAATGAAATGTGTTTTAGTCATGTTATAGGCATGCTGACCAAGGCTAAACTGACTTTTTTTGAAAGAGACAGAGAAGTACACCCAGGAGTCATTTAATAAAACTGCAGTAAGACGGAACAATAAGTGTCTTGTTTTCTAATTAAGTGATAATAGAATCTTTCCACTATTTTATGAGGCAGTAACTCAGTTCCTAGGTGGATAAACCATAAGGCTGATGGCCAAGCTCTGTATCCTAAGAGTAAGAGTAGGTTATTTCCCAATAAAATAGTTCTTGAGAAGTGGCTGGGCG
>NW_016808928.1:1895014-1957322 GCF_001698545.2 Rhinopithecus bieti | reverse complement strand
ACTCCGTCTCAAAAAAAAAAAAAAAAAAAAAATAGTTCTTGAGAAGCATGATTGCTATAAAGGTTTGCGTTGGCAAATCCTTTTGCTCTTTTCCAAAGGCCAAATAAGAAGGTGAGTATTCAGCCTATATTTTGATGTACACCTTCCTCTCCCCAGGAGGTCTGTACCTGCTGACTGAGGAAACAGGAAGTTAATAAGGAATGTAGTCAGTGATGGATGCAGGTGTAACTCCTGCAAGTGATGATTCTTCCTGCCTTATTTTATTTTTAATTAGGATACAAAAGCCGCATGGACAGAGATTCAGTTGGTATTAGAAATTTTGTTTCCAGGGATTAGCAAAATCATAGCTTCCATTTTAGGCTAAACTATTTTTAGTTTCAACTGAGCTGTTGATATTTTATACCAAGCCTTTTTACTATAAAATGATGAAATTGAAAAAAAAAAAAAACATGGTACTTTGAAGAAAATGGTATGAAAGCTTGAAGGGTTTTAACTATGAATTGTAATTAATTTATAAACAGGAAAATATAGATTAAATTTTATGTTTTAGAAAAGGAACTAATATAAACAATGTAAAGATAATAAAAAAAGTATACAATATATTGCTATAATATATTCTCCACTAAGAATGATAGTGAGGAAATCGGATTATAAACACAGATGTCTAGAATTTTCATTACATACCTTGCTGATTAGGGAACAAAAACACCCTATCTACACTTGAGGTAAGCACTGGAACTGATAAAGCTATTCCACTTGGACTATTTTATTTTCATTATATTTTCAATACTAATGTGATTTAAAACAAAATTATATTATATTTAAATTGTTCTGTTACTGTTCGTGTTTTTTTTTTTTTTTTTTATTTCGAGGGAGGCTTAGAAATGATGTTGTATCTCTATTTCCTTAAGAATTTCATTCAGCACTACAAGTAACTTAAGAAATTGAATTTGTGCCTGCAATGAATAAAATTATTTTGGGACGCATTTATCATTAAAAAGGCATAATGGAATCTGATATGCGAAAGGTTATGCTAAAGTAGCACTTTGTGGCTCGTTGGCAAATTCTGCTGACAGTAACATTCCAGAAAGTGGTATTGACTGATGAGTTATTTAACTGAGGTTGTGCCAATGGAAAAACTCATGACACGAAATCGTGGACTGGCTTATCGGATGCATTTGGAAGTGAAAAGTTTTGAGTATATCTCCCCCCCACAATCTTCCCTTCAGTACTCCCTCTAATGTGGAAATGAATGAATATCCATCACTGTACTTTGATGAAAAGATCAGCATCAGCATTCTAAAACATGTGAGCAACGTAGAAAAATAGGAAGATAACAGCAAAACTTTATCCAAAGTCTTTACCATTTAAAAACATGTGAGCAATGTAGAAAACTAGGAAGATAACAGCAAAACTTTACCCAAAGTCTTCACCATTTAGAAAAATATTTTAGAATCTCTGTAAGTATGCTGTCAGCTGCACATGGCCGGAATAGTAGAAAAATAGAGAGGTAAATAGGCACAGCTTGTAAACAAGGGATCACACTCTACACAGAATGCTTCTAGGATCAAATTTAATTTGATTGAGTTTATATCAAGATAATTAAGAGAGAGCGCTAAGGTAAATACTGATACTAGATACTCGTGTCCTTATAAGTTGCACACTGATAAAATATTAAAAAATCACTGAGCTTATTACAAAAATAGGGAGGGGATTGCAGGTGACTGACCCCTTGCTGTAACAATAAGGCAGCAAATGGTGTTCTCAGTTCATGAGTCTCAATTTACTATGACTTATCAACTTTGTTAAAGTGGACAGAATTGTCTTCTTAACTGTAATCTTAAATCTCACAGTTGTTTAGTCTTAGTTCTGTGTTTAAATGGACACAATGCTCAGTTTCTCCTTTTTGCTCAGAACATTTCTCTTCCTGGCTTCTTCATTTTTATTTATATTAACTTGATATTCTCTTTCTCTTTCTCATAACGGCTTGCATATGTCTTTACTGTCCCCTTGAATTACTATAAATGTGCAAGGACAGTACTTTTTCAAGTCTCTTAAATCCTCACACTCCTTGTTTTGAAAGTGCATTTCCTGGTTTCAATCATCATGTTTTTACAATTAGGTCTCATTATTCTCCAGATTGAATGATGTCATGCTTGAGATTTGCTTTCTTATTCTCAAGAGTTGGAACTCATCTTCCCTCGATGCATGTCTCCACCTTAGTCTGCTGGGCCTGCTGTGTGAGAAAGGGTTAACCCTGCCACTTGGACAGCAGAAATCCCGCAGCAGCCCAAGCAGGGCCTGTTTTCAGCACCGAGCCCTGGACAGCTCCCGGCGACGGAACTTGACTATTCTGTTTGCTACTGTTTCTGCAAGTTCGCAGCCTTGACTACGCTGATTTCTTCAGCTGGTTTACGCCAACAACATTATTTATGATGAAAACTTGCTCTCCCTCTGGGGCTTTGGAGCTTCAGTACCTGATGCCCAATAAAACCTAATGAAATCCTCGACACCCAGCTCGTTTGAGCATCCCTGGCTGCCAACGCTTCACATGTATTGTCTCTCATCATGCCTGGGAGTTTTATATGTGTCCTGTATGACCACAGGGAGGGGACACCTGGAAGCTTGTGACGAGCTTCCTATGAGCCTGTCCTCCTAGCTGATCGTACTCTGCCAGGAGTGCAACATCTGAGTCATGATGAAACCCACCCATGAGTGGAACACCGGAGTCACGAAAGTCCTGGTAACAAATCATCAAGCCTGAGGGTGGCTTAGGGACCCCTGACACATGTGTACAAAACGTCTATGTGGTGCAATCCTATTCACTGGCAGTTTGGTAAGTGATGATTGAGTCTGAGAAAATAGAGACACAGCAGCATGAGCCCTCCCACCCTAGTCTACTCTTGAGAAAGCTGTTGTTTGATCATCTGATTGTCAGTCTTAATTAAATACAGCATTATTATCTCTCTGGAAATGACGTGAAACATCTTTTTATCTTTAATAGTCTGGCTCTAATTACTTAGATTATACTTGGCAAATGTCATCATGAAGTCACAAAGTGGCGATTCACCAACTGTGATGAGCAGTCCTCCAGCAGCCGCCTGGGTGTTTGGTGGTCATCCCACTTGTGCTTCTGCACCTGCTGACTCTTGCCCCATCTGCCCCGTGTCCTGTTCCTGCCCTGAGGCTACCGCGCTGGCTGCAGCTCCCTTACTTTTCTTCTGACAAGTCTCTGTAGCCTTTCATTCATCCATCACTAGGATGAAATTCCTCCTGAATTTCTAGAGATTCACACATTTGTTTCACTCAACTGAGACACTGCTACCCATCTATCTCAGGACATTTATGACTGTAATTTTTTTTACAAATTTATTTTACAAAGAGGTATGAGAAAAACACACTGACGGCTCCATCAGCCACTTGGAACTGAAAGTCATTTCAAAGTTTTCACAAGATTTTATGTCATTCGACTGACGCTGAGTGAAGAAATAAAAGGCCAAAATGGAAAATCGCTATGAGGCTGCAGAAGCAAAAGAGAATATTGCAACAAGCACTGACTTTGGAGCCTAACAGCCTGGGTTAACATGTGTTTTGTCATGAAATAGCTGTGAGGCCTTGGGGAGGCCACAGGTAATTTGTCTTTTAGAGGCTGCATTAGTTCTTTTTCACAATGCTATAAAGAACTACCTGAGAATGAGTAATTTGTACACAAAAGAGGTTTAATCGACTCACAGTTCCGCATGACTGGGGAGACCTCAGGAAACTTACAATCATCGTGGAAAGAGAAGGGGAAGCAAGGCATGTCTTATATGGTGGCAGAAGAGAAGGACAGAAGGGGAACCTGCCACTTTTAAACCCTCAGATCTCATGAAAATTGCCCCCCATATCAGGGTGGCATGGGGGAAACCACCCTCATGATCCAATCCCCTCCAAGCAAGTCCCTCCCCTCACATGTGGGGATTACAATTCAAGATGAGATTTGGGTGGGGACACAGCCAAACCAGATCAGAGGCACTACTTTCTCATCAATAAAGACAAATTTGTTTAACTTGGGTATCTTCCAAAATTCCTTATGTTTTCTTAAGTTGATGTATTCAATAGAGCTGTTCAAATTGAAAAATCAAATCATTTCTGCCAAGTTTTAGAAAACTTGTCAAACATACATCATTTGAATTTGATATTTTTGCAGGGCTATCCCTTCTTATTTCTCTTCTAAATGAGTGTTTGCTAATATCATGATTTTCAGTTTGCGTTTCTTAAATCCTTTTTTCGGTGAAAATCATTTCTTGTTTTGGTTTGCTGGACAAGTACCTTTGTCCTTTTGGGCTTTTCCAGCACCAAAGCCCTGCTCAGACAGTATGAAAATCTCAAGGCACTTAACAATAGGCTCACTTGAGAGAACACCTAGCAAACTCGACTTCAACTCCCTTTCATGTTTCCTTTTTCCATGATGGTATCAAATGGTAAATCATTTTCTTTTTAGGCTTCTATTGTGCTGCTAAACTTCAGTACTACTCAAAGCATTTCACTTATTTTTTCATTTAAATTATCCACAGTGGCTATTTGTTACTATCATGTTCCACCCATTTTAATGTTCTTTTTTCCTGTTGACATGATTTCCATATGTCTCCTTTCTCATACCTGGCTGCTGTATCTCACATTTTCACCCCTCTTTTGCCATCTATCTCTCTTGTTTTTTCCTTTTCACATACTGACGGTCTATGTAAAATTCTTTTCTGTCTTTTTCTTCAACTTCTCACTACAATGATCCTTTCTGTAACAGGTTCTTCCTACAATAATGATAATGTTTGCAATAGAGAACCCATATTTATTTTTTATTGGAAAAATCTTTATAACTTATCTAAGTATATTACACATTTTTGAAAATTTTGTAACAGAATCCTAGCTTATTCTTACAAATAAATATTAGGTTACTTCTGGTTCAGGAACTTCCTTTTCTTCTACATACCTCTATAAAACTTCCAAAGTTTTGTTTATTATGGCATAATCAGAAAAATGCAGTCATACTACATTACATTTCATAATCTTTATTATCCTTGCTGATTAATTCTGACAATTCTGTTATTCTTCTTTCTTTGGAAAGAAAGAATATTAATCAACATCAATGTGTGTGTGAATTGTATATGTGTATGTGTAGTGTATATAATTTATATGCATCTGATTCTATGTGCACATAGGAACAAATACTCCAAATTTGTATTAGCAGAGATCAATTAAAAGCTGCATGTCATAGCAATCATGTTTGGTGATATTTCCCCACAATATACTTAAAATACTGACTTAATCCTAATGTCTTGCTGCTCTATTTGTCTATCCATATATAGATACATGTATATCTATATCTATCAATATATCTACCTGCTTATCTATCTATATGCACACATAGATCTATATGTATGTGTGTATATATAGATAGAGCAGTAAGACATTAGTATTGTCAATATTTCAAGTATATTGTGGGGAAATATCACCAGAGAAAATATATATATATATATATACACACATACATTCTTTGGTGATATCTGTGCATATATATATATATATATCTTACACTGTGGCTTCTAGGATGAGTCTATATATAAAGATATAGATATAGATATAGACTCATCTATATAGATATAGACTCATCCTAGAAACCACAGTATTAATCTAGTTTGCAAATAAATCTATGTGAAAAGAGAAGGGAGCAGACATTTTATGTCCCATGACAAAAGATATAAATGTACTTTTCAATAAAACACAAAATGAAATAGAGCTCTTATAGTAAGAGCTGATTGTCAGCACACAACTGAGAGTACAATTTGCAAAAGGTCAGCATCGCCCCAAGTTTATTAGGCAACAGTATTTTTTATTTTTATTACAAGGAGATAGCTTAGCAGTTGCACATAAATAAATC
Organism: Rhinopithecus bieti; assembly: GCF_001698545.2. NCBI lineage: Eukaryota > Metazoa > Chordata > Mammalia > Primates > Cercopithecidae > Rhinopithecus > Rhinopithecus bieti. The sequence goes on along the minus strand of NW_016808928.1, from coordinate 1,951,405 downwards.
TAGTTTTTGAATTCATCAGAATTTTAAAAAGATTTTGTAAGATAAAGCACAGGCACTGGGAGGCCATGTGAAATGAACCCCACCAGGCCGTGGACATCTGTGCTGCTCCTTCTCTGTTTGTTCCTAATAACCTTGGGCTGGGGCAAAGCAACTCTTGCTCAGATGCAGGCTTTGATCTCAGGCTCGGTCCATCTGCAGTAGATGAGGTGAAAAAGGTTTTCTCATGGGAATGGAAAACACTTGCTGCAGTTGTTTCCAGGGATCTCCCAGGTGTCCTCCCGACAGTGAGGTTCTTCTCCTTAGCCCGGGTCCTCCGGCTGCCCTCTGGCCATTGGATCCTGACCTGGAGGAAAGCACCATGCAGCCTCTGACCTTGGCCTCGGCTCCTGTTGCCTCTCCTTCTCAAAAGCTCTTGACTCCAGCTACTTTCCATAAACACCAAGGTTACAGGTGAAGTTCTGCCTTTCTTCCCCCATAGAATGGTTGGGGAGAATGAGGAATCGGGAACAATCTTCTACCTTTATTGTATTTCAGAATCTCCCCTGTAGCTTATGACACTGATAGCCTAATCTCAGCGTCCAAGCTAAAAGGTCTGGGACCTGTCCACTCGCTCATCACTTCTCCATTCCTTTCCCCAGTGCCGGGAGGATTCTCTTCTTCCCTTTGTTGCATGGAGGGACATACTTTCCCCAGTTCTTTTGTCTTGGAGTCACTATATTTTTCTGTATGCGTGTGGTTGAATGTTCCTGATTTTTCTGTATATGTGCAAGGGAATTCGGTTTATTACGCCTTCATGAATGTTCCTCCACCCTACACCACATCTTCGTCTTCTTCCATCTCAATTCTGCCTCCCTGCCCAGAATGTCTATGACACTGCAATTTGGTTCCATCAGTATAACAAAGCATTTATCTAATTTTAGGATTTTTTTTTTTATTATTTGTAGAAGCTGTTGCCTGTCCTCTTTCTACCTCTGTGGACTCCATACAAAGCTTGCTTGCATCTGTTCAGTGGCAAGATTAAGTCTCTCCCTGCTGAATCTCTTGCTCAATTACAAACACTTGTTTTCATTGTCTTCTCTCGCATGCCCCTGCGCCATCCTATTTCTGCAATCACTTCCTGGAAACTATCATTTTACTGTTGTGAGACCCCCAGAAACATTTTCTCTTTTCATTTGGTCAGAAGATAACAGTTCTATTTTTTTCTCCTCTACTTTCTTTCTGGAACCTTCTAGCTGACCCTGGCATCTGTTTCCCTTTTATGTCGGTGGACCACAGAAGTTTTCAAGAATATTATCCCTTTTACTATAAAAAAGCTATATATAATTTCCAAATATATAGAATAAAAAGTTCTGCTATTTTTTGCCTGGTTTTAAAATATATCCCTTTTTTTTTTTTTTTTTTTTTTTCCCACAAATTAGGCTCCAATTCTTGGAGGGAGAAAGGTATACAGTATAACAATGAAAGCACAAGGCATTATCTCTGATTGGTTGATATAAGAGATATTTAGCTTCAGAACTAACTTCCTCACACTTCCTACCTCTGTGTTTATTAGTTGTAGTATTACAGTATTTAAAATACATCATACTTTCTTAGGTCACTAATCTTAACTCCCAGTTTCAACTGCTGATTGCATCACCAACAGGTTTTATGAGGTCTGTCTCTCTATTCTCCTGAGATGGTATGGTTAGCTTAACCAACCCAATTACTGAGTTTTAAAAATTCCCCTAAATTTTAAATTATTCATGGATTCCCTCAAATATTGTTAGAGACAAAGTTCTGAAGTCGATACAAAGGAAACAACCACGCAGTGCAGTAGCCCCTGAGAAGACCCACAGCCAGTGGAGGATTTTGTGATGAGTTCCACTGACCTTCATTATCCATAAGGAGGGAAGTTCACTGGGAGCCTGGCATGAGCCCCCAACATTTTGATCTCCAGACTCACTGTGCTGTTTCTGGCTTCTCAAACCCTCCAGGTATCTGGGAATGACCTCCTTCACACATCCACATTGATTTGAGTGCCATTCTTGGGTGCACGGCCTAAAGGTTGGCCTGTGAGCCACTCCAGTGATTTATAAGCACTTATTATGTTTCATGCTTTTTTCCTTGCTTAAAATAACTCCATTTTTTTACATCCAAATACACCCCCTATCCTACTATCTTGTTTTCTTGCTAACCAGTTTATTCACATGTTTAGCTCTTTTCCTTGCTTCTATACTTCACTCCCACAACAACCCTTAAGGAATAGGAAGCAAAACTTTTCCTTTGCCTCTTTATATCCTAGTTTAATTTACATCTCAGATGCACAAGAATCAGGTTGATCACAATTTTGGGTTCAACATACACTCATCTTTGATCCATATGTGGACATTCATTTATTCCCCTGTTTCTGTGTTCATTTATTAATTATTATGTGATAGGCCTAAAGAAACACACTACTCAGCCAGGCACGGTGGCTCAGGCCTGTAATCCCAGAATTTTGGAAGGCCGAGGTGGGCCAATCACTTGAGGTCAGGAGTCTGAGACCAGCCTGACAAACATGGTGAAATCCCGTTTCTACTAAAATACAAAATTAGCTGGGTGTGGTGGCACATACCTGTAATCCCAGCTACTCGGGAGGCTGAGGCAGGAGAATAGCTTGAACCTGGGAGGTGGAGATTGCTTTGCGCTGAGATCGCACCACTGTGCTCCAGCCTGGGTGTGCAAGACTCCATCTTAAAACAAACAAACAAAGGAATAGAAACCCACTACTCGACACAAAACCTAGAAATCTAACAATAACTTTATATTTGAATGCATATGTGCACATGCATGTGTACACACACACACACACACTCACGTTCATGGCTCTTCACCATCCCGTCTCCTGTCTCCCTTAATGGACACGATCACCATACAACACTAATCTTCTGCATTTTTGTAAAATTACATGTGATACATTTCACTTGAGTGCTACTATATAAGGTCCTATGGATTTGAACGATAAAATGTCTTGTGTTCACCTCCACAGCCTGACATAGAGCAATGCCATCAATTTAAAAATTTCCATTGCAACCAGTCCCCCACCATCACACCACGCCTCCTGGAATGTCTTATGCAATTATTCAATGTGGGCTTTGGAGTCTTTCTCTTTTCATTTTGTAAAATGCATAGTGCTTTATCCATTTTGTTTAAGGGAATAAATGTTTCTGTGTGTTAGTGAGTAGTATTTTACTGTGTGGCTGTGCCACAGTTTGTGTATTCGTTGACCTGTTGAAGGGCATCTCTGTGTGTGTGTGTGATTTTGTTTTAAGACTGTCTTGCTCTGGTTTCTAGGCTGGAGTGCAGTGGCACCATCTCAGCTCACTGCAACTTCCGCCTCCTGGGTTTAATCGATTCTCTTGCCTCAGCCTCCCAAGTAGCTGGGATTACAGGCATGCCAACACACCTAGCTAATTTTTGTGTTTTTAGTGGAGATGGGGTTTCACCATGTTGGTCAGGCTGGTCTTGAACTCCTGACCTCAGGTTATCCGCCCACCTTGGCCTCCCAGTGTGCTGGGATTACAGGCATGAGCCACTGTGCCCGGCATGTTTGGTCTTCTTATAGGTGTGTGGGGCCATATTATTGTTGCCTTGAGAAGCACCTTCCTAATAATTAATGATGATGAAGGTCATTTTATACGTTCATTTACTATTTGTGTGTCTTATTTAATGAAGTGTCTGTTCAGATATTTGGCTCATTTTATAATAGAATTGGAGTTTACTTCTTTTTTTATTTTGCTTTTGAATTTCCTAAACATAAGACCTTTATCAGGTATGTGCTTGGCAAGAATATATCTTCCAATCTATGTCTGGTCAGAGGTTCATCATTTTTATTGTTGTTAAAAATGAAACTTTCGATTTTATTTTGTCTTTTGATTTCTTGCTGTTTGTGCTCTTATTTTATCGTTTACTTCCTTATACTTGCTTTGAATTTAATTTGCTAAGCTGTGCAAATGGAAGCTCTTGTTGCTCATTGGAGATTGCTCTGTTCATAAAATGTAAGCATTTTACGCTGTGCAATTTCCTCTGTGTGCTGCTTTAACAGCATTCCATAACATTTGATATATTTTTATTTTCATTCAGTTTAAAATGTTGATTTTTTTGGAAATATAACGGGTTGTTTAATTTCTCAATATTTAAAACTTTGTCCATATTTGGGCAAAAGTTTTCCAGATATCTTCTTTTATTAATTTCTACTTTAATTATATTATTATCTGAGAATAGTCTTTTTAAGATTTCTATTTTCTGGCACTTATTTTTTGTTGGTTTTCTTATTTCTGTTGTTGTGGTCAGAATCTGTTCTGTCTGCAGGAATGGTCTATGTGCACTTGAGATATTAGTTTTTGAGTAGAGCGCTTGAAAATGATAAGTGGAACCTATTGTCCAACAGTCTATATAAGGTGTTTTTAAAAAGCCCTTACTGATTTTCTATTAATTCTATTATTCTATTAATTTAATAGAATAATAGAAAGAAATTAATTCTATTAATTTCTATAATTATACCTAGTAATTCTATTAATTACTGTAAGAAGAGTGCTAGCACCTCCCAAAAAGAATTTTAATATCTTTATTTTCCCTTTCAGTTATATTAGTTTCTGCCTCATATTTTGTAGCTTTTGTTAGCTGCATGCACTTTACGATTGTTACTTTTCTTTTGAAGAATCGACCTAACTTTATCCATTATGTAGTATCCATCTTTATCCCTCATAATATTCTGTTATAGATTATATTTTATATTAATGCTGCTACTCCAGATTTCTTTTGGTTCATTTTGCCTGTTATATTGTTTCCCATATTTTATCCATTTATTTTTAGCTTACATTTTTCTATTTACAGTGGTTTTTTTTGTAAATACCACAGAGTCTTCTTTTCTATCCAATCTGACCAGTTCTGGGTCTTTGAAAAGATCACATTCCATGTAACCCTTGATACATTTGTGTTCGGACCTACCATCTTTCATGCTTTTTCTATTATTCCCATTTATAATCTATTTTGCCCTTCCTTTGCTATATTCTCTCTCCTTTAATGATTTCATTTTATCTCTACTGTACAATTACTATCTATACTTATTTTTCAAAAACATTAGTGATTTTTTTCAATATTTAATATACATTATCTGAAAGCAGATTGGAGATTTCTGAAAGAAGTAACCATTAGACCCAGCATTCCCATTCCTGGGTATATAACCAAAGGAATATAATCATTCTACCATGAAGACACCCACTCTCATGTGTCCATCACAGCACTCTTCAACATGGCAAAGATACGGAATCAGCCCTGGTGCCCATCTGTGACATATTGGATAAAGAAAATGTGTTGTCCAGGCATGGTGCCTCACGCCTGTATTCCCTACACTTTGGGAGGCTGAAGTGGGTGGATCACGAGGTCAGGAGATCAAGACCATCCTGGCCAACATGGTGAAACCCCATCTCTACTAAAAATATAAAAAATAGCTTGGCATGGTGGCGTGCACCTATAATCCTAGCTATTTGGGAAACTGAGGCAGGACAATTGCCTGAACTGGGAGACAGAGGTTGCAGTGAGCCAAGATCATGCCACTGCACTCCAGCCTGGCAACAGAGTGAGACTCCATCTAAAAAAAAAAAAGAAAAGAAAATGCATTGCACATGCACCATGGAATACGACACAGACGTAGAAAAGAAGGATATCATGTCCTTTGTAGCAACACGGATGCAGCTGGAGGTAATTATTTTAAGAGATTTAATACAGGAACAGAAAACCAAATACCACATGTTCTCACTTACAAATGGGAGCTAAGCATTGGGTACTCATGGACATGAAGATGGGAACAAGAAACACTGGGGACCACTAGAGAGATGGAGAGACACTGGGGACCAGCAGAGGGATGGAGAGACACCGGAGACCTGCAGAGGGATGGAGAGACACTGGAGACCTGCAGAGGGATGGAGAGACACCAGGGACCACCAGAGGGATGGAGAGACACCGGGGACCACCAGAGGGATGGAGAGACACCAGAGACCTGCAGAGGGATGGAGAGACACCGGGGACCAGCAGAGGGATGGAGAGACACCGGGGACCAGCAGAGGGATGGAGAGACACCGGGGACCAGCAGAGGGATGGAGAGACACCGGGGACCAGCAGAGGGATGGAGAGACACCGGGGACCAGCAGAGGGATGGAGAGACACCGGGGACCAGCAGAGGGATGGAGAGACACCGGGGACCAGCAGAGGGATGGAGAGACACCGGGGACCAGCAGAGGGATGGAGAGACACCGGGGACCAGCAGAGGGATGGAGAGACACCGGGGACCAGCAGAGGGATGGAGAGACACCGGGGACCTGCAGAGGGATGGAGAGACACTGGGGAGCACTGGAGGAAGGAGGGAGTGGGGTGAGGGCTGAAAAGCATCCTATTGGGTCCTATGCTCACTACCTGGGTGACGGGATCAATAGAAGCCCAAACCTCAGCATCACACAATACACTCTTGTGACAAACCTGCACATGTACTCCCGGAATCTAAAAGAAACGTTGAAATAAAAAAATAAAATAGACACTTTTAATGATCAGAGCCTACCTTTTAACTTCACAACTACAATAAGAAAGTTGTAAGTACATTCCCACTACTATAAATCAAAGCTGTATTTGCTTTAGACACTGTTATCATTTACATAAATTAAAAATGAAAAAAAAAAATAGATTTTATTTTGCCATCTGTAATTCTGTTTCTACCTCTCATCATTTTTTTGTGCAGATCCAAGTTTCTGTCAGCCTCTCTGTTCTGTCTGAAACATTTTCTTCAACACTACTTATAGCGTAGTCTGCTAGGCCATGAATTCTCCCTCTTTTTTTCTCTTTCACTTTTTGAGGAATATTTTCATGGACTTAAATTCCTTACGTCACAGTTTGAACTTTAAAGGAGTCTTCCATGGTCTTCTGGCTTGAAAGTTTTCTGAGATATCTGTTATAGTTCATCTTTATATGTATTTTTTATTTGTTGTTCATCCTCCACACACCTTTAGGATTTCCTCCTTGCCTTTTGTTTCAGCAATTTGAATAAAATATGCATAGGTGGATTTTTTTGGATTCTTATTTGTTTTATTAATATATGTTTCCCCATTTTGATATTTTCAAAGCTCCTTTGATCTACACCTTTGTGTCTAATTGTAACTTTCCTACAAGTCGTGGCCATTGATTCTCCAGGAATTCATTGCGCCTCACTGTCTTCCCTTCACGTTTTGGGATTCCAGTTACCCATATCCTAGACCAAGACTCTCACATCCCTCGGATGCCCTTCCTTTCTCTTTCTTTTTTCTTTCTTTTCTTTTGACTGTTTGTGATCCAGTCTGGGTGATTTTTCTAAAGTCGTCTTCAAGTTTGTTGAGAGACATCCCCCCAGCCTCTCACAGTTTTGCTCGTCTTCGTGGCCATGACGCCGGCGACTTTGGCTCTGAAATGCCTTTCCAAGGATATTTCTAGAAGGAAGAGTCCTGGCAGACAGAGACGGCGTCACTTTGGAGCCAAGAGCAGGTTTGTTTGCTGCATTGCATAAAGACAATGTTTTCCTTCTGGGGAAAGTTCAGCAGATGCCCTGCAGACCACTGTAACAGTCCTGGTCCTCCTGCACCCGGGACTTGACTGTGATGCTCAGCCCTGCGTGTGCCGCCTCCCAGTGGGTTGCCATGTCTCACGCCAGCAGGACTTGCAGAGGAGGGGCAGGGGAGCTGCCGTGGACACAGGGGTGGGCTGTGTGCTCCACCACAAGTGAGAAACTGCCTTTGATCCCAGAATTGAATGTTTTCTGAAAATATTGATGATGTGGCAGGCAACTTACCAGCTACCAGATTATGTATAATATTAGGCCTTTCATAGTTGTTGAAAAGTTCACTAGTTCTTTCTTCATCTGCGTTGTTTATCACATTGTCTAAAACTATGAAAAATCTGAGATGTTTTCCCACTGGAATAGTTCTGTATTACAGATAATAGGGAGATAGGTTACAGAGCGATGACTGACAAGCAGATAGACAATAAGATAGATAGATAGATATGGCAAAAATGCAAGGGTCAGAGAAAAGAGTTCTTTATTGAAACAACCAGGTTAATTGCATTGTATTAAGTATTTATTAATAGCAGTGTATTATTAATAGCTTTGTATTATTGTATTATTAAGTAGCATTGTATCCTTACTTCGCAAGGCCCAGCAAACCCACAGAGACATGCAATGAGAACCAGATGGAGAAATTTTTACATGAGCAGTAGGATTCAGTCTATAGACTGAAAGGGACAGATAAAAAAGGTTTTCTCCACTTACAAACCTCAAAGAGTCCATTCCTCTAACGTCTTCTGAGAGTATTTTCTTCAAGGTGTAATAGGAAGAACATTTATCCAGGCTATTGGTATGTGAGTCTCTCCAGGGTCCAGCTAAGCCCATCTGTCTCTGGCTTTATGACTTGGAAATGGCTTTAAGGACCAAAGCTTTGTCCATTTTGAGTGTAAAAAGACTCGAGAGAGAGAATGCGCTAGTCTCCCTGCCACTTTGGGAGCTCAACTTAGGAGCTTATCTGAAGTTGTAACTATTTGCTTCTTGGGGAGACAGAAGTTGTTTTATTATCCTGTTAGATCCAGGCAATTAATGAAGGAAATGTCTACAGATCTTCATGGTATGTGAAAAGTAAAAAGTAAAGTGTTCTCAAGGAGCTGAGACTTTTTGTTGGAGCACTGAGAACTTATTTCCCCACAGTTATGTTTACTTATGAGGCTCTCAAAAGCATTCTCCGTCTCTGTCACAGTGTGTATGTGTTTGTTTTTTAATTTCTGGAATCCCATTTAGTCATTTTGGTAGTTTCCATCTCACTGCCACACTTACGCATCTGATCTTGCATATTCTCTGCCTTGTTTATTAAAGCCATTGACATCCTATTTGATTGCGTTAAATTCTTTTTCAGCGTTTCACTGTCGTATTTGAATCTGATTTTGGTGATTTCTGTCCATGGATCTGCCATTTCACTTTCCTTTTGGTATGCTGCATAACCATAATTTTCTTCTTTTTTTTAAACCTGAGCATCTGGTCTGGTCCAGTAGAAATGGGGGCGAGTTGTTTTTATACCTGTAATAGATTCATTTATCCTTTTACTAGGCTTTCAGTGTGGCAGTTTAAATTAATCTATTTAGGGAGTGTGATGGGTCTTTCATTTGTTGCTCTCACAGCTGCAGCAGAAAATCAGAGGCTTCAAACTCTTCTGTGCCTCTTACGTCCTTCTCTTGGGATGGAGGCTGCTTCTCCAGAGGACTCTTTCTAACGACATAGGTCCAATGTTAATATGCATTTACTTGGTAGAGCAACTGGCTGCTACTGGAAGGCATGTGGGCCGACGTGAGTGTGTGGGGAGATGGGAGGCAGGAAAGGAGAACAGAAGTGACATTTACAGAATGCCAGTAAATGCCAGATAGTTTAGCTGAATCCACTCACCAACTCAGAAATGCCCCATGACCCCGATCAGATGGGCTTAAGCCCTCTTCAGAAGCGTCACACTCATGACTTTGATGGGGCTCAGTCATTCCTGAGTCTACTGACTCTGAAACTGACTTGACATTCTCAGATAAAATATATTTACAAAATACACATATGTGTGCATGTATGTATGTACTCTGATATATCTTCAGTGATTCTTGATGACTCCTGACTCTGTCACTACACTGATACGAAATATTAGAGTAAATGCTCTCAAAATGTCTAGAGCTGCCATGACATTTTAAAACACTCTTATTTTCAAACGTTTTGAAAATTTCAACTTGATTTTTAAAAAATTTCTTGGCGAATTTCTCGTGCCAGTTAGTTTCCAATAAAAGAAATGCTAAATACCAATACAGCATTCCCATTAATCCAATGTTCAGGCAAGATGAAAGATGCAACTTTTAATGAAATTGTTAATAAGTGTCATTATGCCAATAGTAAACACCAGTATTCTCTAGCATTTAATTAATATTTTAAAGGAATTGTCAAAAAGGAAAGCAATGATTATTTAACATGATAAGAAGGGCCTCTTCAAATTGGGTTATACTTATGAATATACATATGAAATATACATATAAAATACTGACAAAAGAATATTAAGAAATCTTTATTGAAACATAAAACTTTAAAAATTATGCTTACTAAAATCAGGACTGTGTTCTTACAGTTCTTACTAGGTGTGGGACTTCTTTATGATTAAAACTATACTAAAATGCTACAATGAGTATTCTTGGTGTTTATATTTAGAATTGTTTTTAAATGTTGACCAGTGAAACATTATAAATGATCACACTGTTGAAAATTGATCCTGTCTTCTCCAACTTATCTACCAAAATTTTATTGACAGAGAAGGTTCTTAAATCACTACCTTGTGTAAGGAAGCACTAATTGAATTCCATACAACAAATGTGTCACCAACCAAATGTCTCTGGGTCAGAAATAAGTGTAGACATGCCAAACACCATGTTAAACACAATACATGCTTTATTTTATTTCAATAGGTACACATTTTACCAAAACCCTCCCCCACAACACTGAAATCATTGTCTGAGTTTCCACTTTTACGATTGTGTTACTGCACCTTAAAATCATTTAAAACTATAAAAAAAAGTGTTGTGTATATGTATATATACATACACAAATATACACATATATAATATTAAATATGTATATGTAAAATATATAAATGAGTGTTGCTAAATGCTAAGTCATTAAGCGTTGAACAACACTGTAATTGAAGAACAGATGGTCACTCTTTTTCCTCTGTAACCACCTTGTATAAGAAGAAAGCTAACATTACAGCAGTCCCCATTTATCTGTGAAGGATATATTCCAAGACCCCCAGTGAATGCCTGAAACTGCAGGTAGTAACAAACCCTCTACCTGCTATGATTTTTCTTATCCATACAGACCTAAGATAAAGTTTATAAATTAGGCACAGTAGGAGATTAACAACAGTGACTAATAATACAGGGGAACAATTATAAAAATATGCGGCATAAAAGTTATGCAGAATGTGCTGTCTCTCAAAGTATCTTAGTGGACTGTACTCACACTACTTCTGGTGCTGATGTGAGACCGTACGATGCCTACGTGATGAGATGGATTGAGGTGAATGATGCAGACCCTGTGATGTAGCAGTTAAGCTAGCATTGCCCTTGTGATGATACATCTGTGTGATGGTTCATACTCAGTGTCAACTTGATTGGATTGAAGGATGCAAAGTATTGATCCTGGGTGTGTCTGTGAGGGTGTTGCCAAAGGAGATTAACATTTGAGTCAGTGGGCTGGGGAAGGCAGACCCATTCTTAATGTGGTGGGCACAATCTAATCAGCTGCCATTGAATATAAAGCAGGCAGAAAAATGTGAAAAGGAGAGACTGGTGTAACATCCCAGCCTGCGTCTTTCTCACCTGCTAGATGCTTCCTGCTCTCGAACATCGGCCTCCAACTTCTTCAGTTTTGAGAGTTGGGCTGGCTCTCCTTGCTCCTCATGCTTGCAGACAGCCTATTGTGGGACCTTGTGGTCGTGGAAGTTAATACTTAATGAACTCCCCTTTATATATGGATGCTATTAGTTCTGTCCTTCTAGGGAACCCTGACTAAGGGAACCCTGACTGATACAATCTGCTTTCAATAACCCGGAATAATGGAGCCATGATAATGTCAATCTTCTGGATGCCAGGAGCAGACAATGTCAATGGTTGGGGCTCCTCAACAGGTAAAGGATTGTTCCCTGAAAACTTTTGGAAGACCATTGTGATCAAAAGTTATCTCTTTTTAACTGATGAAACTGTTGCTTGGCTGGTTGTAACCTTTTGTTGATCAAAAGTGTGATATTAATGTTGTGTTCCATTCTGATATTGTATTTCATAATTTTGCAGTTTAATGTGTGCTATTTGAAGGACTTTGGCAAATTTTGGGAATGTGCACATGACTGGTTCTGCTTCCATTTCTTCTTCTTCTTCCTCTTTCTCTGTAGATTACTCAACAAGTACTTCCAATTCCTTATTCATTAGTGCTTCTCCATGGCTTCTCCATGGCTTCAACATGTTCTTCCACTACTTCCAGTATGTTGGCAAATCCCTCTTCATCAACTTGGTTTGCTGCATGAATGATTTTCCTAACTTCTGTATCAATCCTTTGAAGACTTTAAAATGATTCACAATTTCACTGCATAAGTTCTTCCAGCAGGCATTTACAGTTTCTGGTTTTAACTCATCCTTTGCAGCTTTGAGGAATGTTATTGAACCAGCAGTAGTGAATGACTTTTAGCACTGCATTATATCCACGTTAAGGTCTTCATCAACTGCTGGTCACATGTGATCAAAGCCCAGGTGGGTGAATGTGGTTTGACAAAGCACGTGATATCTCGGTCAAGACACTGAAGCAATGAGGCAGTAAAAATACAACTTGGCATTTTTATTTTCATAGGCAGCACATTCAGGTGGCCAGGTGCGTTATCTATTATGAATAGGACTTCATATCTCAACCCTTCATTTTCCAAGTTTTTTCCAAGTTTTTTTTTGTTTGTTTGTTTTGTTTTTACTTCTGGGGTGAAACATTGGTGCAAAGATTCCATAAACAAGGTGGCTGTCATTCACACTTACTGATTATGTTGCGAGAACATGGAACATGGGCAGAGAATTTTTGGTTTCGTTTTTGAGAGCATGTGGGTTCTTCGCTCTGTGCCTGCATCCAGCTTCATCACCTGTCTCACAGTGTTGCTGCCCAGGTCCAAGGTAAGTGTGTCCTTCTGTGTTTGATGCCCTGGTGCTCCTTTGCATTTCACAAATGTAGGTCCTATTGGGCATCTCCTTCCAGAGGAGCCCCAGCTGCAGCACAGTTGAAGTCTTGCTTTGCATGGTATTCTTTCCTTTGAGTCAACTTCTTCAACTCTGCTGGAAATGTGGCAGCAGTTTCTTCATCAGCAGACATGACCTCTCCAGTAATGTTTGTTTTTTTCAGTCCAAACCTATTTCTGAATTTGTACAACCATGCTTTACTTGCAGACAATGGCCTTGCTGAAATTTTCATATGGACTCAATGCTTTCTGACACAAACATTACCGTCAGTTGGAATATATTTCCTGCTCTTATCTTCCACCCATGAATTTCACTAAGAACTTATCACTCACTGTGGCCATGACTTTTGCAGTCTGATGTGTGACAGCAAAATCAGCCTGGATTTATTTCTGATTTCTTCACAATTTTATGGATAGAAAATTCACTTACCATAGATCTTAGCAACCTCAGCATATTTTTTCTTTTCTTATTAAATCAAGAACTTTCACCTTTTCATTTAAAAGAAGCACTATGGCTTCTATTTGGTATATCTGAATTGCCAGCATCACTACTCTTATGCTATGGGGCCATTATCAAGTAGAATAAGAGTGACTTGGACAGAAATACTGCAGTGCCAGGACAGGAGGTGCAATTGTTGAGACAGACACTCGGTGACTTGCAGGCATGTGTGGTACATGGTGTGGATCTGCTGGGCATAGGCACGATTTACATCCTGGGCGGGACGGGATGGGATGGTGTGAGATTTCATCGTGCTGCTCAGAACAGCACACTGTGTAAAGCATATGAATTGTTTATTTCAGGAATTTTCCATTTAGTAGTTATAGACCATAGCTGACAGACCACGCAGAGGAAAACCATGCAAAGCAAAACGCTGGACAAGAAGGACTGCTGTAGCCACAAGGCATGTCCATGCCTTGTGCAAAGTTAGTGGCAAGAGTCATTCTTAAACCCGGGAAAGATGGCACTATTGTTATATGTAGTTATCACTGGAACCAAAGGTGCATGGGGGACTGTGATAGAAAACGTGGATCTGGTTAGGGTTCTGCTGTTAGATAACTGGGGAATATTTCCTGTATCTTTGAAGTTTTATGGCTTTAATTACTTTGTTTCTAAAATGAGGATATCAGAGAAGATGGAGAAAGACTTTCCAAGACTGACTTATTTACACAAAACAGTGATAAAATCTCAGGTAGCTACCTAAGGGCATAGGAGAATGATAAAATTACAGATTTCGATGGGGAGTGCACACTTGGAAGAGGAGGGTACCAAGTTCCTCTTTAAGGGCATTCAACCCTGTGCTAAGGGCAGTTGACAGTTATGAGTTGGTAAGACAACTGGACAGAAAACTTACAGCGGCCTTTCTGCCTAGAAAAACCTGAAAATGGATATTGGAGAATGCATGAGTTCTAGAGAGAGTGGTGAAATCCTGTAAATAAAAGTTAAGACAGAGTTCCCAAACTCTCTAAAAGTCGTCAGTGACTGATCATGGAAAAATGCATGGGTGAAAAACCTCAAGGCAGTTCCATTAAAGCTGGGACATGTAAATTGAGACTAGAGCTGCCACCTTTGGTTTTCAGTTCAAGTTCAGTTAAGATTATTATTCATAAAACCAAATAATCAACATGCATAAGATGAAAAGAATAAAAGTAAATCCTCCCAATTTAACAACCACAATGCCTAAGACATAATCCAAAATTATCTGATGTATAAAGAACTAACAAAATAGAACATATTTTCAATAGAAAAGAAAAATGGACCTAAATTTGGATGTTGAAATAAGGCGGAGAAGGATTTTAAAGTTTTTCTATTTGTATTTAATAAAGTAAAAAAATCTGTGCTTTCAATGAATGAATAGGAAATCTCAACACAGTGATAGAACTGGGAAAATGCAGGGTCTAACTTAGAAAATAAGAAAATTATTAGATAGATTTAGCAGCCAAAGGGAGGTGATAGAGAGAAAAAAAATGTGCAGAATACATAGTACTGTCTCAGCCGAAATAGTGAAATGAAATGTTCCAGAAATGTGGTAAATGTAGTTAAAGGTTAGTTTGTGGTGGGACTCAGGCAGAATAATTTTAGGAAAGAATATATATGAAGATTCAGAATCTAGAAATCTAAATTTCCATACTGTCATCCATATCACCCTCCCTTTGTGAACTTCACATTCATTTTAAAACATGGATTTAGATAGGGGTGGGCGTAGTATGTCCCACAGGGCAGGTCCCATCTGCAGGCTGTTGTTGTATGGCCCTTAGGCTAAGAATTCTTTATGTAGTTAAGTCCTGTCTATTTATTTAATGTGAGAGTTAATACGCAGACAACAAAACCTAAATTTTTTGACTATGTGGCCCTTTAAAAAGTGACTTCAATAATATCCAGCACCTTTTGGTTATAAAACTCTTCGTTTTTGGAGAACAGACAATTCCAAAGGTTATTTGTATTCAGAATAGAAATGCTGAAAAATTATCGTCATATAAGAGAGGACCTGGGGTATAGAGTAAGAGGAAAAGTGAGCTGAACCGTGACTCCGAGCTGCCTCTGTATTCACGGCGAGGTCGGTGTGGGGGTCTGACCGATAACGCCAGGAGGAGATGCTGCAATCAGAGTCTTCCACGTGAGGGACGAGATCCAAAGTCCCAGGGAGGAGACTTGGGTAATGCTAGCAATGAGGTGACTCAGTGCACTGCATGGCCTTTTTGGTAGGAAGATCAATGTAGATTCATATTTTCAGTGATAATTCGAATGCAAACTAACTAAGAAGCTTTTTGGTTTATTTATCATTTGTATGGCTAGCTCATTCCCTGGCTCTTATTAGCACAGAATAAAATGGCTTTGAAAAAATAAATAAATAAATGGTCAGAAGTCAATCAACTAGTATCAAAGTATTAATATTCAATAACAGTTATCCTTCATAATCCTATTTTATTTATTATTATTATTTTGAAACAGAGTTTCGCTCTTGTTACGCAGGCTGGAGTGCAATGGATAGATTTTGGCTTACTGCAGCCTCCCCCCTCTCTGGATTCAAGCAATTCTCCTGCCTCAGCCTCTTGAGTAGCTGGGATTACAGGCGCACGCCACCACACCCGGCCAGTTTTTGGTATTTTTAGTAGAGATGGGGTTTCACCATGTTAGCCGGGCTGGTCTGGAATTCCTGAAGTCAGGTAATTCACCTGCCTCGGTCTCCCAAACTGCTGGGATTACAGGGGTGAGCCACTGTGCCCAGCCACAATCCTATTTTATATGTAGTAAAATTTAGAGGGATATTTACAATGTCTAATAGTTCTTAGTTCTTATAAACCAAGTGTGTTACAGTCTACCTTTATTAAATTTTCTATTTGCTTTTAATATGCAGGGACTACAGATTTTGAGTGGAAAAATACCTTTTTGTCATCTTTATCTGAATCATGGTTTGCGACTATGTTGTATGCACCTGTAGATTTGATGACCCCCTTATTTGGAAGAATGCTTTTGGTGAATTGATTGGTTTGAGGTCATAGTCTCTCTGATGTTTACAGAGTTAATTAGGAACCTGTTTTGTTTAATTTCATCTACTGAATATTGCCGAACACCAGGTATAGGGGCACACACATGTAATTTAACAAAAGATAAATGTTTGATGACTTAAAATATTGCAACAAAAAATTGTAATTAATTGCTTAATATAAATTACAATTAATTTGACATTCAAAAAATTTTAAGTTATTTTTGGCATTGGTAGAGGACATTGATGACTTTTACCTTCTCTTCATTGACTATGAGGTCCAATGTGTCTAAGACTGCAGCTTTTTTTGCTGATATACTTTGCACAAATATTCCATTCAGGGACACTTGCCAACATATTCATTATTTTCAAAGATATCTTAAACTAGGCCTGGTGCGATGGCTCATGCCTGTAATTCCAGCACTTTGGGAGGCTGAGGCAGGCATATCACTTGAGTTCGGGATTTCAAGACCAGCCTGGGTAACATGGTGAAACCCCTTCTCTATAAACAAAAAGAAAAAAATAAGATATGCTAAACTTGAACTTCATGGAAGACAGTGAATAATTATGACACTTTAATTCTCTAGATTGCATCATAGTATATTTTAATTTCATTCTTTGAGTTCATTTAGAGCTCAAAATTGAATGTTTGAATGTCTAGAAACTGATCGATGGATAGAGGAAATACCTTACTTTTTTTTCTTTTTTTTTTTTTTTTTGGAGGCGAGTCTAGCTCTGCCACCCAGGCTAGAGTGCAGTGACACGATCTTGGCTCACTGCAACCTTCGCCTCCCCGGTTCAAGCAATTCTCCTGCCTCAGCCTCCCGAGTAGCTGGGACTACAGGTGCCCGCCACCACGTGTGGCCAATTTTTTTGCATTTTTTAGTAGAAGCAGCGTTTCACCATGTTGCCCAGGCTGGTTTTGAACTCCCGAGCTCAGGCAATCCGCCCCTTCGACCTCACAAAGTGCTAGGATTACAGGTATGAGCCACCGTGCCTGGCCTCCATTCCTAGTTCTTTACATTGTAATATGAGAATTTGAGATTCATTATTCACCAGAGAATTGAGTAAAATGCTTTCCATGGGCAGATTAGCAGCATCCATGGTAGCAACCACACCAACAATGTCATGAGCCTGCAGCTCAAGGGAGTCCGTGTCCTTGCACATGGTCACAAGTCCCAGAAGCTTCTTAACTTCCAAAGACTGAACTTGGGACATCTGGAGCTCAAGCAGCTCTTTTCATTAAAAAATGGAACAGAGAGCTCTTCTGCAGATACACCAGTTCTTGGTCTTGCACGCATTTGTTTGTTGTAGATTAGGAATGTGCATATGATATGCCCTTAAAAAAAATCGAAAGAAAAATGCATTCTCAAGCGGAATCAGAGAGGGTCTCCTGAGTAGATTCTCATTATTAAAATTGCCACATGCAGATGATACAGTTTATATGCATGTATCAAAAGTATAATTTACTATCAAGGTGGAATGCCTCGAAACTTTAAAAAGTACGGCTTTGAAGAGAATGAAAGGAGTTTTGACTCTGCAGAAAATAACATGAATAATTCGACAGAAGCTGTAAATTACTCCCATTTTTCACTGAACTTTTGCATTAAAATAGGCAAATTAGATTCTACACATTTTCCCCTACATAGATGGAAAATATGACCATTAAATTCATATCGTTTTAACTAGTGTCACCCCCCAGTGACTAAGATGTGCCTGTTTCAAGCATCAAAACCCAGGCTGAAACGTGGAGTTTCCAGAGAGAAGATTTTTCCTAGTCTCATAAGCAAAAATGACTGTAACTTCTGTAATAAGAACACATCATGACAAATACGCCTTTTCAACGGTAATGGCAGACCCGGGGAAGCATTGCAAGAAAGGAACATCAAAATGTATGAAAATTTGCTGCATCTTTTTCATTTCTGGGAAATAATAATCTAAAAAATAATAATAACTTTAACTTTTACTACTGGTATCATTTTAAAACAAATTCGAACAATAACGCTGTTAGTCCAAGTTGTTCCTATGCTATTTGAAAATAGACGTCATGGGCAGAGCAGGTGCTGGTGCAGGCTGGGTTGCCAGCCCAGCCCAGCCCCGCGTGGGTGTGATAGCATCCTGTCTCCACGGCTCAACGGAGGCTCCTCTATCTAAAAGGACAGCCAGGGAATGCAATACGGACAGGTCAGTGAGTCCCAAGGCAAATGCAAGGGAAGCTTCAAAAAGTACAGCACTGAACTGCCTTCTGCCTTGCAATCAGAAAGACAGACATTTCAGACCTCATCCTGTGTTTCAAGGTGGCACGGTTTGGGAAGGGCCTGGTTCATGTGACGCTGTCTGCCATGGGGGCTCCTGGAGGACAGACGCTGAGAGGTTCACCTCACATGGAGAATCTGGGCCCCAGTGCAGCCACTCACCAGCTGTGGACCCTTTGCCAAGCTGCTCAGCCTGGCCATGCCTCAGTTACTTCCTCTATAAAACAGGAGCAATGATGGTCCTTGCCTCTTGGGTTTGTCTTGAGAAGCACGTTAAGCTGATTTTTGCCACTCCACAGTCACAGCAGAGGCTGACAGATGGGATGATGGGGTGGGCTATGTAGGCCGCATGTGTTTGCTAAAGAAACTAAACAGACTCCACAGAAGAGCCATTTGCACCCCTCTGTCTTAAACACCCTTATGGGACATATATCCTACCCTCTGTCGGCAACCAGTATCAAGATTTCTCAATATAAAACACAGCGACGGGGCCAGAAGTCGGAGATAAGACTGAAATTGGCTGGGCACTGTGGCTCATGCCTATAATCCCAGCGTTTTGGGAGGCTGAGGCAGGTGGATCACAAGGTCTGGAGTTCAAGACCAGCCTGGACAATATGGTGAAACCCCATCTCTACTGAAAATACAAAAATTAGCCAGGTATGATGGCGGGTGCCTGTAGTCCCAGCTACTCAGGAGGCTGAGGCAGGGAACTGCTTGAACCCGGGAGGCGGAGCTTGCAGTTAGCCAAGATCATGTGCCACTGCACTCCAGCCTGGGCGACAGAGCAAGACTCTATCTCAATAAATAAATAAATAAATAAATAAATAAATAAATAAATAAACAAACAAACAAACAAAAACACAAAAACTGAGATTTCTTATCTATTTTAGGGCCATTCATTTTAACAGTGTCTCTCCAAACTTTTGAAAGAGCACAGTAAGTTTCAGGCATAACCCCTTTGTGCCCCATTATAATCTATGAGGAATTTAATAAAATTCTGTGTATTTAGTTCCACTATAATGAAAATTAACATTTTTATTTACACGAGGCGTGGTTAAATTTAATCACATCATATAGCCATTTCAAGAAGCTTCTCTGTAAATATACACCTATAAGCCCTCGCTGCCATCCAACTAAGAATATCTATTGGATTACTGGCCTTCTTTTTCTTTTTTTTTTTTTTTCCTGGAATTGGTCAACATTTCATTCCATAAAATAGGATGCGTGTTCCTGACAACTGGATGGTTTCTGTTTTCCCATTGTTTGTTTGCATTCTTTGTGTTATTTCTTGGCATGTGGAAAACAGAAGAATAAAAGGACATTTCAAAGGTTTAAAAACAGTTATTGAAAGGAAAATGTACAGTAGAAAGTGCTTCCACACTTGAGTTGATCAAAGGAAAAGTCAGGATTGGGAGGGAAATGGAAAGGCACGAAGAGGACAGAGGGCTGTCACGTATTCCATGCCCACGTCAGCAGCAGTTATGGAACAACCACACCACTGGGGAAGGGAGGTGGAGAGAAGGGGAATGTCTCTGACTGAATGAATCTGGGCGTGTGCAGAAAAGGACAGGAAAGGGCACCCTGGCAGCGGACTCCGGTGCTCAGAAAGGGCATGAAGACTTATAGTGGCTACTGGGGCTGTCAACAGAAGTTTATTCATGTGATTAGTTAAATCGATAAGAATCAGTGACTTCTTCCAGAGCTAGCAGAGGGAAAGGAGAAGCCAATATGTTAAATGAGCCACAACCAGCAAACAGAGTGGGCGTGGCTGTGGTAATAAGACAAACACTAATCTGCAACTGAGATTCCAAAATATTTTCTCTGTGTTGAACAAGCAGTAGTGATGGTGGGCAGAGGGGCCATCTGGAGTGATCTTGACCTTGGACGGATGCACCCAGGCTCAGCCTTAATGAGTAGGTGGCCTGCAGGATGAGGCATGAGGAGCCTAGGATGATTCTGTAAACAGAAATCATTCACAGTGAAATAAAGAGCATGAGCCTCATAAGGGCAACTTTCAACCAAAATAGAGTGTCGGATGTGATTACCTTGAACGCTTTCAAATGACCATTAAACATCTTACCATATTCAGGAGGGTTTCCATTTTTTGGTGTAGTTGCGTTAAAACAAAGAAAGGAAGAAAAAGGAACTTCCAATTTGTTAATAGGTTTATTTCAGTACCCAAACTTTATGTAATAGCCATTTGATTAGCTTCATAGAGTTATATTTTATAATTAAATGCACCTATACTAAGTGTAGAGTTAGATGACATTTTAATGAATATTCATATCCATATAACCACATGTCAATCAGGAAATAAAACATTTCCATAATTTCAAAATGTTCTCATGCCCCTTCTTCCAGCTCCTGCACAAATACTGATCAGCTTTCTGGTACTATACTTGAGCTTTTTGTCTTTTCTAGGATTTCCATATAGATAGAATCATTGAGCATGTTTTACTTCATGCCTAACTTGTATTATTCAGCATAAGATTTTGGTATGACCTTTGACAATGTGTATTGGTGGTGTGTTTATTTTATTGTAGAGCAGTAATCTAGTCTCTAGACAATCATTTACATAGAATTCTTTCTGAAACGTGCTGAATTTTACTTGCAGTACCTAAAATGTGCTTGCCATATTCTGTATCTTTAGAATATGCAAAATAAACAAATAAATAAATAAACCTCTAAAGCAGGTCAGGCACAGTGGCTCATGCCTGTAATCCCAGCACTTTGGGAGGCCAAAGTGGATGGATCACTTGAGGTCAGGAGTTCAAAACCAGCCTGGCTACCATAGTGAAACCCTGTCTTTACTAAAAATACAAAAATTAGCCAGGCATGGTGGCACACACCTGTAACCCCAGCTACTCGGGAGGCGGAAACATGAGAATCACTTGAATCTGAGAAGCGGAGGTTGCAGTGAGCTGAGATCACACCACTGCACTCCAGCCTGGATGACAGAGTGATGCTCCATCTCAAAAAATAAAAAAATAAAATTTTTTAAAAATCTAGTTTCCTAGATGTTTCCTAGTGTTTCCTCAGCATAAAATGTTTTTCATTGTGATCTCAAGTACTTATATATACACATAAATATGTAAATTATAAACATACAGTCATAGATACATAAACACAAAGGGCTTATATAATTGAAAAATCTTACCAAGCCACCACAAGCTTTGTTGTTTAAAGTACTCTGTACATTGATCTATTCTATTCCGTCGCAAAAACAAATGATGGTTGTGAACCACTATAATGATTTCGAAACCCGTTGATGGGTTATGGTGCACCATTTGAAAAACACTCATTTACAATACCTTTTATTTATTTTTAACTTTTGTTTTAAGTTCAGGGGTGAAATGCAGGTTTGTTAAATAGGTAAAGTTGTGTCATGGGGGTTTGTGGTACAGATTATTTAATTGCCTTGATATTAACCCTAGTACCCATAGTTATTTAATATTTTCCTGATCCCCTCCCTTCTCCCACTCTCCACCCTCCAAAAAGCCCCAGTGTGTGTTGTTCCCCTCTATGTGTCCATGTGTTCTAATTATTTAGCCCCCACTTAGAAGTGAGAACAGTGGGTATTTGGTTTTCTGTTCCTGCATCAGTTTGCTAACGATAATGGCCTCCGCCTCCATTCACATCCCTAGGAAGCACGTGATCTCAGCAACAGCTCCATGATGACCAGGCCCTTGTCCTGCTGCCCATAACCTTGAATTCCTGACCTACGAGAATCTGCTAGGATCAGTGCCATCCAATCATTATGCTATGAGATGAAACTCTCCTTCTTCTTCTTCTTTGCATCAGCTGATCTATTTTAATCCACTCAGTAAAACCTCCTTTCTCATATGGTTAGGCTTTGTGTCCCCACACAAAATCTCATCTTGAATTGTGATCCCCATCATCCCGTAATCCCCACATGTCAAGAGCAGGGCCGAATGGAAGTGATTGGATCATGGGGTGGTGTCCCCATGCCCAGAGCTANTTTCTGTTCCTGCATCAGTTTGCTAACGATAATGGCCTCCGCCTCCATTCACATCCCTAGGAAGCACGTGATCTCAGCAACAGCTCCATGATGACCAGGCCCTTGTCCTGCTGCCCATAACCTTGAATTCCTGACCTACGAGAATCTGCTAGGATCAGTGCCATCCAATCATTATGCTATGAGATGAAACTCTCCTTCTTCTTCTTCTTTGCATCAGCTGATCTATTTTAATCCACTCAGTAAAAACCTCCTTTCTCATATGGTTAGGCTTTGTGTCCCCACACAAAATCTCATCTTGAATTGTAATCCCCATCATCCCGTAATCCCCACATGTCAAGAGCAGGGCCGAATGGAAGTGATTGGATCATGGGGGTGGTGTCCCCCATGCCCAGAGCTAGTGAACTAAAGGAATGCATTGCATTTCAGAAAGATAAAGATTTGTGCTGTTTCCTTAGTAACTATGTGTGAATCCGATCAAGGCAAAGACCATATAGGATTCATTTCTTCTGTACTGTGACTCCAGGGGAATGTATGGCACACAGGAGATGCCTGGTTAATGCTGAATGAATGTATTTGGCAATGCTGTTCTCATGATAATGACTGAGTCTCACAAGATCTGATGGTTTTAGAAGCCTCTGGCATTTCCCCTGCTTGCACGCATCCATCTTACTACCCTGTGAAGAAGATGCCTGCTCTTCCTTTGTCTTCTGCCATGACTATAAGTTTCCTGAGGCCTCCCCAGCCATGCAGAACTGTGGGTCAATTAAATCTCTTTCCTTTGTAAATTACCCAGTTTCGAGTATTTCTTAATAGCAGTGTAAGAATGGACGACTACACTTTCCTACTCTTTTGCTTCACTTGAAGTGTAACCCTTTGAGTTGTCAGTCTCCCTTACAATTTTCTATTTGCGGAATGTTTTGCAGGCTCCTGTTCCAATCTGAACCTTTGTTACATGCAGTTATGGTTGCAAAACGTCTGAACTGTAGACACATCTGATGCTCATACATATTAATTTCCTCTTTCTAACTAAATAGCGCTGACTGCCAAGTTAGATTTTACTTTGTGTAAATAATTTTCCATTTTTGCTTCCAATAGAATTTTGCGTTTTAAACCTTAAAGGATTCTATCAGTGTGGAGCATTTCTTACACTGTTTAGATGCCCAGAGCTCGTGAACTAAAGGAATGCATTGCATTTCAGAAAGATAAAGAGTTGTGCTGTTTCCTTAGTAACTATGTGTGAATCCAATCAAGGCAAAGACCATATAGGATTCATTTCTTCTGTACTGTGACTCCAGGGAGAATGTATGGCACACAGGAGATGCCTGGTTAATGCTGAATGAATGTATTTGGCAATGCAATTACCATTTTATTTTCTGTCTACTGAAATTCTTGGAGAAAATAGTAGTGCTGCATGGCTGCTAACATAAAGCAGAGTGCACTGTTTGGAGGCTGGCTTTCTAGGGGTATCTCCGACTCTGCCACCTGCCAGCTTTGGGGTCTTCAGAAGAGCCATTAACCTATTGGGTCTTAGTTTCCTCTTCTATAAAATGTGCATAATAGTAGTAATCAACTCAAAATGTTGCTGTGATGATTAAATATGTTGACATATGTAAAACACTTAAGAGAAAATTTGACAAATAGCAAATGCTACATAAATGTTAAATCATATTGTTATCTATTTATACATTCGTGGGCTTTCAAAATCTCAATCTAAAGGGCTTGGTATGAAGGACAATGCTGTATTTTTAGTTCCTAGTTTCCACGAACCTTTCTGTGGGTTTATGTTGTGTTTCAGAGTCCTAATTCAATCTGATTTTGTTTTCCCTGGGGAAATAAATTAATAAGTCAACTGATTAGTTATTTTTACTCTGGTATTTTTTTTTCCAGAATGGAGTATTTGTGTATAAACTTAAATAAGGAGAGGTGTGCCAATATTCAGGCTTGATCTTTGCTGATGTTCACCCTTGAGATGATGGTGACCTTGGCTTTTCTTTGTGCATAACCTGTTGCCATGTTTCTCTTTGGGGATAACTATGATAAGGAGAAGATTGGATCCAACATTTTCCTCTATTTTATGATTTAGAACTCCTTGAAGCCAGAACTATCTCATCTACTTTTATATATCAATATGCAAATGCCTCCCCATTAAAATAGTTCAATATATTTTTTGTTAAAAAATAAAAATTGGTTATTGAGATTTGTGAAATTCTTAAATAGAGACACCAGCATCATCCTTATTGCATTTCTCATGTTCCTCACAGAATAGAGAGTCAAGAAGTAAACCCACACATACATGATCAACTGCCCTTCCTCAAGGAGGCCAAGAATACCCAATGGGGAAAGGACTTTGCTTCAAAAAACAGTGCTGGGAAAACAACTGTATATTCACCTGCAGAAGAATAAAATTGGGCTCCAATTTTGCACCATACACAAAAATCAACTCAAAATCATCTAAACACTTAGGTGTGAGACTTGAAACAGTAAAACTAAAAAGAAAACATTAAGAGAAAGCTTCATGACATTGGCCATGTTAATGATTTCTTAGATATGATCGACAATGAAAGCACAAGCAACAAAAGCAAAAATAAACAATAGGTCTAGATCAAACTGAACAGCTTCTGCACAGCACAGGAAGCCATAAGAGAATGAAAAGGCAACCTACGGAACGTACAGAATGGGAGAAGACAGTTGTAAACCATAAGTAAGATAAGGCATTAATTTCCAAACTATATATGGAACTCCTGCAACTCAATAGCACAAACACTAATAACCCAATTAAAAATGGGCCAAAGATTTCAACAGACATTTCTCACATATATAGTAGTGTGTACTCATGCTGCTAATAAAGACATACCCAAGACTGCCTAATTTATAAAGGAAAGAGGTTTAACTGACTTACAGTTCCACATGGCTGGGGAGGCTTCACAGTCATGGCAGAAGGTGAATGAGGAGCAAAGGCATGTCTTACATGGCAGCAGGCAAGAGAGCGTGTGCAGGGGAACTCCCCTTTATAAAACCGTTAGATCTCATGAGACTTATTCACTACCACAAGAACAGTGTGGGGGAAACCATCCCTGTGATTCAATTATCTTCACCTGGGATTACAAAATGGTACAGCTAGTATGAAAAAACACTATGGAGATTCCTCCAAAAAATAAAAACAGAACTAACATAAGATCCAGCAATCCCAGTTCTGAGTATTTGTCTAACAAAATGGAAATCAGGATCTTAAGAATATATCAACACCCCCCATGTGTTTAGCAGTGTTATCCACAATAGCCAAGACATGAAATGTCACGTGTGGATAATAAATTAAATGTCATGTATGAATGAATAGATTTTTTAAAATGTGGCATACACGTACAATGGAATGCTTTTCAACCTTAAGAAAGAAGAAAAGTCTGCAGCTTGAGACAACATGGTTGAACTTTGAGGACATTATATTAAGTGAAATAAGCCAGTCACAGACAAAGGCTGCGTTATTCCACTTATATGAAGGGATCTAAAAATGTGAAACTCAAAGAATCAGAGTAGAATTTGGTTTCTGGAGGGAAGAGAAAGTGGGGAGTTACAAATTACAAAGTTTTCATCAAGCAAGTTCTAAAGACCTGCTGTTCAGCATTGGCCTGTAGTCAATGTCACTGTATTGTGTACTTAAACACTTGTGAAGAGGGTGGCTCTCATGTTAAGTGTTCTTAACATGAAAAAATAAAAAAGAAAGAAAGAAAAAGCAAAGATGACCAAATACTGCGGCATCAACACACTAAGCAAGTGTAGAAATCCAAAGAAAATAATTCAGAGCTGAAGAGGAACTAAAACTTTGATCGGATCACAGGAGAACGACCCTGATATCAGACTTGGGTCCTGTAGCAAAAGACTCGGTGAGATCAAAGGGAATTTTATGAAGACTAATTGGAGGTGGGGTGCTAAGGCAGTCGGGAGAGCCTTTGATGGCAGCTGAGATACAGGGAAGATTCCTTTGCACTGGACACTTCCATGGCCTCCCTGCCTCCTGGGGAACCTCAGGCAATTTCAAGTCACCCAGGGCTCTTGCACTGTGCCTGCCTTCGTCCCCAGCCACCACCTACAGTTTGCTTTACCATGAAAAAGAAGGCACAGAATTAGCAGCTAAAAAAAAAAAAAAAACACCTGTTTATTAGCTCATGAATCTCTGAGCCAGAAGTCCAGGGGCTTGGCTGGTTCTATGTTGAGAGACTCCAGAGGCTCACACTGGGGCATCAATCGGGCTGGGCTCCGGTAGGGGGTCTGGGGAATAACCCAGCTGAACTCAGTCTGGAGTGGGCTGAACCCACACTCAGGTGGTAGGGCTGAGGGTCTCATTTCCATGCTGGCGTCATCGAGGATGCTCTGGGCCTCCCAGCTGCTCACAAGTCTCATGAGGCCCCTCCTTCTTCAAGCCAGCAAGGGAGCATTGTGTCCCCCTCATGCTTCAGCTCTGGCTGCTTCCTCTTCTCCCATCTGTGGCAGACAATGCTCCAAAGGCTCAGCTGAGACCTGACTGGCTCAGGGCCCCTGTCCAATCCAAGGCCAAGTGACTTAGGACCTTGGTTACACCTGCAAGACCCTTGCATATCTGTCCTAGACTAGTGCTGATGCGGTGACCAGAGGACAGTGTTCACGGGCTGGAAAGGTGCCACTTTAGCCCAGCACAACCCTTCCCAAAAATGGGAGACAGAGGGGATCTTTTCAATGTTGTTTTATTTTGTTGGATTTTAAATATCCTAGTTTTCACATTTCAAGGAATTATAAAAAATGAAAAAGAGAAAACTTCTCGAGTCATTGTTTGAAGGAACTATAATCTTGATACCAAAATTAGGCAAGCAAAGAACAAGTGCAGGTGATTAAAGGCAATGTCTTTTATGGATGTATTCTTAAATCATCAATACCAGTGACATAGAATTCAATAGTGCTTTAAAATGCACCATGTACAAGTAGGGTTTATATCAAGAGTGCAAGGATTATTGAACACCCGTGCATCTGTCAACTTAAATCACAACATAATTTATTAAATGGTAATAGCCATCTGATCATTTATCTACAAGCAAAGGACCATCCAGTAACAATCAGGAGTCATTTATGATAGTAAAAAATATTTCTAGCCTATGAATACCAGGAAACTTTTTCAAGATGATAAAGAAAATCAACAAAAACATTACATTTAAAGAGAAAGCCAGGAAAGTCACCATCACTCATCTATCTGCTCAGCATGATATGGAGGTTTTTATTAATGGGGAAAAGTCTTGAAGTTCGACAAAGAATAGGCAACGGCCCCACTATGTAGAGAAGATGTGATTGTATGCAGAGAAAATACAAGCAAATCTACCTTTCAGGACCTCCAGGTATTCTCCTTCTACTGGGTTATGAGTAACAGTAGAGGCATAAGGATAAATTACTCTGTCAGTCTATATGCTTGTTATTATTTTGCATAGTAGATATCCATCTTATATATCTTTTGACTAAGAAAAAAAAGCACATCAGTTTTATTAGGAAAGGTGAATCCAGGAGACTGTCTTTCCTGCTCACAGTTCTGGAAAATGAGGACTCCTTATAAAAGCTGGAAAAATAGTGCCAGTGTTCACATATAACAACAATATAGAGAAAGAATCTCAAAGGATCCCACTAAACAAAATAATGTACTAGGGTACGGAACCTTTAAAGGATCGTAGAAATTAAACTGAAATGCAGTAAAAGTATAAGAGAGAGAGTAGTTCTTTATGAAGGCAACATGGTGTTGATTACACCAAGAGTCTAGGAGATTTGAAAGTAAACATTGGAATTAGGAAATGGAATTAAGAATAAGGAATTAAGAGTTGGAACTGTAAGAAGGGTGGAGCAGGCAGGAGTGTGCACCCATCCCCGTATGATCAGACCTCCACAGGGAGAGTGCAGTGGAAACACATCTAGTGCAGTAAGGACACCTTACTCCCGAGAGCGATGTTGACAGTATTTGGGAAGACAAAGAAAATTTCTTTCTGGAAAAATTTGCTTTGATGATAGCCATTTGGGTCTTTGTCCTGGACATGTTTGGTCTTTGATTGGTAGACAGAGTACCATAAACGAAGACATAGCATCCCATACCAAGAGTAACCAAATAAAAAATGCAACAGAAAAAAATATATCACCAATATTAGAAACACAATAATAAATACTTAGAAATAAATCAGCCCTGCTAGGAACTTTATGGAAAAAAAATCTAAAAACATATTCTTAGGAAACACAAACAAATGTTAATAAATGAGAAGACTCAAAACCAATAAAAAATTCTGACAAACTTAATTTACAAAATAATTCAAGTTTAATTTCCAATGAGGGAGTTTATGGACTTTGAAGAGCTTACTCTGTCATACATATAGAAACCCAAAGAGCCAGTGTCGCCCAAACAACATCTTAAATGAAGACTGTGTGTAGGAAAGTCCACTCACCAGGCATCAAGTTCCATTATTCAGCTATAATAATTAATACAAAAAGTGGACATGACGATGATGGGCTAGGTTTAAATCTTCTCTCTGCTACTTACCAGCTGTAGGACCAGGGGCATGCTCTGTCCTCTGCATGCTCTGTCTCCTCATTTGTATCATGGGTATTAAATAAATGATGTAATGGAATTTTTTTTCATATGGAAAACATTATACATAATGTTTGAAGTTTTCTTCAAAAAAAAAAAAACATGGCGGGAGGCAAAAATGGGCAGATTTTAGACAAAACAGAAATGGCCATGAATTGAGCATAAAGTTCCCATAGCACATGCCAAGCACATAGCAATTGATCATTGCTCAGACTGGACAATGGGTATATGAAATGCAATATACTATAAACTCTACTTTTGAAATGTTAATACAAAGACATTATATAAAAACTACTTTAAATAAATTCTAATAAGACAATACTACTTTACTTTAAAACACACACACACACATACACACACAGCCAAATCTCATTTGCAATTGCTAGTATGGTTCAATAATTAGCTTCAATTTTCAAAAGTGCTTTCAGTGTCTCACGGACTGAAGACTTTGTATTCGCTCAATAGTTTATCTGAAGGAGTTGAACAACTAATATTTTATGTGAGTAACTGACTAGCATGGAAAAGACCTGCTGTTTTCTTTCACATATTTTCACTATATATAAGAAAAACATATGCTATTTCTTGGATTTATAGTCAGATATGTCAACTTTTTCCTTATTTATTCCAGCTGGTTGGCATAATTCAAAGTGGAGCTTCTCTCTGTGTGAATTATTTGTCACTGGGTGTTGCATAGAAGATGTTTTAAATAGAAAGGATCTTTTTTTTAAATCACATTGTTTATTATACTTGGCTTAAATATTTCAGACCTTTGAAATTTCAGACATCAAGGTTAACATCTACACATCTTCATGTGGACTGAACTGCATGATACTCTAAGATGCACACTCATGGGCATTTGGGAACATCTCAGACCATAATGACAGGATAATTTTTAAAAGTTTGCATCTACATGAGGTTCCTATCACCATTAATTTTAAATGAAAACAGAAACTTTAGATTTCATTTTTTCATAAAAAAGCAAAATAACGAATTTTTATCTGGAAAACAGAAAGTACAACATAGCAGTCGAGGGTATGTTCTTTTGAGTCAGATGGATTTCGGTTCAAAACCTGCTCAGGAACTGCTTGTGTCAGGAGGACCTGTGACTCACCCCGCTGAACCTCTGCATCCTTCTGAGCCCCTGCACCCACCTGAGCTGCACCCACCTGAGCCTCTGCACCCTCCTGAGCCTCTGCACCCACCTGAGCCTCTGCACCCACCTGAGCCTCTGCACCCTCCTGAGCCTCTGCACCCACCTGAGCCTCTGCACCCACCTGAGCCTCTGCACCCATCCTGAGCCTCTGCACCCACCTGAGCCTCTGCACCCTCCTGAGCCTCTGCACCCACCTGAGCCTCTGTACCCACCTGAGCCTCTGCACCCACCTGAGCCTCTGTACCCATCTGAGCCTCTGCACCCACCTGAGCCTCTGCACCCTCCTGAGCCTCTGCACCCTCCCTGTGAACCCAGGGATCCTACCCCCCACCCAAGCATAGAGCAAAGCTTATCCCTCCTCAGACTGCTACATGCAAGTCACTGTGCAAGTTATTTGAGACAAAAATACAGAGACATTCTGCTACCCTCAAAGAACTTAGCTTCTACTCAGACAGACAGGATATCCTGAAAACTAAGACCCGTTTCAATGGAACAAATGCCTTACAAGGGCACAGGAGACATGAAGACCTGCTGCCCAGACCCCGAGGAGAAACGGCTGAGCCGGGAAGTCCGCCTTCAGCAGAAGCCCCTGCTCCTGGCTCCCGAGCTGGCCTGGCTGAGGTCAAAGTGCAAAGTCATCAGGTCCAAAGTCGCAGGGCTCTGGGTCCCTGAGCAGCTCACGGCGGAGGCGGAGGTTGAGCCCTGGCGCCAGTTCCGAGCTCTGGATGCGTCCCCGGGTCACTGCCTGGAAGCAGGGAATGGGCCAGAGCCAGCTACGCCCAGCCTGCTCCTCTCCCGGGACGGTCACAGCCACCCCGACCTCATCATTCTGTCCACGACCAGACAATGAGTTCAGGACACTGACAGAAGGGGCCGGAGAAAGAAGCGATGAGACCCGCCCTATGTCCAGGACACACCTACCCTGCCCTTCTCGCCCGCGACGGCTCCTCCTCCACCTCCTGACCTGCAGCCCAGTCCCGTGCCTACCTCTAGGGACCCACGACCCAGCCTCGCACCTGCCTCCAGGAACTGGGACCCACGACCCAGCCTCCGCCTTTCTCCAGGGACAGGGACCCACGACCCAGTCCCGCACCTGCTTCCAGGAACCGGGACCCACGACCCAGCCTCCGCCTTTCTCCAGGGACAGGGACCCACGACCCAGTCCCGCACCTGCTTCCAGGGACAGGGACCCACGACCCAGCCCCGCACCTTCCTCCAAGGACAGGGACCCACGACCCAGCCCTGCACCTACCTCCAGCGGGTCTCCTACCCTGTGTGTGGTCCCCGGATTGAGGGGCCTTGCTCAGTTACAGTGCAGGAAACCATCCGGATGTGCGAGAGGGTCAGGGTCATGCTGGCACGGGTAGGAGGGGAGAGTTATGACAGGAAGGAGCTTGAGCAAAACCAGGAAGGTTGGAAAAATCAGGGAATCAGCGGTGAACACTGAATTCCGCAGGAGAGCAAGAACGCAGGAGAAGGTCGCTGTGGCCGGTGGAGGTGAGTTTGTGCGACCCGCTCAGCACTTCGGAGTTTGTTCTGCACCACACCGTGGGAGGTGATGGATATCGGAATGGGTTCGTTTCCAGGACTCATGGGTTCAGCTATCCACGTGCCTGAGAGCGCTGGCCTTCAGTAAGTGATACCCAGGAGAAGAGGCTGGGCCTGGAAGAATCGCAGGACTCAGGAGGCCTTGGATGTGTGTTCCCTGGACTGAATGGACGGGGCTGTGCACCCGTGTCTCTGCAGCCCTCCTCTCCACCCTGTCTCAACCCCTGCTGGAAAAGAAAATACCGGAAACACGATGTTTTTCTGGAGTTATTTTTATTTATAATTGTGATTCTAGAAGAATGAGTTCATCCTTTTAGAAACTGTTGTAAAAAGCACGTGACATAAAATCCATCCTCTTAACCCACGGTTATGCCCGCTCTCCCCATCTCACCATAGGCACCCTTGTGCAGCGGTCTCGAACTCACTTACCTTGCATGGCTCAGGGTCTGCACTGGTTAAGCACCATCTCCTCGCATTCCTCTCCCTCAGCTCCTGGTAACCGCAGTCTAGTCTCGGTATCTGGGAGTTTGACTCTCTTAGGTTTCACATCAGGAACAGCTCATGCAGGCCAGCTCTTTCTGTGTCTGGCTTATTTCACTTAGCATGGTGTTCTCCAGCTTGCTGAAAATGAGAAGATTTTCTTTTTTTTATTAAAAAAAAAAAGACTGAATACTATTTCATTGTAGATATGTACATACATTTTATTTATCTGTTCATCCTTCAATGGGATTTTCACAATTTGGCCATCATGTAAATCAGTCCTGATATCTGAAATAAAATATGTCTAACAGTGGAAGTTTTTTAACTGTTAATTTAAAATATGTATATTTGAAGCAGCGTACCATTTCAAGCCAACAAAGCCAGAACACTGACCCTATAAACTGAGGCTCCCCTACAGTTACATGTGTCCCAGCTTTCCCAAGGTAAAATGGGGTGAACCTCTCACTCTCTCTGCAGAACTGCCAGGAGGATTTATCTTCATGAGCTATATCAGCACATCTTTAAACTACAAATATGTTACTGTCATCGTTTGAGAGCTCAAAAGAGTGGTTTTTAAACTGAAGAAATAACTCAATAATATGTCAACTTCATTTCAGTTTCCATTATGCCACTTTCTATTCTTCACTTCTGCTATTTTTTCATCATTCATTTGGTTTCTGCACGTTTCCACCCACGTGCCCTGTGAGCGATGAAACTGTTGATCAAGTGCTAGGAAATGTGATTAGTTAAAATCATCCGTCTTACTGTTTTAATCTGGATTTTGTTAAAACAATAAAACAGAGGCTCAGGCAAGTATATTAAGTGCCCAGTTCACAGTAACAACACACTGAAGAGCCGGCTTCACATCTGTGTCTCTGCACGTCGAAGATGATTTTCTGTCCTGTGCTGACTGTGAGCCTTGGCCAATGTGCTTGTGCCTCTGGCTTCAGGCTCAGTACTAGTTAGTCCAGCCTCTGCCGCGCTCAGATCGCTCCTCCCCTGCCAGACGTGGTGGGCCTTCTGGCAGTCCACTGTCTTCCTCTGCCAGCACACTGGATGGAAGTCGAGGACAGCTGCCCTGGGGCACCATCAATCTGCAGTCTTATACTGGAACTCTCAACATCAGGCAGCAGATGCCTTCAGTTTTAGTTACTAGCCACTATGCTAAAGGAAAAGGCTGGAAAAACATTAAAATTAATTACTTCTCTTCATCAAAAGACACTTTTGGAAAAGTGAAAAAATTCAGGACGATAGTAGCAAATATAATCCAATTAGGTCGTCAATTCAGAATTCTGACAAATCAATTAGAAACCATCATAGTCATTGTCATCATCACCCCCACAGAAAGCTGGTAGGAGAGTTTAGTGGTCATCTCACAGGAGGGGACATCCAAGCTGACCACACTGGAGGAGCACAGTGCTTCCCAGGACCTTCGTATCTTCGAAGAAGCAAATGATATGAGAAAATTTGCTGGCATGTCCCTAAGCAGGAGGTGCACAAGAATATATTCAGATGTTGAGTTGAGGTGGGTGGAGCAAAACTTTCAGGCTACATTAGATATCATTCTCCAAAACAGTCTCCTTAGAAGTGTTCCTTCTCCATCTGATGAAGACATGAGGATGCAAAGTGCTTGGAGGAGATTAAGTGAGACCACAACTTCCCAGTGGAGAGCTGGTTGGGGACTGGTAGTCAGCGGTTTGCGGTATCTTGCCATTTGTAAAGAAAGAACAAGTTATTTATGCTGATAAACAACTTGCTTTGACTTACTGAGTTGAAAGAGAGTGGGGATGGCTAGGAAGAGAAGTGAGAGAACAAGAGAGAGAAAGAGAGGGGAGGAGAGGGAGAGATTGAGAAACAGACAGAGGGGATTAATGTTTCAATGAACAAGCTCTGGTATGTATGCCTTGTAGGCATTTTGCATAAGGTTTCAGGATAGGATTAGCACTAGATACAAAGATTATGAGAAAAACAAGATTCTAAGAAGTGGTGACCTTCAGAAGATGGTCATATAAGACTGGACCCTGGACCCACGGACTAAGCCCAGAGCACCTCCTGTTGCTCCATCCTGAGGTGTGTGGATGTTTGCAGCGAATCTGCACAGGTCTGCAGCAACCTCAACTCTTGCCTCCTCAGAGGGAAGAATTCTGCTGAAGGCCGTAAGGCAGAGTGAGAAGTCAAGGCGAGTTATAGAGCAGAAGAGAAAGTTTACTAAAAAGTTTCAGAGCAGGAATGGAAGGAAGTACACTTGGCCTTCTTCCGAGTAGGTAACTTGAGGGATCCAAGTGCCTTCTTCGACTCTTGACTTGGGGTCTTATACGTTGACATATTTCCAGGGTCTTGCCTCTCTTCTCCCCTGATTCTTCCCCCTGGGATTGGGCTACCGCATGTGCAGTGGTCTACCAGCACTTAGGAGGGGGCTGCATGATGAAATTGTGGACAGACTCACGTGACACACTTTTGCTTTACCAGTTCAGTGTTCCTAGAGGAAGGTCATATACCAGTTAAATGCCACCATTTTTCTTCTTTGTGTGCATGCTTGAGCCCATTTTCCCAATCCTGAGATCTTACTGGGAAGCTGCTGATCATGTTTCAGGTGTTTTCTATCTATTAGGAGGACTGCCTTTCCCTGGCATCAGCTGTGACCACTTATGATTTTAGACAGTTTAACAACCGCCTGACCATCGCCTGATGGTCACCTGACATTCCTGATGGGGGTTGGGGAGCCCTCCTGCCTTCTCACATCTGCCTAGCTAACTAGCATTACCAAATTTAGGATAAAAGTCCACACCACTGGATTAATAAGGTACTGTTGCCTCTCATTGAATGTTGGCTGGCCAGTGGGATTTGCCTACATACATACACAGAAGTAAAGAGCAGGGGAGAGAAAATATTCATAGAATCAACAATTTAAAAATGAAATTTTTGTTGAGTTTCTTCACCATGATAGAATGGAAGCATTTCAAATTGTAAACTCTTTTTAGAATAATGAGTAATTCTTTAAAATGAAATGTATCAATACTAATAGGCTTTCTTTGGGAACAACAAATTCACATCTTCAAATTCATTCTTAGATTTTCATATAAGAAAGCTGTAGCACATAACAGTTCATCAAATTGCCAAAGACCACAGCAGCTCACTGCTGGTAGAGCTGGGGCCAGGTTTGTGTCTCACTTTTTTAATCTAGTGTTCTCACATATCCAAACTCATCAGATTCAATGTTATCACATTTTTTTTAAAATTTGAAAACAAGCTAATGACTTAGAAGCTGATGTTGGGAAGGTGCTTTCAAGTGATACAAGTTTTTGCATTTTTTCTTGTAGACACCTCTCGGGAATTCACTGAACATGTCTGCTATGGTCTGAATATTTGTGTCTCACCTCCCCCCAGATTCATATGTTGAAATTATCAACCCCTAATGTGATAGTATTAGGAGCAGGAGCTTTGGTAGGTGACCAGATCAACAGGGTGGAGGCCTCATGAAT
The DNA here is from genome assembly GCF_001698545.2 of Rhinopithecus bieti. NCBI lineage: Eukaryota > Metazoa > Chordata > Mammalia > Primates > Cercopithecidae > Rhinopithecus > Rhinopithecus bieti. The sequence goes on along the minus strand of NW_016808928.1, from coordinate 1,915,622 downwards.
GGGGATTAGGGCCCTTGTAAAAATGGAAGGCTCCATCTATGAACCAGGAAGCCAGTCCTCACAGGAGATTTACTGTCTGGGTGCCTTGGTCTTGGATTTCCAGATTCCAGAACTGTGAGAAATGAATATCTGCTGTTTACAAGTCCCCTACAGTCTGGTATTCTGTGATAGCAGCCTGAACAGAATAGAAAAAATTCCTGCCAGTCACATGATGAAGACTCGACCTGATCACTTCCATCCTCTTTTGATTTTTTGCTTCCTTGAGTGATTCCTTTATCTCATATCATGTGAAATATATTTCATAGTGTTTGAGATTTTAACAAGTCATTACAAAACTAGCAGTAAGGATAATCAAATTATTTTAACCCTATGAAATTAAGATTTCAAAACAAGAGAAGAAAATTGAAATGAACCACCAAAATAATAATCATCATAATGACCATAGTAACAATTAGTCCCTTAATTTGTGTCATGAACACATTCTTGGTCCCTTCCTGTGTTTACAACCAACCCTTTCACCAACCACGTGGGGCAGGTGCACGTGATATTGTTATTTCACAGGTGAGAGCATCGAGGCACACAGAGTTTGAATACATTGTTTAAGGTCACATATTTATGGTACAGCCGGGGTTTTGTTGTTGTTGTTGTTGTTGTTTGTTTGTTTTCTTTTTTGAAACAAGTTCTCACTTTGTCACCCAGGCTGGAGTGTAGTGGTGCAGTCTCGGCTCCCTGTGGCCTTGACCCCCTGGGCTCTGGTGATTCTCCCACCACAGCCTCTAAACAAGGCATTCTGACTCCAGAATCTGGTACACATACCTAAAAAAGTGAAACCTGGTGCCTCATCTGAGAATAAGGCTGACTACATAAAATATCACGTGGCTACGCCCCCAACCAAGGCATCAATATGGTACGCTTCACCCACATAGACACACACTTTTTATTCCCGGTGCGTGTTTATTCCCTCCAACTCCTTTGCAGGAATGATTGAGTGCTTTCTTAGGGCTTCTTTTAGCCTAAAGATTGAGAGTAAAGGTTGAAAAAAACAGTTCAATATTTAAAAAAACAGTTCAATGGACTGAGCACAGTGGCATATGTCTGTAATCCAGGGAGGGTCACTTGAGCTCGGGAGTTCAGGACCAGCTTGTTACAGCTTGATAATGTAGCATTTCATCTCTACAAAACAACTTTTAAAAAATTAGCCAAGTGTAGCAGCATATGCCTGTAGTTCCAGCTACTTAGAAGCTGAAATGGGAGGATCTCTTGAGCCTGGGAGGTTGAGGTTGCCCTCAGCCGTGATCATGCCACTGCACTCCAGCCTGGGTGACAGAGGGAGACTTTGCCTCAAAAAAGAAATAAATAAAATACAAATAAAAATAAAACCAGTTAAATGGACAAGAGAAGAAAAAATGGAGGTAAAAAAACAATGAAAGATATCAACAATAGACATTTTATATAGATAGTATTTGAAAAGCTTTCTACATCTTAAATCCAGTATGTTTTTTTTTTTCCAATCATATGCTCTCTTCTTAGAAATAATCTTGGAAAAGGAAAATAGTTTTGGAATCATCGTAAATAAGACTTGCAAATTAAATGCAGTTCCTCACAAAGGAAAACAAATCACCTTTTTTTTTTTTCTTAAACTGGACCTTGCTAATTTACAACTTTATTTTAAAAAAAAAGCGTTTCTATTTCCCTAAGGAGGTGGGATTCCTATAGTTTCTGCATACATGAAAGAACTTTAGATTTTACTTTTGGAAAACAAACTTTTTGAATTAAATTTCAAATAATCACTTATCCTATGATGAATTTTGTAGACATTTTCCCTTTAGTTTTTCAAAGTTGTTAAACAGATCACACTGTACACAGTACATTAATACACACATGGTACACCATGGTTGTCTATGGCATATGGAGCTGTGTGCAACTGTGCAAAAAGCTGTCTGCAAAAGCATTGGCTTGACTGGAAGACAAGGAGGGTTGTGGCTTCTCCTGACCTTGATCATTCGCTTTAATTTCTACAGATTCAATTTTTGCACATAGAAAATGGGCCAGTCATATCTGTTCTGACGTCTGGCAGTTAGTTATGATGCTCTTTATTATGATATCTGGGGAAGAGTTATGAAATGAATGAACACTTCAATATTTGTTTTCATTATGGAATACATTAGAGTTTGACAGTAGCCATATTATTTTCATTTATCTGAACTTTTATTGCTTAGACTATAGGGGTAGGAGTCACATCGAAATCATGTTACTTCATTTACATCAGCAATTTGTAGGGGCGACCTGCAGCAGGCACCTGCCCTGGGCTCCGCTTTTGGTTTGCAGCTCATTGCAACTGGAATTGATCATGGAGCCAATGAGTGCGGTTACACTGTGACAAATCTTAGTGTTTTGCTTGCACTTCTTTTCTGACATGAGAATTGTTCTACCTTACCACCCTGTTTGCACTTCTTCCAAAATACTAACAATAAGCAGTTATCTAAAATATCACCTGAAGACCAATGCTTCTAGAATGTGGGCTTTGGGGAGGCCATGTGGGTTTGGCAGGAGAGACAGAGTGCAAAGGCTGCACACGTGGCAGGCTGCTGCTGAGGGCCCCGAAGATGGTGGAGAACACGTCCCAGGTCTGTCTGTCCCACCTTTTGCATACAAGGCACCTTGTATTTTTCCTTAACAAACTTAGGCATGCATCTTACCTGCCCTACCAAACTAATTATTTTGAAGCCCACTGCAGCTTCATATGCCTCTTGTATCTTCCCCAAGGCTCAGCCTAGGGCTTTATACCAGGAAGCTACTTATTAAGCAGTTTTGCTTTAAAATATTAATATCACTATTTTAGATGCAGCCACATTCATATTCAAAATTTCCTTTTACATTAAAAAAATCCTACTGATCAGTAGATGGCAAGCTTGCTACATCTAAATGCTGAGGTTTGGTTTTTCTGTTAGAAACTTGACATTTTTTTCTAAAATATTTAAAGCTTCTTTAAATTGATAGCATTCAGTTTGTTGTAAAACTGACCTGCTAATGCAATAGTTGATGCGTTCACTCACATCGAACTTCCAGCGTTTAAGACACTGGATTAAATGAAAATGGAATTCCCAAGTCAAGTAAACAAATGATGCACTTTCAATTGATAAAGTAATTCAGAGCTTTAATTCTTATTAACCAAACTTTTCTCTGTTTCCTCACAAAATGTGCTCCAGCTACCCCCATAATGGTTGCACCTGAAGAAACATGTCTGTTTGCCAGAAACAAAGTAAAGAACTGCTGGTCACAGCTGCTCTGTTATGTTCCTGTGCTCATAGCACTATTTCTGGTTTAATACAAGCTAATCAAGCAGGGAGAGAAAAGTACTATGTCAAGATCACCCACATAAAAGTGCCAAATAAGAATTCAGGAAAAGACAAGGGAAATTAAGTTCTCAACAAACAAATCAATATGATTAAGAAAACTAACAAAGATCACTTGAGCCCAGGAATTTGAGTTTAAGACCAGCCTGGACAACACAGTGAAATCCAGTCTCTACAAAAATATGTAGAAATTAGCTGGGTGTCGTGGTGAGTGCCTGTAGTCTCAGCTACTCAAAGATCGGAGGTGAGGTGGGAAGATCACCTGAGCCCAGGGAGGCTGAGGCTGGAGTGAGCCATATTGCACCACTGCACTCCAGTCTGGGTGACAGAATGAGACCACCCAGATAAAAACAAAAGAGAGAGAGAGAGAGAGAAAGAAGGAAGGAAAGAAAGAAAAGAAAGAAAGAAAGAGAAAGAAGGAGAAAGAAGAAAAGAGAGAAAGAAAGAAAGAAAAGAAGAAAGAGAGAAGGAAGAAAGAGAAAGAAAAGGAAAGAAAGAAAGAGGAAGGAAGGAAGGAAGGAAGGGAGGGAGGGAGGGAGGGAATTAAGAGGCAAATTGAAATCACACTTGATCGATTGATTGACAGAATCTTGCTCTGTTGTCCAGGCTGGAGTACAGAGGCTCGATCACTGTAGTCTCCACCTCCCAGGTTCAAGTGATTCTCCCACTTCCGCCTCTCAAGTAGCTGGGACTTTGGGCACACACCACCATGCCCAACTATTTATTATTATTATTATTTATAGAGGTGGCAGGTCTCACTTTGTTGCCTAGGCTGGTCTCGAACTTCTGGGCTCAGGTGATCCTCCTGCCTTGGCCTCACACAGTGCTGGGATCACAGGCATGAGCCACCATGCCCAGCCTGGTATACACTTAAATTGACTTGAAGAGAAATATATTTTATTTATGAGTTGTTTTCTATTTGATAAGGTTTTTGACAGATAATTAGACCTGAAAAGAAATAATGACTTTTCACTGATAATAAATATTATTAATTTTCTACAAATATTTTTGGTGGACCTTTAAAACTCAACTTTATATGATAAAGTCTAGATTGTAGTAGAAAAAAGGGGATAATAATTTGTGTATAGGACAAGAAATCACAGCTAAAAGATAGATAAGTGGGCCGAGCAAGGTGGTTCATACCTGTAATCCCAGCACTTTGGAAGGTCGAGGCAGGTGGATCACTTTAGGAGTTCAAGACCAGTCTGGCCAACGCAGTGAAACCCCATGTCTACTAGAAGTACAAACAATTAGCTGGGCATGGTGGTGCATACCTGTAATTCCAGCTTCTTGGGAGGCTGTGCTAGGAGAATTGCTTGAACCCAGGAGGTGGAGGTTGTAGTGAGCCAAGATTGCACCACTGCACGCTATCCTGGGCAACAGAGCAAGACTCTGTCTCAAGTAAAAAAAAAAAAAAAAAAGATAGATAAGTGCACTGAATAGTGAGATATGTAAATATTCCCTTGTGTGGGATAGTAGAGAAATCGTCTGGCTGAAGATAAGTGTCCTATCCATGGTAGAACCAGTCCCAGATGGCAGTCATGTGAAGCCACAGCTGTGTATTGCAGTCATGGTTTTGTGGGTCAGACATGCAGGCAGAACTCAGCAGCAGGTGCCCCGGCTCCACTGAGGAGGTCAGGCGGCTCAGTCACACCGAGGGGCGGGGGATCTTCTCTTCTCCCTTCTGCATCTGTGGACTCAGGAAGGCTTCCACGGTTTCTTCTCTCACGTAGCCTATGCTTGGGGTCTGCATGTGGTCACTTTGGGCTTTCCTGTAGTGTGATGACTTCAGAAAAACTGGACTCCATGGAGACTGGGGAGACTGGGCTGGAGGAAAGGGAGCCAACTTTGCCTTGCCCTGCCTTGACAGCCCTCATTGTTGTGTTGGCCATGATCAATTAGCCAAGAATAAGTGTGAAAACCAGCCCTGGCTCAAGGAGGGAAAAAAAAAAAAAATAGACCCTTCTTCTTAGAGATGTAGCAAAACAAAATTTTCAGCCATCTCTAATCTACAAAATAAGTATGAAAAGTAAAATTCAACGAGTTCATAGTCTAAAGAATTACAGCCTAACGCTTTGGGCAATTCTTTTTTATGTAAAATGGACAGGAAGTGCTTTCTGTCCTACGGGGCACTCAAATCATCATAGAGTGAGACGGGTAGTCATCCAAACACGTCCTTATCCCATGAGGACCAAAAGTTTCCAGGTTCTGAAACTAGATTTTCTCAGTCACATTCCAGGCAGAAAGCACTTATTTCATGCACATTGGTCTGATTCTCTTTCAGCATTGGAGAAACAAGAAAATAACACTAATTCCAGCTACTTCCCCGAGGCCACATTACCTCCTGGGATATAACAATGTCTATGTCATTTTGCCATTAAAAATGAATAATTTGAAGTGCATGCATATGATGTCATCACAAGTATATATTTGTTCATTCATTTTAACAATAAGGATATTTTTGTTATAATATAGCTTGACTCTATTCATATTCTGCAAAACAATAATCCTTTTGGGTTAGAAATTTCTGTAATTAGTTTCAGCTTACAGATGAACTAGATGAAATGTACAGACTGTGTTAGAATGGACTATAGTTGTCTCATACATATTGTTCAGAGACAATACATGTTTATAGCATGTTTATAGCATGTATTGTCTCTGAATCCCATATGGGCCCTTAGAGAAGAAATCCTTCAAATCAAAGTCTTACCTGTCTCTCTTTTGTCTTAATCTAGAATGTTTTTAAATATCAGGTATATAGGTAGGATGAAGATTCATGAATAAGGTGTGTCTTAGTAAGTAAAATTCACATTCTTATGAGACTGATTTTTGGAAAATATTCTTTTAAATCATGTTGAAAAAGTTCACAATTTCTGCTGATCATAAATGACTGATTGTCCTATGTAGTTCTTAAGCAATAAATGTACTGGTCATTTAGACGACCTGCAGATTAGAGATCATACTTTTTAAAAGATGTCAAAACATGTATATTCCCAAAATATGAGCGCTCATTCTAAACTCTGCTTTTATATATTTTAAGACTAAGGCACGGTATGACTTAAGTGATTCACAGAAGTTCATTCAGCTCCTGTAAGAATAAGTGTCTGTAGAAATATCTGAATTCTGATGCTGGTCCAATAGGAGTTCTACAAACTCTTTGTACTTTTTATTTAAAAAATCTCAAACACCTAAGTTATGGTTGTTAGATGTTTCAAAAAGCCAAACAAGAACTTCAGAGGCAATAAAACTAACACAGAGTTGCTGTATTTTGTTTCAAGTCTTGTTTTCTATGTATCTTGCTTTGGGTTCAAAATGTGCATGGCTTGAAATACAAGAAAGAAAAGACTTCAACATGTGTGGGTTACATATACCAGTTACATTATCAGAACTTAAAATAATAATGAAATGTGAGCTTTGAGATATGTGACTAAATAATTCCTTACACTAGCTTCTTATGCTATAACAATACCCAATTCCTCCTAAATACTTCTAATGATATCGGTAGGGTTTGGCTGTGTCCCCATCCAAATCTCATCTTGAATTGTACCTCCCATAATCCCCACTTGTCCTGGGAGTGACCCATTGGGAGATAATTTTTCCTGAGCTGTTCTCCTGATAGTGAATAAGTCTCATGAGAGATCTTACGGTTTTATAAAGGGCAGTTCCCCTGCAGGTTCTCTCTTGCCTGCCACCATGTAAGACGTGCCTTTGCTCCTCCTTTGTCTTCTGCCATGATTGTGAGATCTTTCCAGCTATGTGGAACTGGGAGTCCATTAAACCTTTTTTTTTTTTTAATAAATTATCCAGTTTCATGTATGTCTTTAGTAGCAGTGTGAGAACAGACTTGTACAGATATCAAACCATATCTGGTAAAAGTTAAATAGCATATTCTTTGAAGTTATTAAATAGCTCTTTATTTTGAGCTGTTCCTTCTGATCTAATCAACTTGAAAAGTTAAGTGCAGCTATGGAAAAAGTTGAAAGATGGGCGTGTAAACTGGTAGAAATAGTGTAGCATTTGCATTATGCAGATTTTTTAAAAGTTCATTTTATTAGAGTGCTTAATGTAGGTAATATTGCTCACACCTGCTCATGGGTAATAACTCCTTGTCCCATTAGGAGATAAAGCAGCTCAGGACAATGAATTGGTCTGAGCTTTGTCCATCTATTCCTTTCCTGTTTGCCTCCTTGACACCATCTAGCCACCCGAGACTCTGCGCATTCTTTAAACCTCGGTTCAAATGCCACATCTTGCCTCCATTCAAAAGTGATGCCTTCTTCCTTTGAGCTCCCTGCCTAGTTTCTCTCTTTATCACGTATTATTGTCTACCTTGTAGTCAATTTTACTTATTTCCTTGTTGGTGTCTTTTCTCCTCCTTAAGGGGACAAATCCAATTTTCACTTTGTGTTTGAAAAACTAAAAGGTAACTATGAATTTACAATTTATGACCAAATAGTATAGATGGTAGAAATCAGGAAGTAGAAGGCCCTTTCTCTTCTCTTTTCTCCAGCACTGGTATTTTAACATGCAGGTGAAATGGGAAGTTCAGCGAGGCCTACTCTCCAGGTTCCATTAGCAGCTCACCAGTCTGTGCTCCCACTGAGCTAGTTCCAATTCTGTCACAGAGCATATTACATTGATCTTAGATACTCATTTTCTTGCCTTCCCTAGAGGTTCAGTGAGAAATGGGAGGTTTGGTTTTCTAATTTGCCAGTGCCTAGCATTCTCTCATCTTCAAAATTTAGCCCATGATATTTCTCAAACTTGCCATAACATAAGCAATGTAAATATATGTATTATATTAACTTGGGAACTTATGATTTAGTATTAAGGTACTCATTTGATCTGAAGAAACCCCATGGTTTTTCTACATTTTAATAACACTAACATTAATCAATGTCTATTGAGCGCTTGCTGCATGGCATGCACGGTGCTGAGAGATTTATGTGCATTATCTCATTTAATCTACTTTACAACATTTTGAGTTCCATATGGTGATTAATCTAATTTTGCAGTGGAGGAAACAGACTCACAAATGCACAGCTGTAAGCACCAAAGCTCGGATTTAAACCCAGACCTTTCAGTGTCAAGTGCTCCTTCTACTTGAAATCTCATCGTCAACACACTCAGGGCTCCCTTCTCAAACCCTTGTCTTTTACCAGGAACTTGCTCTCATAGATCACCTGGAAGCCCGAGCTCATGGGTTTCTCCTTCCCCGGAATTAAGTAACTAGAATTTGGTGTGAGAGAGCTGTGGGCTGGAGAAGGACTCATGTTTACATAACTTCCAGGATGTATGTGGCTGGAATGGAAACACAGGTCAGTTGAAGTACAATATGGGCCGAGGTTTCCAATGAAAATAAAATATCTGAAAGCTATTTCCCCATTTGCTTTTCTGTTTTTGATAATTTAAAGGCTCATTTAATTCTAATTTTAAATGAGTTTTATTTTCTCCTGCATGATGGAAGCAGCACAGGAGAAAAGTTTAATTGGGAAATGTTTTTAATTTGAATATATACAAATGGAAATATAACATAGATACTCAACTCTAATATGCATGATCTACAAATAGTGCAGAAAAAATCTATTCTTGTTGCTATAGTAACTAGAAATTGCTTTCAATATCTCTATTTTGTTTTTCACAATGGATTGAGATCCAATGGCAATTTTCTAGTATGTTTCCCTGCGACAAAATATTTTCTCCACTCCCGAATATTTCTACCTTACATAGTTCCACTCAGAAAGCTTGCACAAGGTCAGGTACTGCTTTGAAATGTGCTAGGACTTATTTCAATACATATGAAATACATGGCCATATATGGATCACATACAACATGCAAAAAACTACTTTGGAGGCAATAAGAACAAAACAGACTAGAATGTTACCATCTGCTGGGCCACTGCTAAGTGATTTCTACCCAAGGACCTTTAGGGGATGAGGGAAACAAAAAGTAAATTGAGAAGTGTATGAGAAAATTTGGTAGAAAATTCTCCAAACATGTAGACAATGTCTTCGAACATGAGGATATAAATGTCACGTAAATAAACTGCACCTAGCATTCTTTTATTCCTTTGTTGATATTTGAAATTCCTGACGAAACTGACCGTGTCATTAGAAAAGCAGTGGTTGCTTCCCGTCTTTCACTCTTTCTCTCCCATAGGACTCTGAGTCTGCCCTGTGAATGCATTCACTCCTTTGAAAATATTACTAACGTCTGCTGTGTGCCAGATGTGTTGGTGAGTCCTGAGGCCAAGAAGAGAGCCGCCAGGATGATGGAGCCTAAGAAGCTCCTCCACTCCGTCCATCCGCGTTTCCTGGGGCTTCCCTACCCTTTCCTTATGCCAGCTCCAAGAAAAGAAGTAGGAGCCTGGGAGGAGAAGGATTGGTGTAAAATTCAAGCAACACAACTGATACCTATTGATCTTGAAGTGCCATGTTAGTCTGTTCCCCCGCCCCACCACAGCTATAAAGAAATACCTGAGACAGGGTAATTTACAAAGAAAAGGGTTTAATTGGCTCATGGTTCTGCAAGCTCTCCAGCAAGCACAGTGGCTTCTGGGGAGGCCTCAGGAAATGTTTAATCATGGCGGGAGGCGAAGGGAAAGCAGGTACGTGATACATGGCGAGAGCAGGTGCAAAAGAGGAGGAGAGGTGCTACACACTTTTAAACAACCAGATCCGATGGGAACTCTGTCACCGAAACAGCACCAGAGGGATGGTGCTAAACCATTCATGAAGGCTCCATCCCCATGACCCAATCACCTCCCACCAGGACCCACCCCCAACATTGGGGATTACAATTCAACATGAGATTTGGGTGGGGGCCCAGATCCAAACCATATCAAACACGGATACGTTCCTGGTACTCGTCTAAGTGCCTTCGTAATAGGGATTGGTTCTACGCAAACATCTTGTCCTGTTACATCTCTACATGGGCAATGGGTAGATCAGGAAATACTAATGAGAGAAAAATCCACTGAGACTACCTCCAGGCAGCATCCTTGGTACAAAGTGGGGGAAACCAAATTCACTGTACTCATTCACGGCATATGTTGGCACCCAGGCCAGTGTGATTTCTGCCGCATCAGCTTGACTCCTTCGGCCACGTCAGTGCATACTGGAGGCGGCTAAGAATCAGATCCATGTCTCTGTTGCTCTGATCGTAATGCTTCACCTATGACCTCAGGTGTGGAGTCAGTTGCCTTGTGTATCCTCTTGTGGATGGCTCCCTTACTGGGAGCCTGGCTGTGATCCAGGCACTGCCCCAAGTGTCTCACCCACCTTAACACAATCACAGGACTCACTTGACTCAGGAAACACCTGAGGCAAAGAGCGACATTAACTTTCCAGGTCACAGCCCGTTGGTGGCCAAAGTTCTCAGAACTACGGGGTTCCTGAATTCAGAAGCTACACAATTCAGATCCTTATTCTAATCCTTCCCTTTATTTATTTAGAGACAGAGTCTTGCTCTGTTGCCCAGGCTGGAGTGCAGTAGCACAATCACGGCTCACTGCAGTCTCAACCTCCTGGGCTCAAGTCATCCTCCCACCTCAGCCTCCTGAGTAGCTGGGACCACAGGCACAGACCACCATGCCTTGCTAATTTTTTGTAGTTTTTTGTAGAGATGGGATTTTGCCAGGTTACCCAGGCTGATCTCAAACTCCTGGGCTCAAATTATCTTCCTGCCTCAGCCTCCCAAGTGGCTGGGACTGCAGGTACGTGCAGCGGCACCTAACTAATTTTTTAATATTTTTCCATAGAGATGGGAGTCTCGCTATGTTGACCAGGCTGGTCTCAAACTCCTGGCCTCAAGAGGTCCTCCTGCCTCAGGCTCCCAAACTGCTGGGATCATGGGTGTGAGGCACCATGCCTGGTGGCTGCCTACTCCCTCTCTTTAGGTCTCTTCTCACCCAGTAGCAATTTTCATGAGGTTGATGATACTAAGCAGACCGAACATCCGAGCATTCTCACCACAGCCGGCACTAACTGGCTGATGTCTCTTCTGTCTGAGCTGTCCTGATGGTGACTAGTGACCCGCCTCTGCCTCCCTCCTGCCCTCCCTCACGGTCTGCTGTGCCCTCGCTCCTGCGGACAGGCCCTCTGGCTCTTGAGTCCTCATCGTTTCTCTGGGGCAGTGGTTCATTCCACAACAGGATCTGCTAGAAGATGCCCTCTCTCAGCAAAATAAGTTTACAGTTCCTTTGTCACCACCAAATTCTGTGTGGATTCTGCCCTTTCTATGCCCTGTTTTACACAAAGTAAGTCCAAGGGGCGTTAACCTCACTGTGTCCAGCTGCCAGGTGTCAAGGAGGTGAACGAGGACCATGACTGGGGATGCTGGTGGCGGCCAGCTTAGAAGCAGGGCATCCTTGGTGAGGGATTCAGCTTTCTGTCGATTGTACTGACCCATAAGCAGAGGCAAACCACTGAGAAGCTGGCAGTGGATGGACAGGTTCTGACTGTTCCGGGCTGGTTGCTGAAGCAGTCTGGAGTCAGAGTTTGATTTCCACATAGGCGCTGGCCACCAACCCACTGTGCATTCATTCTGTCCTTCTCTTCTGAAATCTAGACGCAGCTCCAACCTTCTCCTCCACTTCCCTACCCCACATCTCACCATGAACATGGTTGAGGCTTTCCTCATAACCTCACATTATTCTTTCAAGCTTTTCTTCCCCTGCCATTGTGTGGTGGCTCCTTCCACGCAGGCAATGCCGCTGGCCTTCATACAAACAAAGTCATCTCTCAACCTTGGACCTCACTCTGGCTTTTCTTTCCTCCTGGAATCCTCCTCACTGTAGTTCACTTGACTCGTCACACCCTCATGCCATTCAGCTTCTGCTCACGAGTCAACCCCTCTGAGATGCCTTCTTTGGTTTTGTTTTCCGTTGGTGTTCACCCAGCATGTACACCAGTGCTGGAGGCTTTTGTATTTATTTGAGGTCTGCCTTTCTAGGGGAAAGATGTTGTCTCCACTTGAACATCTAACAGGCATCTTCCATTTAATTTGCCAGAGTCAAACTCCTGATTTCCCTAAACACTGACAATCAAGACCTTTTCTCCCTCCGTCTTCCCCATCTAACCCTTGGCAGCTCTAAATCCCTGTTGTTCTAGAAATGACTTGACTTCGTCTGTGCTGAGAGGAGGCAAAGAGTTCTTTAGAAATAAAAACCAGAGTGATAATAAAAAATAAAATCAGTCTTGTCTGTTGTCTGGCAACAAAGACAGGGGAAGAAAAACAGACGAGTGAAACGGCATGAGAGTGGCTTCTGTTGTTAAGTAATAGAAGCCCTCCGGAAGGTGTTCCAACGTGACAGGATGCAGAAGTGATTTCCATGTGATGTGAAGTACACACGGTCGTCCACATAGGCGAAAGGCCTGTGTATGCCACATGCTTGAACACTACACCCTGCAGACCCCACAGGCATCAGAGCTCAGGGCTGCTGCTTTTCCTCACTCTTTTTGGGGATTCTCACCACTCAACACACCCCCCACTTCAGTTGCTCAGTATCCGGAGACCCTGCAAACCTCCTATTTTCATCCCAGGATGACTTCCCTCTCATACCTGGACTGGGATGGTGAAGACCCACCCTGATTCTCAGGTTACTGCAGTTATTATTGTAGTGACTTATTTATCGCTTTAAAGTGTAGCATGACGGGGATCTCAAAATACCGTATTGAGGGCTAGCAGCAGGCTGGTTAGGACAGGTTATCCATGCAGAACAGGTGAGCCCAATGTTGGGGCTTGGCCCAGGAGGGTTCTTGGCTTCACCCAGGAAAGAATTCAAGGGCCAGCCAGTGGTGTTCAACAGCAGCTTTTACTTAAGCTGCAGTATGCAGCAGCAGCAGAGGTACTGCTCCCCATGAAGCGGGGCTATCCCTTAGGCAGTGAGCCTGGAGTCACCACTCAGAGGCAGTGCTGCAGTCTTATTTACACTCGTGTTTAATTATATGCAAATTAAGGGGCAGTGTATGCGGACACTTCTAGGATGAGGGTGATAATTTCCAGGTTGTCCGGTTGTTGTCATGGAAAGATGTGGTAACATCTGGGTGTTGCCACGGCAATGGTAAACTGACATGGCATACAGGGAATGTCTTATGGAGGCTGCCTCTACCCAGCCCTGTTTTAGCTAGTCCTCAATTTGGTCCAGTGTCCGAGTCCCTGTGGAGTCCAGGTCCACCTCCTAGCTCCTTATGGACTAAATGATTGTGTCTCTCACCTGAATCCATATGTTAAAATCTCACCTCTGAGGCGACAGTGTTTGGAAACCATGCCTTTGGGATGTGATTAGGTCTTCAGGATGGAGCCCTGTTGGTCCCTCTTGCTTGCAACTAGTGCCCTTATAAAGGAAGCTCTAGAAAGCACTCCTGCCCTTCCACTATGTGGGTTTACAGTGAGAAGACAGAGGTGGGCCGCCTGAAAGAGCCCTGGCCAGTGCTGAGCCCCTGACACCCTGATCTCACACTGCCGGTTTCCAGAACTGTGAGAAGTTGGTGTTTGTCGTCAGGCCACCCAATATAGTATCCTGTTATAGCAGATCACACTGGCTCAGACAGGGGTACAAGGGGGCCTGCGCAGATCCCTCTGCTCTTGCTAGATGAAACTGGGTCTTCAGAGGAAGGTCTGCTGGGGACAGGACAAGAACCACTAAGGACTGCTTGTGGTGGGAGTGTGCAGGCACAGTGCTGGGTACTGCGCAGACGTCTTCTCTGCAGCTGACCCAGATATCAGGGTCTTCGTGGATGTGACTATGCTTTGCGACCTCCCTGAAACCTATACAAACATGGTTCGCTGATATTTATTTCAGAGCACAATATGCAGTCAATCAAAAAACGGGAATGGTGCCCCCAATATTTATTTTGTAGAAAATAAAGTTTAAAAGTATATTTATGCTTTTATTCAAAAGAAAGGAACCTCTTTGTTCTTTAATGTGAAAAGGCCACCCACAAATCTTAGGTGCTTTTCTTTAATCCTGCACAGAATTAAATTCCCAGTTCTTGATAAAAATTTTGATTTCTACCAACTTAGGTGAAAAACTCCATTTGAAACTATTCACCTTGCCTGAAATAGATGCTCTTTAAGGAACAGTAGAACAGGTGTCCTAAAAGAAAGGCTAATGTGCATTCACTAAAAATCAAGTTTAAAACTTCTTTCCCCTCGTTTTGCAAGTTGTTAGTGATAATGAGTTAATGGAGATAGAAAATGTGCCTGAGAAGTTAAGTTTCCCAAGGAATTAATTTTATTTCTTATAAGACCAATACTTTATTTTTTCCTTAATTTTAGTTTACTGTGTAAGTTTGTTTCTTACAAGTAATGATTTTGTCCTTCCAATTAACAAAGTCACAAAGGTATATTAACTACCTGAGTCAAATAGAGATTTTATCTACGGTTATAGATAAAATCATCACAGTTTCTGCCTTTTAAAACAATCATGCGGGTGATTGTTTTTTCCTTAACATTTCTGAAACCCAGCACGTAGAAAGCATAATTGACAGAGAATATCCAGGATAGTGGTGGGGAGGGGGGTGGGGAGGGAAAGAGAGAGACAGGGAGAGAGAGAGAGAGAGAGAGAGAGAGAGAGAGAGGGAGAGAGAGAGAATGCGGCCATTCTTGCTCTTTACATAAATTGAAAGTACTTTTGTCCTGTTTGATGGAAATTGTCACTTGGAACAGGAAGGTGAAGGCGGATGTCCTAGAAGCCACAGAAAACAGTTGCTTTTACGTGAGACTCCAAGGATTAATGTATCCAAGGATACAATAATACTTGAATGTCAACATCTCTCAACTAGAAACCTAAATCTGGCCACTAGAATAACATACATTTGAAAGCTTGTATTGTTGAAGTGCACACTTTCTCGGAAAATGTAAGCTGATAAATTGACTAAAATTCTAGTAATGGCTTGTTTTTCAGATTCTATTTGCTCGATGACAGAAGGAAGTTAAGAAACAGTCAGCTTTTGTGTGTTGGTTTATGTTAGATAGAGAACAGAAAGAGAAAGGCAATATTCACCCGTTAGTTGCCAAGTGCAATTATTGTGCGTGTAGTTGGATATAAGAGGTGGAGGTCAGAAAAGGAGTCATCGATAGAGTTATAGATCCTGGATTATCAGCAAGTCGATGTATTTAAAACCAGAGAGGAGGCTGACATGAAGGTAAGTAGAAGAGAGAAAAGTTCTGAGGAAGAAACTCTAGATTATGCAAACATTTGGAGATCAGAGGAAGAAGAACTTAGTAAGGTGGATTCGAAATGCTTAGAGGAGAAACAAGAAGAGTGTGGTGTCCATTAAGCTGTGAGAAAATGTTAAAACAGAAAGCATGAAGAATGCATGGATACTTAACTCTTGATAAGTAAGAGGTTATTTCCCTTGACCAATTAAAAAATAAAACAGCTTTATAAAAAGATTGTATTCACACAAGGGAACTCTAACACCTCAGCCACCATTTTCAATCTATTTAGAATAGAGACCTAGATAGGCAATTTCTATCTGAGTACACTCACAGGGACTTTCATTTTATCCTAAAATACATGGCATTTTTACTGAATAAAATAATTTTAAATGGAATTTCTATGATTACCAGTGTCATATTATATTGTAATTGTTTTCCTTTTTTATTTCTCCAAAATCATGAAAGTTCCTAAAGGGCAAGAACTATGGATTTCGTTTCATTTTTGTCGCTATTGCCCTTGAGAATGCCCAACACACAGCAGAAGTCAAATAAATGTGTGTTAAATACATCACAGGCCCAGTCAGTCGATAAATTTAAGTTTTCAACAAGAAAATCAAATGTTAAAATGATTTTGCATAATTAGACTAAGGTCATATTTTATCTATTTTAACTATTTGGGAAAATTAACAGTCTCTTAATTTTCCACGTGTATCAAATTCTCGATTCTGACTGCAGATGGTGGGCTTTTTAGTAGCAGAAATTTAATGGTTCATTTAGGTACAAACCCTCATATTCCGTCACTTCTTTCCAAACATTTTCAGATAATAGATGTTTTAAGAATGGGAAAGCTACTTCTGTTTCACTTGTTTCACTGATTTAGGATAAAGAGTTTGAAGAGTTTAAATTTTTTGTCTTGAAATTATCCACTTAATTTCTAACTGCAAATATAGGCACTTATAAAGGATGAACAATTCTCAGAAATTCAGAATAGAATGGTCTATGCTAGAGGCCATCTCGCTACCTCCCACCCAGACATTCAGATAACACTCGAGTAATCTGAACAAAAAGTGAACAGCCCCAGCGACAGGCCTCTATTCTCACCACTTTTTCACACTCCTCTTTCTGCTTCTGGTTTATTTTAACTTATGAAAAAGTTCTTAACCTCAAACTGGTTATTTCCATCTTTTAACTTTCTCAGATAGGGATGATCTGGTTGAAAGTACTTTTTTTTCCTCTCTTTTACCTGTCGTCATGTCTTCACTGATCTCACCCTCTTCTACAGTTTTAAATGCCATCAATTTGCTGATAATCCAGAATCTATAACTCCATCAATGGCTCCTTTTCTGACCCTGATCCTCCATCTCTTTTATTTTATTTCATTTTTTTGAGATGGAGTCTCACTCTGTCGCCTGGGCTGGAGTGCAGTGGCACAGTCGTGGCTCACTGCAACCGTTGCCTCCTGATTCTCCTGCCTCAGCCTCCTGAGTAGCTGGGATTACAGACACCTGCCACTATGCCCAGCTAATAGATATATATTTGTATTTTTAGTAGAGATGGGGTTTCCCCATATTGGCCAAGCTGGTCTTGAACTCCTGACATCATGAGTCACCCACCTCAGCCTCCCAGATTGCTGGGATTACAGGCATGAGCCCCGCTCCCCGACCTGACCTCTACCTCTTATATCCAACTACTTACACAATAACTGCACTTGGTGACACATAGGTGAATATTCTCTTTCTCTCCTCTGCCTAGCATGAACGAACAACAAAAGTACACTTTTCTTAATAGATTGATATGGTTTGACTGTGTCCCCACCCAAATCTCATCTTGAATTGTAGCTGCCATAATTCCCACATGTGGTGGGAGGGACCCAATAGGAGGTAATTGAATCCATGCAGGTGGGTCTCTCTCATGTTGTTCTCATGATAGTGAATAAGTCTCATGAGATTGGATGGTTTTATAAAGGGGAGTTCCCCTGCACAAGCTCTCTTGTCTGCCACCGTGTAAGATGTGCCTTTGCTTCTCCTTTGCCCTCTGCCATGATTGTGAGGCCTCCCCAGCCATGTGGAACTGTGAGTCCATTAAACCTTTCCTTTATAAATTACCCAGCCTCGGATATGTCTTTATTAGAAGCATGAGAACAGATTAATACACAGATGAGCAGATACAGATGTTTACATAAGGCATTTCCTTTTTCTTTTTTTTTTCCTATGGGGATTATGGCAGGAACGTTTTATCACCAATTTACAGATCACACCCTGGACCTAGGGTCTTTTGGGAGGTCTCCAGGGTCAGTGGCCATGAAACATCACCCTTACTGACTCTTCTTTGAAAAAGGAAAGAGGACTCAAGCGCAAGAAATTCGAGCTGTCACAGAAGTTCTGGTGACTCAGGCAGCATAGCTATATTTGAGGTTCAGGACCTAAACTAAACACAGAGGGTTAAAGCAAAGATTTCATCTTACATTCTGATTATTTCAACTTTCCACAGCCTTCCTGGGCTGATCAAAGAAACTGTGCAATCAGAGAGAAGAAAAAAGAAAAGAGAAGGGGAGGAGAGGAGAGGAGAGGAGAGGAGAGAAAAGAAAAAAAAAGAAAAGAAAAGAAAAGAAAGAAAGATGCGTGCTTGAATATCTTTCTCTTCGGACCACACACTGGGTCTGAACAAATGCTCTGATTTCATGTAAATAAATGGTTTAATGGGCTTTATTTTACTTTGTATCATAAATAGAAAGAAATTCAGAATGCAAAGGGATAAAAAGAGACTCAAAACAGCACGTTAAAGTTACTGTATATGTCAACACCGCAGGAGACATTGCTCATCACTTTTGAGTAAAACACTAATGTGGATGGCAAGCAAAGGTAGAAAAAATCTCTTTGATGTTTTTTGGAAGAGGAATCTACAAATATAGCAGCTTGATTTTTACAAAGATGACATTTTAAAATTATTGTATATATTCTAATGTGTGTCAAAGGAAGGTAGCAAAAATATTCTGAAAAGAATATCTAACAGAAAGATAAACTCAGGGACTATTATTGCTCCTTAGATAGCGATGATTTTCTTAACATTTCATGTAGCTTATCTGACATTTGATGATTTTTATGTCTGCCTTTGGAGACACTCATTGATCCATTAGATATCCAATGGGCATTCTATTTCCTTCATTGACCTTCATACTCCATAAAGTCGAATGTTTATAGATTACTTAGTCTGGGAAAAAAACGAGATGATGAGAAACTGGAAGACATATTGTAGTGTCCTTAAAATGATTGAGACTTGGACTCACAGGAGCTTGATTTTAGATTTGTTAGGTATTTAACCTTTATTTTAAAAATGTTTGTAAATATACTAGTAAATGTGTCAAAAGTTTCAGTAATAACACAAGGAAATTATATACCCTTCACCCAGATTCAGGTTCACGAATATTTGCTTCCTTTCTGCCATCCCATACCCTACACACACACACACACACACACACACACACACACACACACGCACGCGCGCAGCTACACACACAACTACACAGATACACATATGCAACTACACACACACAACTACACACAAGTATGCATTGCCCACAGGTACATTTTCTGAACGATTTGAGAGGAAATTAGAGACTCTTTTACTGGAATTCTTTAGCATTTCATAAGAACAAGGTCATTATTTTACAGAACTACAGAACTACTGTCAAACTAAGGAAAGTCAGCATTGATACAATACAGCTATCTGTGTGTACTCAAGTGTCATCACTTGTCTCAGTTACATTTTTTTGTAGCTATGTCTGTACCCTTTATCCCCCCTCTTCCAGACCAGGTTCCAGCCTATTATATCTTCCTTAATCTAAACATGCTCAGAGCTATCATTGTCTTTGTCATTTTTTTATGATAACATTTTTAAAGATTATAGATAATTATTTTGTACAGTGTACCTTAATTTGTATTTGCCTGGAATTCCCCTAGCCGTAGATAAAGCTAACATATGTTGGGCAGGAAACCCGGAAGTGTTGTTCTTAATGCCTCCCGTGGGAAGGGACCCAAGGTCTTTTTGTCCCAATATTGGCAATATCCGCTTTGGTTTATAAGGTGGTATAAATATAAAGTAAAAACTTTCCCACTTCAATAAATAACTAATTTATGGAAGGATAATTTGAGATGATGCAAACATCTTGCTTGTCCTCAAAGTCTTGCCAATTTTAGGCTTCATGGATAATATTTCAAACCCATTATTCTATTTATTAGATAGCTTTTTTCATTTATCCGTTTCTGTATTTCTACCAGTATGGGCTGCTGGGTTTGTATTTTGTTTTATTTTTATTTTCTATGTCTTTTATTTCATATAATACTATTTTTGGACTACCATTTATTTCATGCTCGTATTTTCTTACATTTGGACAGTGGTAACTTCTTCAAGCTCACCCCTTCAATTCCTCCCTCCCATTATTTGTACAATTTCCTCATACTTTCTACATTTACACATACAATAAACACACAACTATTGTTATTTTTTGCTAAAATAATTTTTAGAGTAATTCAAACTAAAAAAAAGATTAATTTGAATTTCATTCATCCCATTTCCAGTGCTTTGTCTCCTTGTGTTGACCCAAGTTTCAGAACCAGGTTTTATATCAGTCAAAACTTTTTTTTTTTTTTTTTTTTTTTTTTTTTTTTTTGAGATGGAGTCTCGCTCTATGGCCAGGCTGGAGTGTAGTGGCACAATTTTGGCTTGCTGCAAGCTCTATCTTCCTCCCGGGTTCAAGAGATTCTCCTGCCTCAGCATCCAAGTAGCTGGGACTGCAGGTGCCCACCACACCCAGCTAATTTTTTTTTTTTTTTTCATTTTTGGTAGGGATCGGATTTCACCATGTTGGCCAGGATGATCTCGACTTCTTGACCTCGTCGTCTGCCCGCCTCAGCCTCCCAAAGTGTTTGGGATTACAGCACCTGGCCCAAAAAAGCTTCCTTATCATGTTTTATAAACCAGGCCTGTTGAAAATAAATTATTTCCTTCTTTTCTTTCTTTTTCTTTCTTCTTTTCTTTCTTCCTTCCTTTCCTCCTTCCCCTCCCACCCGTCCCTCCCTCCCTCCCT
>NW_016808928.1:1879834-1894671 GCF_001698545.2 Rhinopithecus bieti | reverse complement strand
CCCTCCCTCCCTTCCTTCCTTCCTTCCTTCCTTCCTTCCTTCCTTCCTTCCTTCCTTCCTTCATTTTTTCCTTCTTTATTTCTTTTCTTTTTTTTTTTTTTCTTTTTTAACTGACTATTTCTCAGTCCTTTTCAAAATACTTTTATGGGCATGGAATTTTGGGTCAACAGGATTTGTTTTTTTAATTGCTGTGATGTAAGTTTAATATTTTTTTAATTTCAATAGGTTTTTGGGGAACAGGTGGTGTTTGGTTACACAGATAAGTATTATAGTGGTGATATTTAAGATTTCGGTGCACCCATCACCCAAGCAGTGTATATTGTACCCAATGCATGGTCATTTATCCCTTACCCCAAGAGTCCCCAAAGTCCATTGTATAGTTCTTGTTCCTTTGCATCCTCACAGCTTTGCTCCCACTTATAAGTGAGAACATATAATGTTTGGTTTTCCATTCCCGAGTTACTGCATGTAGGATAATGGTCTCCAATTCCATCCAGGTTGCTGCAAATGCCCTTATTTCATTCCTTTTTATGGCTGAGTAGAATTGCAAGGTATCCACTCTTTGGTGGACATTTGGGCTGGTTCCATATTTTTTCATTTGCAAATTGCACTACTATAAACGTGGGTGTTAAGTTGTTTTTTTTTTTTTAATAAACTTTAAACATATAACTTAATATATCTTCTGACTGATAGGGTTTCTGATGTCAAATCTGCAGTAATTCTTACTATTCTTACTGTTTTCTCCTAAACCTCATTTTTCCCTGGCTGTTTTCTTTTTTCCCTGGCTGTTTTCAAATTTCCCGTTACATTTCCAAAATACGTGTCATGTTTGAGCCTGCTTCTGATAATTTCTTCGTCTCTTGGGAGTGTGTTGGCTGTTTTAGCCTTCTCATGGGACTTATTACAAGTTTTAGTTAAAAGCCAGGCATGTTTTCAAGGACAATAATGGTGGAGGTTAAGAGATTTTATGGTGGGAAACGTCCACTCATTCCCTTTGCTGGCCATTTTCTGTGAGGTTTGCATTAATCTAGGACCCGGTGTGTGCTATAGTAACTCTCTGTACCCTTCAAGTTTTACCTTTTTGTAGAGATAACTTGTGTGCAGGGTGGGATGGCTTACCAGAGCAAAGTCTTGTTCTGTTTGATTCTGAATGTTGTCTTCTCTTTGTGTTGGACATTACCAAGTTTCTCTTTTTAAGCTTTTGTGTCTCACCTGTTCTCCCTGAAGTATACTCTTGTTGCTTGTTATACAAACCAGTGAAAGGACAAATGCAAATTAAAAATAAGAGGCTGACTTCCCTTTCTCCAAAGCAAGGGAAGAGGTTTTCCTCCCTTCTTTTTCCTAAGGGCATTTATTTTCAAAACTTTGTAATTATAAGTACTTTCTCCTTTCTTTGAAATGTAGATGAAGTCTTCTGAATATGAGACAGGTCTCTTGTCAACTGTATGTCCCAGGAATGCCTTTCCTAAAGACCTGGGAGTCATCTCTTTGAAATGTAAACATTGAAGAAGATAGAACCTCTGTCTCTGTTCTTGGGGGAAGGTTGGAGCCTAATTTCCTGGGGCACTTGACTCCAAGTTGCAAAACTACATAATTTCACAGGGATATGAGAAGTTTATTTTCCACTGGATAAAGCCAATTAGCTAGCACAGATGGTCAACTCAATTACCAGGTCAATCTAAGATGAACTATGTGTAATCAATGATGCTGAGGAGTTGTTCTACCTGAGGGCTAGTTACCGTTCACTAATCTTGTAAACAACTTTGTAATGGGCTGTATCTGCCTGTTGTACGAAAGGATGAGATTTCTTTCCGTCTTTGCCATCTCTCGGCAGACTGCAGTGTGACATGTATCCCATTCTAGTTTAATGCTTATTCAATGACACAATTGTTCTTTTTGTCCTCTACCCCAGTAGAGAGGTTTTCTGGATCTGGAGGAGATTTTGTTTTTAATTATATTTTCCCAACATCCCCCTGCTCAGGGCTGTTGTGCATTGATGCTGCCTCTGTGGCTCTGGTTAGATGTCAGCTTTGCCTGTCTTTGTCCCTGGGTGTCAAGGTGGGGCCAGCCTCTTTTCTCATGACCCTCCGCTATTCCCCCCGGTTCTGTCCCCCATCTGGAGTGAGAGTTCACCACCAGGTCTGTGGAGGCCCCGGAATCTATTTCCCTCCCCCCACACACTCAGGCCTCTGTTCTGTAGAGGGGTTTGGGAGGGAAGGGGTGCTGGGTGGGTTTCTTGTCCCTCCTCCCGGTCTGCACCAAAATGGATGCCAGACATGTCAGTTGCTTCACTGGTGAACCCCTTGGTTTGTGGAGAAAGATCTTTCTGAATATTGGCAAAAGCTCCCTCTGGATATAATGTGTGTCAGGCTTCTCTGAGCCTCTTGATTGTGCCTTGGATTTAGGCGCTGTCCTTGGCCAGCTTAGTTCACTTTTGGCTAAAATCCAGCTGGGTTGCAATAATTCCCACCCTTGATATCTGATCAAATTCCTCATCCCCCACCCTTGATAGTTCATCATCCTGGACTTGCTTCAACAAGAATCCTTTAAAATGGATAAACCAGAATCTCCCCGTAGCCCTGCCACCTTAAAATAATCAAAAAGTTCAGAATCTAATTTAAAGAGAGTTTTTCAGGCACAAAATATATAGACCACCCAGAAACATAAACTCCAGATGAATGGAGTCGTGTTCTGGAATAGAAAAGTTAAGATTTCATTTATAGAGGCAGAGAGAGACAGAGGAGTTTTATCAGGATTAGGACAGTATTCATCCAGGATTGACACATAGTTACAGCAATTTGATGAGTTAGTGTCAGTGTTTCTTTTTGGGAAGGGTACTCAACATTTTTTCAAAAGAGAGTGTGATAGTCATAGGTTTTCTGTCCTCTGGTCTAAGCAGAGCAGGACCACAAAGGGGAAGTTAATCTTTAAGGAGGGTCATTAATTAAGAAGGCAGGAGCTTTTGTTACTGATCTAATTTAATTCTCTCTGGTTACTGTACAGAGCAATAAAAATAGGAAAGCCAGTTAATCTATAATCTGAGAACTGTACCCAACAATGACTCAGATCACAGTCAGAGTTCTCTCAAGGCTCCAAGTGTTCTTTTCGGATTCCAACAGCCTGTACATTTTGTTTCTGTTTACACCTATGACACCTCCTCTGCAGAATTTTCCATCCACCCACCCCCAGCCAACTTCTTGGCTGTAGACCCCCAACTGTCCTTGGTGTATTCGTCATTGAGCCAATCTTGCTCCCCTGCTGCAAAACCCCATGGCAGCGGGGTTTTCAACAAATCCCACTTCCCTTACCATCCTACAAACTCTCCCTTACCATCTTAACAAGTGTCATGAACAGTTGTTTTATAATTTTATTTTCAGACAGGGTTTTGCTCTGTCTAAAACACTGCCGGAGTGCAGTGGCTTGATCACAGCTCACTGCAGCCTTGTCTTCCTGGACCCTAGCAATCCGCTCACTCAGCCCCCTGAGTAGCTGTGACTGCAGACACGTCCCACCATGCCAGGCTTATTTATTTATATATGGATTTATTTTTGGTAGAGACAGAGTCTCCCTATGTTGCCAAGGCTCCTCTCAAGCTCCTGGACTCAAGCAATCATTCTGCCTCGGCCTCCCAAAGTGCTGGGAATATAGGCGTGAGCCATGGTACATGACCAATCTCTTCTAACAGTGATGCAGCCTCCAGTAATTTCTGTGGCCTCCTGTGTCTTCGGTGTTGCTGCCTGCCAACTATTCTAGCTTAATTGTTCTCATGGTGTCCGATTGATCATACCCAGATGGCACATCCTTGGATCACCTTTCTCCCTGTGGACACCATCTCTCCTTGAATATGGAGATAGTTGATTGCTCTGTAACTGCATCCCTCCAAATGAGTTTGAAATAGATCACGAATTTGAAGTTAGTTCACAATTGTTTTATTATAATAATATGATCAACGTTCCTTGGAGCTCTCTCTATTCTAGGGCGAATGATGAAAGTTGCAATATTTCCTTTTATAAAAGTAGAAAATATTTCAGCAACTGCGTTTAGTTTCAACATTTAAAAAATGGAATAAACGCTTACTACAGTAATGAGCCAGCCTACAGGTTTCATCAGAGAAAACGGATGTAATTAATGTCCAATTTAATGATGATTCTTTCTTCAAGTTTCAATTTTTTCTGTTCACTAATTGTTATTAAAACCCACTTAAAAGTCATTACATTTTGTTTTCTTGAAGAGTATGATAGTCTTAGTTTAACTTATATTTTTATTTTCTAAATAGATGCTTGTCCTAAGAACTGTGAGGCTGATTATTTTTGGTTCTGAGTTTTAGAGCCACATTCACTTAGTTGCCCATTTTCCCCTTTGTTGCTGGAGAAAAATTAATGACTGTCATAGAGGAAGCCAAGTTGATGCAGTTTGACTGTGTCCCCTCCCAA
Organism: Rhinopithecus bieti; assembly: GCF_001698545.2. Taxonomy (NCBI): domain Eukaryota; kingdom Metazoa; phylum Chordata; class Mammalia; order Primates; family Cercopithecidae; genus Rhinopithecus; species Rhinopithecus bieti. The sequence continues at coordinate 1,890,238 of NW_016808928.1, read as the reverse complement.
AATCTCATCTTGAATCGTAAGTCTCATAATCTCCGTGTGTCAAGAGCGGGACCAGGTGGAGGTAATTGGATCATGGCGATGGTTTCCACTACGCTGTTCTTGTGACCATAAGTGAGTCTCATGAGATCTGATAGTTTTATAAGCATCTGGCATTTTCCTTGCTTGCACTCACTCTGCCCTGCCGCCTTGTAAGAAGATGCCTGCTTCCCCTTCCCCTTCCACCACGATTGTAAGTTTCCTGAGGCCTCCCCAGTCCTGTGGAACTATGAGTCAATTAAACCTCATTTCTTCATAAATTTCCCAGTCTTCAGTGCTTCTTCATAGCAGAGTGAGAACGGATGAATACACAAATATACCTGCAGTTCACATTAGTGGGCTGTCCATTGAGATTTTTAACTTCAATAACTTAATTATAATTTATACTCATGTATTTAAAAGGTTTTTAGTCTCTTAATTTTATGTCCTTCTTTGCTTATAACATTCCCCTTTTATTTATTTAAACATTTAAAATAATTATAATATTCAATATCTGAGGGCCGTTTTGTCTTTTTTTTTTTTTGAGACGGAGTTTCGCTGTGTCGCCCAGGCTGGAGTGAGTGGCGCGATCTCGGCTCACTGCAAGCTCTGCCTCCCGGGTTCCCACCATTCTCCCGCCTCAGCCTCCGAGTATCTGGGACTACAGGCGCCCGTCACCTCGCCCGGCTAGTTTTTTGTATTTTAGTAGAGATGGGGTTTCACCGTGTTAGCCAGGAGGGTCTCGATCTCCTGACCTCGTGATCCACCCGCCTCGGCCTCCCAAAGTGCTGGGATTACAGGCTTGAGCCACCGCGCCCGGCCTCGTTTTGTCTTTCTTCATAGTCTCATACTAGAAACCTTATTTCCTTATATATTTAATAACTTGGATTTGTGGAAATCTTGCAAGGGTTGGCCTGAGAGTGTTGTCTATGCAGGGAGGATTTATGTTTGCCTCTGTTAGGCATCCTGGGATGCAACCAACACAAGACGACTTGAAGATTAGACTTGTGTAGGATTTCCCAGACCATGTGCAGCGTATGCATCTTAGTCCTGTTGGAGAACAGGATTATAGAGATGGATTATTGAGGAGTAGTTTGTTGTGCATGAAGCACAAGTCAGGAAAGAACAATGCCGTGGTGTTGTCCTTTCTAGGTGAGTGGACTTGCTCTAGACAATCCTTCCAGAAAACAGGTAGACAATGCTTCCAGAAAACAGGCAGTCCTTTGATGGCTCTTGCCTTGCTCTGGCATCTCAACTCCAGTTTTTCTACCTTGTTTTGGCCTAAGGTGTCATAACCCATAAAGTCAAGCATTGATTCCTAAAGGCCCACTCATGGCTTGAAGGTAATGGCAATGTCCTTCTCAACTTATGTTTCTGGAATCTGGATAGAATCTTTATTGTTGGGTGCTTGTAGATTTTCTTTATACTCTTTTTCTTTTTCTACTTGTCCACTGAGTCAACTATTCACTTTCACCATGATTACGCTGAAAACCAGACTCCTGAAAGTGATAAATATAACTAATTTATTACACTTTTTTTTTTTTTACCTTTATTTAACTTCTATTTCCCCACACCTTTCTTCCATTATCAATGGTGCTCCTCTCTTTAAAAATGTTTCTTTCTGTTTTCTCCTTGGATCCTATATTAGCAATAATTTTCTCTTGTCTCTCATTTTTTCTCTTAAATCGTTTCTTTTTGCCTCCAACTTCATCATTAAAGACATTCTCCAAGACCTTTTTCCATATTACTTGTCATATTGCCTTTTCTTGAGAAGCTCAACTTTTATCATGATTTAATCTAGCTTCTTCATTGATAATCTCTACTCATTTTCAATGACCACATTGTATACTTTCACTTGATCCAGCTCCAAAATTTCAGTTGTCTTTTGACTTTATATGTCCTGTTTGGACATAATCTTATACATCTTTCCATTTTTTAAAAAAATATTTTACAGTAATTCAGCCTCTAAACTCTTACTCTCAGAACTCTTTCTGAAACTCTAGTCATCTAAAATTCTAAAATTAGGATAGTTGCAAAATTCACATATATATTTCATTGTGGTCTAGTTTCAGTCCTGATAACTGCTATAGATTTATTTTGTTTAAACATAATATTCATAATATTATATACCTGCCAAATGTGCTTTAAAGTGTCCATGTTTAATTACAACTGAAGCTAAGTATTCCATTCTTATGACTTTAATCTTCCACATTGATTCCCATTTGATGTAACAGTTTCGTGTCCAATTATTTTCCTAAAGACATCTTCCTTATCAGAGCTGATTATTTCCTTGTTTATGTAGCTCACATTAACTCTTGCCTCCTTTTTCCCTTCATGTATTTTCGTCAGGTAGAATCCATTATCCTGTGACATTTCACATCCTCATGCTACGCATCCCCTTGTGTCCGTCCCAGAAAGCCTTTCATGACTATTCTGGCTCTCATGATGTTAATTCTTCTCTGAAGACTTATGAGCCTTTAAAATTGACTACATATTATTTTTACATATTTTGTATGTGTACTAGTTTTGTTTCCCCAGAATATTCATTTTTAAAGTTTCAAAAGGCAAAGCTGTTAACGTGAATTGAATTACTGCACATGAAATGAATTCTCTTTGATGTACTAAAAATCTTCGAGAATGCAATGATCAATCTAGGAAACTAGAATTCTGTACCCTTTGCCATTTCCGGCAGTTTATAACATATCAAATTATCATTTACATATTGGCTATTAATTGAATAGTTGTGTAAATGTGTGTTCATTGTTTACAGACTCTGCCTTTAGGCTAAACCAAAAGTATTTCTTATTTTGGTGGGAATTATACTGGATAATTTCTAATAACTGAATAACTTTACACTTTTAGAATTTTTGACTTCACAAGTAAATAATTCTTAACCATCTTCCTAATTTTAAATATTAATTTTCTGGTACAGATAAAAAACAAGTGCACTGACTAAAAACAAATAAAAGTTTTACATACCTCCTTGTTATCATGCAAAGACACGCATGCTATTTATTTGTTTCAGTATTTAAAATGTTTAGTTATTTTAAATGGAAACAAATAAGTGAAAATTTCCATGAGCCTTTATCATGCCAACAGGTGTGCATTGGTTTTACTTGTACATACATATACACATGCACATACATATACACATATACATACATATACACATGCACATAAAACACACACAAGTATACACACACATATACATATACACATATGCAAACATACATCCACACAAATACACGTAAGATACCCTGTGGGACACAGCACAATGATTCATGTTAATGCACACATGTGCACACATCATGAGAAGCACACATACACACAAGTATTAGAACACATATTATGTAGCTATACACACCTACACAACATATATACATACATGTATTCACATAAACATCTTCATAGATCTGCACCACAAGCTAAACACATACACACACACAAATATACACCCATACATAAAAGCATACTCATATGCATACAAAAATACACATATATACACACACTTGTACACACATATGCATACATATCAACATACACATAAACATAAATACTTTCTAACACTTAGTATTCATTTCAAGCTAATTAAACTTTTGGTTTTTGACAGGAGAGACCTCTGGTATTTCCTCTGTGTGTGTGTGTGTGTGTGTGTGTGTGTGTATATGTGTGTGTGTGTGTGTGTATTTTGTTTTTTGAGACTGTTGCTACAGCAGAAATCACTTTTTGCCACATATCGCATTTAGGCATTGGTTTTTGGACTTTGAGGATGTATTTGTTCCAGTTTGATTTGTACTAATTGGGTGTTCTGTTTATGTTTCTCTCTCTCTCTCTTTTTTTTTTTTTTTTTTTTTTGAGACGGAGTCTTGCTCTGTCACCCAGGCTGGAGTGCAGAGGCATAATCTTAGCTTGCTGCAGCCTCTGCCTCCCAGGTTCAAGCAATTCTCATGCCTCAGCCTCCCAAGTAGCTGGGATTACAGGTATGCACCACCACAACCAACTAATTTTTATATTTTTAGTAGAGATGGGGTTTCATCATGTTAGCCAGGATAGTCTCAAACTCCTGGCCTCAAGTGATCCTCCCGCTTTAACCTCACAAAGTGCTGGGATTACAGGCGTGAGCCACAGCACCCAGCCCTTGTATTTCTCTTTAAATGGCTGAAGGAGTGTGTGCTACCTCTGTAGAAAATTGGCTTATTCCTAATAATGAAAATGCAAATGCTATAAAAAGTACTATGCAGTTCTGATTAAATGTTTACTTACATTTTAAATGACATTTGGCCAAAACTAATGCTAGAGACGTAAGGAAAACATAAACAGAAAGCAGGGAATTTATTTGTGATCGTAATAATGGGGTAAATAATACACTATGGAGTAAGAAAACATGAGCAAAAAGCAAAACAATATAAGAAGAAACATAGATAAATGCAATGAAGTGAAGAAGCTGCTTAGATATACATGCCAACCATAAAAATAAATGCCAGAGGTAGAATATGGTTAATGGAATCCCCAACAAAAAATGGGGAAAATAAGAAAAGCAATATTTAACCAAATAATTAAGGTAAATAACCTAATAAATAGCAACTCAAGACATTACTGTAAATAAGACTATTTACATAGGAAAACGCTTTCATAAGAGTAAGGAACCCAGGTAAGAAATTACAGCACCTAGTTGGAGCACAGAAATACCATGCCCTGGAAGAGGTAGGAATGGCAATTTCACATTATCTGCCTCACCTTCCCTGAAGCCAACACAGCACAACATAAAGAGAGATGCCGTCCCAGTGGGGAAAGGAGAAAGAAGTGAGGACACAACTATGCCACAGACCCCAGCACCAGGCCCACCCCAGCAAATGCTGGGGTCAGTCCAACCCCCATGATGGAAGGATTCTGGCCTGCCCAGGCTGGCAACCATGGTACCAGGCATTGGGTCAGCATACATTATCCCAGACTGCAACCATGGTAACAGGCACTGGGTCAGTGCATATTATCCCAGACTCCAGGCCAGTGCCCACAGACCCAAGTTTTAGACCCATTCCAGTGATAGGCTTGTCCCCATGGGCTCATGCTCTGGAAGAAATGAACAAATGTTATAAATATGCAACTTCCAAGCCAGAGTCATAAAGAAGCAGAAAATCTGAACAGACCAACAGTAAGTTAGAACATCAAATCAGTAATCAAAAACTTCTCCAAAAAAGTCCAGAACCTAAAATCTTCACTGATTACTTCTACCAAACATTTAAATAATTAACTCATTTTACGAGTCTAGCAACACAGTGATACCAAAGCCAGACAAGGGCACTACAAAAATGATAAAATTTTGGGCCAATATTCCTGATGAACTGTAGATGCAAAAATTCTAACAAAATTCCAGCAAACTAAATTAAGCAACACATCTACAAGATCAGACAATATGATCAAGTGGGATTTATTTCTGGATGCAGGGGCAATTCAGCACATAAAACTCAATCATTGTGACACTCCCCCTTAACAGAACGAAAGACAAAGCATATGGTTTTCTCAACAGATGCAGAAAAAACATTTGGCAAACTTTAAAGTCTTTTAATGACAAAAACAAAAAATTATGTGTAGAAGGAATATATCACAACATGGTAAAGGCCATCTTTGATACACTCACAGATAACATCCCAAAAAAGGCAAAAAAGCTACATGTTTTCTCTAAGTTCAGGAACAAGACAAGGATGCCTACTCTATGCACTTTATTCAATTTAATACTAGAAGTATTAGCCAGAGCAAATAGAAAATAAAAAGAAATACAAGGCATTTAAATTAGAAAATAAGTAAACTTGTCTCATTTACAGATGACAATCTTCTATATAGAAAATCTGAGACTCCAACAAAACCCATTAGAACTAGTAAGTGAATAAAATAAATTTACAGGATACAAAATTAGTATATAAAATCAATCATGCTTTAATTTTCTAACAATAAACTCTTTATAAAAGAAATTAAGAGAAGTTTATTTACAATAGATTAAAAATAAATTTAAACAAGGAGATAGAAGATCTGTACAATGAAAACTATAAAACATTGAAGAAATTGAAGAATATACAAATAAATGGAAATAAATTCTGTGTTCATGGGTTAGAAGAGTTAATATTGCTAAAATGTCCATAGTACCCAAAGCAATCTACAAATTCAATTGTAATACTTATCAAAATTCCAGTGCCACTTTTCACTAATAAATAGTAACAATGATCCTAAAATTCATGTGGAACCATAAGAGACCCCAAATAGCTAAACAATCTTGAGCAAGAAAATCAAAGCTGGAAGCATCACACTACCTATTTCAACATGTGCTATGAAGCTACAGTAAACAAAACAGGATAGCACTGGCATAAAAACAGACATTTTGACTAGTGGAACACAATAGAGAGCCCCAAAATAAATCTACAGTTTATAGTCAACTGATCTTTGACATGGGTGCTAAGAAAGCATACTAGGGAAAGGCAATCTCTTCAATAATGTCATATTGGGAAATCTGAATTTGCACAGGCAAAAAAATAAAATTTGATTTGTAACTATCTCACACAATATACCAGAATCGACTCAAAACGGATTAAAGACTTAAATTAATAAGACCTAAACCTGTAAAACCACTAGAAAAAAAGCACAGGTAAAAAGGCTTATTGACATTGGTCCAGGCAATGATATTTTTTGGATCTGACCCAAAAAGCACAAGCAACAAAAGCAAAAGTAGTCATTGTGATTGCTTCAAACTGAAAGACTTCCATAGAGCAAAAATAGCAAACAGGGTGGAGATAAAGACACTACCTTAGAAATGGAAAAAAATATTTACAAACCATACATTAAGAGGCCAGTATTTAAAATATGCAAAAGACTCAAACAATCCAATAGCAAAATAGGCAAATAATGAGTGGAAAGTGGGTAAGGACATTTCTCAAAGTAAATCACCAACAGGTGCATAAAGAAATACTCCACATCACTAACCATCAGGGAAATTCAATTCTAAACCACAATAAGATGTCCCCTGACACTTGTTAGAATGGCTTTTATTAAAAAGACAAAAGGTAAATGCTAACAAGGATTAGAGAAAAGGGAAGAGTTCCCACTGTTGATGGGAATGTAAATTGATATGGCTATTATGGAAAACTGTAGAAACATTTCTCAAACATTAAAAATAAAACTACCATATGATCCGGCAATCTCACTTCTGTCTATATCCAAAGGAAATGGAACCACCGTCTCAAAGAGATGCCTGCACTCCTGTGTTCACTGTAGCACTTTTCAAAATAGCCCAGAGGTGGAACCAACCCAAGTGTTCATCAACAGAAGAATGGAGAAAGACAATGTGACGTACACCCAATGGAATACTATTCAGCCTTAAAGATAGAATAAAATCTTACCATTTGTGAAAAGGTGACTGAAACTGGAGGACATTATGCCAAGTGAAATAAGCCAGGAATATGAAGACAAATACTTCGTGATATCCCTAATATGTGGAATCTAAAAATGTTGAAATTGCCGAATCAATGTTGAATGGTGGTCACAAAGGACTGGATGGTGGGATAAATGGGAAGATGGTGAACAAAGGGTACAAAGTTTCAGGTATGCAGAAAGAGTAAGTTCTGGAGATCCAGTACAGCGTGTTGGCAAGAGTTAAGAATACTGTCTTGTATACTTAAAAACCGCTAAGAGTAGACCTTAAATTTTCTCACCACCTACTCACCACACACACAATGGTAGCTAGGTGAGGTGATAGACATGTTAGGTAGGTTAAATGTGGTAATCATTTCTGAAGGTATACATATATCAAAACTTTACACTGTAAGCCTTAAATATATATACTTTTTATTTTAAAATTTCATATCAATAAATCTGAAAAACAGAATTGAGGATATAAAATAATGTTTTGTTCAACAGTATTTTGAAATAGATATCTGTATATTACTAAGATGGCAATCGTAAAGTTCACTTTTAGTGAGAAAACATCATTTTAAATAGAAATCTAATTTTGAATAAGTTACCAATGAAGCTTATAATTGAAAATTAATTCCATATCTTAAGGATATATTCTTTTATTTTCAGTTGTATAGCAAACTTCAGTTGTGTAACAAGAAGATTATCATTTCATGCAATGAGCTATTTATTTATCTAGTAAACTTTGGTTTCAAAATAAATGCTTAATAGAATTGCTAACAAGACTTCAACTTCAGAGCTGCATAAATGCATTCCTTTTTTTTTTTTTTTTTAACTGTACTTTTGATATACAAACTAGTAACAGTACACTAGCTTCTGGAGTTATGTCTTTAAAGGAACTGAATGTTACTTATTATGAAAGTAGATATGCTTTGCGGATGATTACACACAATAAAATATTTAAGCTATTTTGACAGAGGTCTGGATTTGCTTCCTACCATATAAAAATCACTGTCTCTCAAGCTGTTTATGTTTTTTCAGATCCAATGTAATTGGCACAGTTATTTATTTATCTTATGCTACTCAATTTCATCTTTTCATCATTTTTTCTAATAGATTCATAAATGTGTTTTTATTTTAGTATCTCATTTAATTTATTCATTTATTCATGTATTCATTTAACAAATATTTAGTGAGTACCTTTTATAGACAGATAATGTTCTGATTTTTAGAAATATGCAGCAGTAAAACAAATAATAAGTAAGCAAAAGCAGGAACAAAAGACTATTCAGTTTACATTAAAATTCTATATTATTCTGCTTTTGAGAAGATATACAGTCAGGTTGATTATAATCAGCTCATATTGATTCATTTGTATTTTTAGTATACATGGGGTTTCACCATGTTTGCCAGGCTGGTCTTGAACTCCTGACCTCAAGTGATCCACCCAGCTCAGCCTTCCAAAGTGCTGGGATTACAGGCGTGAGCCACCGCGCCCAACCCTGAAGGTTTCTATAACAAGAGAATTAATAAAGAAAAACCTTTCAACAAAGAAGGCAGGACCAGATGGTTTCACTGGTGATTTTACCAAACATTTAAAGAAAATTAAGACCAATTATTCTCAAACTCTATAAAAAGTATAAGAGTAGGACACAATTTTTAAGTCATACTGTGAGGTCAGTATTACCTTGATACCAAAACCAGACAAACACATCACAAGAAAGCTACAGACCAATGTCTCTCGTAAATGTGGGTGCAAAATCCTCAACAAAAGACTAGTAAACAGAATCCAACAGCATATATAAAAGGACTATACATGATAACCAAGGAGGTTTTATTTCAGGAATCCAAAGTGTGTTTAACATACCAAATTCAACCCATGTGATACACCATATTCATATAAATAAGGAATAAAAAAAGAGATCATATCAGTAGATGCAGAGAAAAAAAAATTTATCGAAATTAACTACTCTTTCATGAGAACACTCCCCCAAAACTAGGAATAGAAGGCAACTTTCCCAACTTGATAAAGATAATCTATGAAAAACCCATAGCTAATAGCTTATTCAATGATGAAAGACTGAAATCAGCAATGAGTCAAGAATGTTGATTTTCATCACTTGTATTTGACAATGTACTGGAGGTTCTAGCCAGGATAATTAGACAAGAAAATAAATAAAAGGTGTATGAACTGTAAAGGGAGAGATGAACCATCTCTATTTGCAGATGACATATCTTTTATGTAAAAAGTCCTTTAAAATCAACAAAAGTATTATTAGAGCTTAGAAACAAGTTCAGCAAAGTTGCCGGCACAATATGCTAAAATTAGTTGTATTCTTATACACAAGCAATAAAATGTCCAAAAATAATATCAAGAAAACACTTTTATTTTCACTAGCAACAAAATGGATAAAATATTTAGGAATAAATTTAAGCAAAAAGCTCAAGAGTTGCAAGCTGAAAACTACAAAATAATATTTAAAATAATTAAATAAATGGAAAGGTATCCCATGTTCATTAATTGAAAGCCTTGATGTTAAGGTGGCAATAGTCTTAAAATGGATCCACAGATTTAAAGTAATTTCTATCAAAATTCCAACAGCCTCTTTTCTTTTCAGAAATTGGAAAGCCAATCTTCAAATTCACATGGAATTTCAAGGGATCTCAGATAACCAAAACAACATTGAAAAAGAACTAAATTGTAGGTATCACACCTACCAATGTCAAAAGTTAGTACTGACATACAATAATCAAGATATTGTGGTGCTGGCATAAGGATAGTCATATAGATAATTCAAATAGAATGGAATATCCAGAAAATAGACCCGCACATTTATGGTCAGTGATTTTGCCAAGGGCATCAAAACCACGCATAGGTGGATTAGCAGTCTTTTCAACAAATATTCCTTGGAGAATATTTCCATTTGCAAAAGAATAAATTTGGATCCTTACCTCACATCGCATACAAAAAAAAAAAAAAAAAAAAAA
>NW_016808928.1:1800884-1877644 GCF_001698545.2 Rhinopithecus bieti | reverse complement strand
AAAAAAAAAAAAAAAAAAAAAAAAAATAGCTCAAAATCAATCAAAGACCGAATACAAAAGCTCTCAGAAGAAAATCTCAATTTAAATCATTATTATCATGCATTAGGCAATAGTTTCTTAAATATAACACAAAAGCACAAGCAACCAAAGACAAAATAGATGAAGTGGACTTCAAAATTAATTGGTTTTGTACATTAAAGAACCTTATCTGAAAATGAAAATACAACCCACAAAAATATTTTCAATCCATCTATCTCATAAGCTTCTAAAATTCAGAGTATATAAGAGCAACTATGACTCAATAATAAAAAGACAAATAACTCAATTAAAAAATAGACAAAGTACTTAAATAGTCATTTCTCCAAAGAAATTGTGTAAATGTTCAATGAGCACATGAAATCATGTTCAACGTCATTAGTCATTAGGAAACTAGAAATGAAAATCACAGTAAGATACCACTTTACATGCACTAAGCTAGACAGAGGAAAAGGTAATAGCAAGTGTTGGAAAGGTCCTGAAGAGCTGTTTATGCTTGCACATTATTAGTGGGAAAGGCTCAGCCACTCTTGAAGACAGGTCAGCATCTCTTCAGAAAACGGCAGCTGAGGTCACACAGCATTCTTGGGAACACATCCAGTAGAACTGAAAACATATGTTCACACAGAAATTTGTACTTGGATGTTCACAACATCATCATCCATAGTATCCAAAAAAATCTTATCAAGTGATGAATGGAATATTAGCTAGCTTTGGGAGGCCGGGGCAGGCAGATCACCTAAGGTCAGGAGTTCGAGACCAGCCTGACCAACATGGCAAAACACTGTCTCTACTAAAAATACAAAAATTAGCCAGGGTGGTGGTGCACGCCTGTAATCCCAGCTACTTGAGAGGCTGAGGAAGGAGAATCGCTTGAACCCGGGAGGTGGAGGTTGCAGTGAGCCAGGATCGTGCCACTGCCCTCCAGCCTGCTTGACGGGAGTGAGAAAAAAAAAAAGAGAGAGGGAACAAAGTATTGGTACACACTGCAACATAGATGACTTTGAAAACATGACGTGAGTGCAAGAAGCCAGGCAGGTAAGACCACGGATTACACAATCCCTCTTGTATGAAGCATCCAGAATAGGCCAATCTATAGAGACCCAAAGTCGACCAGCAGCTGCCAAGGGAGATGGGGAGAGAGCTTGGTAAGACGGACAACTAAGAGCTATGGAGCAACTTTATGTGGTCATGGAAAAGTTCTGGCATTAGATGGTGGTGATGATTGCACGATGTTGTCATTATATTAAAAACTACCTAAATTATAAACTTTAATACGTCGTACATAGTGTTATGTAAATTTTAAGTCAGTAAAGATGGCAAAAAATAGGCAAGACAGGTACTGAAAACTTCACTGGGGCTGATCCTGGGTCTCCCCAGAATGAAATACAGAGGCTTCGCTCTATAAGCCACACGGTGAATACTGTGTCTAGATGTTAAATTTATGTGATTCTATTGTCACATTTTTAAAACTAAAACAAATACATATTTCCTCTACAAATATACCTTTTCACAAAGAAGCAAATGGTAGTATAAGTGCTCAGGACTGGACTCACCATGAACAATGACTCCATGTGTGTCTCTTTCAAACTCTGTATGAACAGAGGCAAGAGTTAAAATTGCTGCTTAATAGAACAAATCCAAGGATAACTGAAATGGCGAGGAAGAGATTTTAAACTGTTTCTATTAGGTGGTTGCAAAAGCAATTGTAGTTTTTGCCATTACTTAATAAAAGATAAAAATCGCAATTACTTTTGCACCAACCTAAATAGTATAAGTTGAATGCATAAGTGCATATCTTCATATTCTTAATTTTCACAATGTATTTTCATCCAAATAATGAAGTTTTTAGAATAATATTGCATGTTACATATTTTTAAGATGATGAGAATAAGCAACATATAAAAGATTTTAGGTCAGTTTCCTTTATATAGAATGAAGGGATTAAAATCAGTTTTAGCATTTACTGCTACTCTCCAACTTTTCTTGAAATGGAACATTTCTATTAATTAATTATTATTCATAAGATTTTGATGTGAAAATTATAATGTGACATTAGCAATTTATGTATTTTTCTCTTTTAAAAAATGACTTTCTTTTAACTTCATGTGTCTGCCTTTACAATTCCAGCTGCTTTCTTCCTTTCAATTTGCTTCCCACCTGCAATAAAAAAGAAAAAAAAAGGAAGAGGATAAAGTGTATAATTAATGAATCATTTCTTCCATTAGCAATTACAAATCTAACATGTGAACTGTTTTACTTTTAATTAGTATTCTTAAAAGTGTCTTTATTACTTAGAAATAAAATTAGTAACTGATTAGCTATGTTTTCTCTCTTTTATAAATTATAAACACAACTAAAAACAGTATTTCTTTTTTCCCCTAATTACCTAGTAGAGTACTTATCTCTGAGTAATTAACTTACAGAAAATAATGATTTCACTTGCTCTGATAAAAGTCACACCTGAACCACGTGCCATTAACTTACCAGAAGGGTTAAAGACAACCCGGAGAGCTTGTGGAATTGAGTAATTCATCGTAAACTTTTTAATGGAGGGGAATTTTTATTTGATTTTAAAGTACTGATGGAATGAAGCAGAAAGGAAAGAACCACAACAATGACACCTTTTGGCTTATAGTATAATATTGACCTTTCACAGCTTTTTGAAATTCAGAAGGAAGCATAGTCTTACCCAGCAGTGTCTTCTTCTGTGGTTTGTGTGTACTGGCATGCCTGTATTTTTGTGTCCTTGATGAACTGAAACTTAGTGTCCAGAAAAAAACCATGAAGCAAAGGCGGAAATTTAGGTTCCCCCGCCACCGAACAAGCTCTAAGAGAGTTAGAGGCAATCATTATTCAACCAAAAAGACCCCAGACGTGGAATTAATTAACTTACTGAGCTAGCTGAGTCGTGTTACACACTGTTTTTTGCACTAGACTCCTTCTTCAGACTGCATTTTGTATATTTGAAAGATAAGAAAAACAATAGCCCTGTCGGAGCTGCTCTGGTTGAAGCAGCCAGCCACCGTCCCTCCCAGCAGCTCCCAAATGCACACCCTGCTTGAGGTTCATGCTCCGTTCCCAGACCTAAGCCTTTGAGGGTGTTGAGAAATTTCTTCACGCCTGTAATCCCAGCACTTTGGGAGGCCGAAGGGGGCTGATCAGGAGGTCAGGAGTTCGAGACCAGCCGGGTCAACATGGTGAAACCCCGTCTCTACCAAAAATACAACAATTAGCCACGTGTGGTGGCGGGCACCTGTAATCCCAGCTGCTCGGGAGGCTGAAGCAGGAGAATCGCTTGAACCCAGGAGGTGGAGGTTGCACTGAGCTGAGATCGCACCACTGCACTCCAGCATGGAACAGAGTGAGACCCTATCTCAAAAAAAAAAAAAAAAAAAAAAAAGAAAAGAAAAACAGAAATTTCTTGTGGAACTAGCGTTTCTGCAGAACTTGGTGTGAAAATCCTGGATATTGGTGGTAATCTATCACATTTGAGCACACTCTAGCTTAAATTTATTATTGTTACTTTCTAATTTTGTCAGCTGTTCAGAAAATCAGAAGAATCACCAGAAAATAAATATCCTCCGTTACCGCCACAAACCAATCACAGTCTGGCTATGTAAGCATTCACTATTGTTATATTTGTACCAGGCACTGCGCTAGATGCTGTCAGAGGACTCCCACCCAGACCAGGAACCAGTTTCATTTTTCAAGGAGTAGAGGATTTAACAGGAGGTTAGATCAAAGCAGTTATGTGGAGGAACAACACATTAGAAGTCTTGGCTCCAGTCATTACTGGGTAAACCAGTTGCTTTAGTCACTATTTCCTCCTCCTCCTCCTCTTTCTGCTTTTTCTTCTTTTTCCTTCAAGAGACATTTATTTTCTGCATTTATAGAACTAATTATAATAAAACATTTTCTTTAAAAGACCTCCAGTAATTTGTGGCTTAGAAGACAAACTACATGGATTTGAATCCTGCCTGGCTCTGACACTCACTAGCTTTGTGGCAGTGAGCAAATTTGCTTAAATATTCTGTCTCTCCTTTTCACAGAAAAGTGGAGAGTGGGGATGATAATGCTATGTATATCCATGTATCCAAGCACTGTTTATTATCTTGGTGGCTTCCAGTAAAGTCCTCTATAATTATCTTCATAAATCTTTCTTTCTTTCCCTTCCTCCCTCCCTCCCTCCCTCCCTCCTTCCTTCCTTCCTTCCTTCCTTCTTTCTTTCTTCTCTTTTCTTTTTTTTGAGAGAGGATCTTGCTGTCACCCAAGCTATAGTGTAGTGGCGTGATCTCGGCTCCCGGGTTCAAGCAACTCTCCAGCCTCAGCCTCCAGAGTAGCTGGGATTACAGGCATATGCCACCACACTCGGCTAAGTTGTATTTTTTGGTAGAGATGGCGTTTCACTATGTTAGCCAGGCTGGTCTGGAACTCCTGGCCTCAAGTCATCCACCTGCCTCACCCTCCCAAAATGCTGAGATTACAGGCAGGAATTTTTCTTGTTTAAATCATTCTTGCCACACTGTAATTTGCAAGGAAGCTTATATTTCTTTTTCACTGCTGAATTCTTAAAGCACAGGACAAAATTTATTACAAAGTTTAGCAGTTCAAAATTAGATTTTAAATAAATAGATGAATGGATGGATGAAGGAATGAATGGTTGGATGGATGGTTGGTTGAATGCATATGTAGATCATGCATCTGTAAAATGAAATATTCTTCACATCACAGAATAGTTACGAGGATTAAGTAGGACATTACACACAAAGTGCCTAATATTTGACCAGGCCAGTAAATTATAAGCATGTGTAACACAATACTTTTGACACTATTAACACAAACTTTTTCTTTAGTAGTGAATGTGTCCATACAGGTTAAATTATAAATTCTTCAAAAACATGAACTGTTTTATTAACATTCTCCATCCTAAATCCTGCATCCATGGCCAAGATCTTATCCACCTCAGTGTATGTCTATTTTGCGAATGAGTTGAATTTTAGGTGGTGAAATTTGGCCCGACTAGGACCAGTTGAATGCCCTTCTGAGACACTAATTCAGTTTAACAATTATTTCTGAACAAATACATGTGCTTACCACTATACTATGTATTCTGATACAAAAATATAGCAGACATGCAGGCATGTCTCCTGGCCTGGACGAGCTTACATTTCAGCAGAGGAGAATCACATACACACATATCAACGCAGTGTCACAAGTGTGCTGAGAATGTCTGTATTATTTCACTGGCATCATTGAGAGGGGCTTTAGTTCAGTGGGGATGTTCATGGAGTGTTTCTTAGAGTAACAACAAATGAGCTGCTCTCTAGCAAAGACAGATATTACTATAATCATTTTTTTTTTAACAAAATGCTTTCCCTATATGCCCTCTTGGTTAATTCTTACAACAACTCTCGGGGTCAGGCAGCATTATTGCTCCATGAATAATTTTCTCAGAATAAGAAATATTCCGAGAACAATATTTCTCAGAAGAAGAAAACTGAGATCTGTTGACCTTAAGTGTCTTGTTGAAAGATAGGTATATTTAGTAAATGTTGGAGCTTATATTTATACTGCTGTGTTTGACAAATTCTATGTTCTTTTCACTATTCTACCTTGCAACTTTTTTTCTGGCCTTTCACAATTAGAATTTACAACATTTATTTGGGGAAAGAGGTCTTATGGATATAAAAAAAACAATTTCTTAGTTGGATATTATAGAAATTGTAAAAAAGGGACGATTATATCACAAAAATCGAAATTCAAAGTCCAACAGAAAGAAGGTAGAAGGCAGGCACTAATATATACTGAATAATTAATTACTCCATGCCAGGCACTGCTAAAATACATTACACGTGTTACTACATTTAATCTTCATAATAATCCTGTGAACTGTAAAGATGAGAGAATGTACAGTTGACAGGTGTTTGTTTCCAGGGCTCAGAGACATCATAGGTCAGCAACAGCTGATGAGTGTCGCGTCTTACCCAGGACAATGAGAAAGAACAAGATGGTGGATTATTCAGGCGATGGCCTCTGCTCACGGAATGGGCCCCATCTACGTGTCATCATGGACTTGTTTGGTTCCCTCCCACAATGACTCCACACTTGGCCACAGGGCTCTATTTGTCCAATGACACATTTGAAAATGTGATGCAAACGGTGCCAGTGTTTACACGTTGGATTTTGCCATCTCTTGGTGCCTGAGACTCTTCCCCCAAGTCCAGACTCAACAGCAGAAAATCCATGGCTCGCTGATCACCAGCACCAGCAGACAGACTCATGATGATGGGAGCACCTCCAACAGCCCAAACCCTTCTGTGCTACAGCTGCCTTCACCCACATAGGTGACCCGGGCACATCCAGTAGAAAACGTAACCAGCTGATTCCAGACACACTTCTGGTCCCCAGAATTAAGAGTGAATAAAACACGTATTGTTTTAAGTCATTAATTGTGGAGTTGGTTTGTTAGGTAGCAATAGATCATTGATACAAATGTCTTTTTAAAAAAACCTACCAGACACCAAGCATGAAAATGGCTACTTTTTAAACATATAATTATATTGTATTCTCATTATGGATCACTGAATCACATTGTAAATTGGGGAAACTGAGATTCAGAGAAGTGGGAAAGTTTTCCTAAGGTAATATACACAGTAGATGCCACTTGTGGAATTTAAACAATAATGTCTTCTGATTACAAAAGCCGTATGCCACAGAAAAGTATTTCATGTATACTCTGGCATTTAAGTGAGAAAATCATGTCTTTGATATAAAATTTTGCTAAATTGAACTAATATGTTTTGTCAAAAGCCTGACATTTAGGGTTTTAAAAATCATTGCTCTGAAAGAGTTAACAAGCCATTTAATGAGAGAGCGCCACCTGTTTACTGAGCAACGTCTTTCCTGGTCTCCAGATGAAGACTCTACTCTTTGTTAGACTCTGTGGTTGCTTACTATGTAATTACTCCAACTTAACGAATCAAGCACAGACAGCTCCGTAATACAATCTGATTCATGGTTGTCTTTAGTCCTGAAAAATATGTCTCGATGTTGTGTTTTTTTTTTTCTAGACAGCAGCCATTTGGAAACTATACTATCCATGTGTTTTACCCAGACCTGCTTCCATTTACTTAGTCATTTATGCAAAAAACGTTTAATAGGTTATTGAACTGTGCAACAAATTTTGAGGTGAGAATGACTCTAATGTCTAAGAAACAAAGTTCTGGCACTTGAGATATTTAGAGAGAGATGAAAATAGCAGAGGTCCGGAATGAGGAAGTTTTGCATTCAAATCTCACCATTTTTGTATGTTTCATCTTATTCTTTCTAAATTTTGGTGTTCTCATTCATTAACGATTATAGTGCTTCACTCTCAGGATGGCTGTAAGAATTACAGATAGGGTAAATGTAGAATTTCTAGCAGAGGGCTTTGTGTATAGAATATACTAAGTAAATAGCATCTATTCCTATTTTAAACAACAATTTGCTTAAGTAAGATGACTTAAGAATATAAAACACCCAACATTTTCTTATTTATAGAAATTTTACATTTTGTATGTCTTAAAAGTGATATACTTTGGGAGGCCGAAGTGGGCGGATCACTTCAGGTCAGGAGTCCAAGACTAGCCTGGCCAACATGGTGAAACCCCATCTCTCCTAAAAATACAAAAATTAGCCAGGCCTGGTGGCAGGTGCTTGTAGTCCAAGCTACTCCAGAGGCTGAGGCAGGAGAATCGCTTGAATCTGGAAGGTGGAAGTTGCAGTGAGCTGAGACTGTGCCACTGCACTCCAGCCTGGGCAACACAGTGAGACTCTGTCTAAAAAAATTTGAAAATAATAAAACATAAAGAAATAAAAAATTTAAAATATAAAAAATAAAGTTATAGAAATCAAATGTCAAAGAGAAAGCAGAGGTGGCTTATAAAACACATTTTCATGTGCATAATTCTTGGAGGTCCTGTATTCCTATTTCTCATGCATATGAAAGCTATCTTCTGTTAGTTTCCATGAAAACTGATCATCTTCATTTAAACTTCAGGTATCACTCTATGTCCTACCTTAAACATCTACAATTCCATTTCCCAATAGCTAAGTGATTAAGAAATACTGGCTTATGCTGAAATAAAATGTGCCTTCCAGCAACTCAAAACTCTTTGCTTCTGCTGCTGCTTATGGACAAATGAAATGAAACAGGAATCTCATTCCATTTTTCTGTCCTGTAAGTATGTGAAGATGAAAATCATGTCCACCACTGAGCATTCTGTGTCCAAGCTAAATGGTGCTGTTTTTTCATTCTGTTTTTGTTTTTTTCATATTTTCTATGCCAGTGACAGCTTTAGAAGTAAACCTAATAATCCATAGGTGATGTGTCTCAACCTCTGGACAATGCCTGCATTTTCTCTCATTTAGTCTGCAGTAGCTGCACGCCTCACCCTGAGATTGTCTTAGGTCTTTTGGAAGCAAGACAACACACAGGTTTAATGAGAGTTTATGAAAATCATCATGTTTTTTTCCATATAAGCTGTTAATGTGACACAATTCACACTTTTTTCTACTGTAAAGCTGTTTTTAAAAAATTACACATTCATCTTTGATAGCCGTCACCTTAAATATCACCTCATACTGCTGAAATCTTATAAATAGAAACTACTTTGGAAAAGCTGTGGATCAAAACGATAAAGTAAAGACACTTCTACTGTGTTTTTTTTATAAGGCTGAATTTAAAACTATGAAAATAAAGATAGAAGCTAAAATTATATTATTAAAATACATAGAAAAGAGACCAGAAAAAAGCCACAAACCATAAAAAATTGCTGCACTCAAAAAAAATTGAAAACAAAAATTCATGCAATGAAGAAATTCAGAAAATATGGAGTTCTCCAAAAGAAGGCAATTGTAGCCCTCAGGAGCCTAAAAATACTTTGTTTAGAAAATCATGACCTGGAAACATGAAGAAATTCAAGAGGAAGGAAATACAGAAGAAAAAAGAGAAGAAAAGGGATTGAAAGGAATTAATAAATAATGAAGACAAATAATGAGAACCATATATATATATATACACACACACAGACATTATAGATACATAATAACCATATGTGCATATACACACACACACATTAATTTCCTGGAAAAATAAAACTTGGAGGAAAAAAATCTAAAAATATTAACTTGGTGCAAAAGCAATTGTGTATGACATGGTTTGTCTGTGTCCCCACCCAAATCTCATCTTGAATTCCCACGTGTTGTGGGAGGGACCCAGTGGGAGCTAATTGACTCATGGGGCAGGTCTTCCCCTCCCATGCTTTTCTCATGATAGTGAGTAAGTCTCATGAGATCTGATGGTTTTATAAGGGGGAGTTTCCCTTTTCAGGCTCTCTCTTTGCCTGCTGCCACCCACGTAAGATGTGACTAGTTCCTGCTTCCCTTTTGCCATGATTGTGAGGCCTCCTCAGCCACATGGAACTATAAGTCCAATAAACCTCTTTCTTTTGTAAATTGCCCAGTCTTGGGTATATCTGTATCAGCAGTGTGTAAACAGACTAATACATAGGTTTTGGCATTGGCAGTCATGGCAAAAACCATAACTACTTTTGCACCAACCTAATAATTTGTAATATGACATATGAAAACATAACTGAAATAGAGGAACCTGTGCAGCAGGGCAACACTAGTCTCTGTTGTTGGCAGACTGGATCCTCGGCTATGATAATTCCCGAAGTAGGCTCAGCTATAGGAAGTGTGGGTTGGTGAACAGTTCATAACCTCCATATGGGCCTGATGCCACATCCTCATCATTCACAAAGCCACCACCAGAATAAGTTTACACAAATCAACACTCATTTTCCAAAATCCATCCCTTCTTCAGGAGGACAAATAGTGCAGCTGAATAAAGATGCTTTGTTAGAAATTTCCATTCTTGCATCTTTCAAGTAGTTGATGGTGGCATTAACATTAGCATTTTCCCAGACCATGGTGACCATTTTGGTTTATTATTTTGGCAGGAACAGGCAGGAATATCATTTCTAGAGTTTTCCACTCTGTCCCTCATAATATGAAATCACTCACTCCTATACAACTATGGGAAGAGCTGAGAGTATGGAAGCCAAAGAAGTCATCTCCATTGCTCTCTGAGGCACAGAGACAGTGGTTCCCAAGAGCTTGCAGGGAAGTTCCTCTAATGCACAAGAATCCCCACAGAGCTCCCAGCAGGTAATTGTTATAATCTTCCGGAAAGGCACTGTGACTCTCTCCTCTGAGAATGCACCTATCTACAGCTGCCCCTGGGGATGAGTGGCCTCTCCCTCTCTCTGCATTCCAGTTCCCCAGCAAGGCAGACTTGTCCCAGAACCACACAGAGAAAGCAGCTCTGGGAAAATGTAGCTCTTGGCTTGTTCTCTAGAAGGCAGAGGTGATCTCACGTGGAGACAGTCACACAGCTGATTGCAGAACAGACAGCCTGGCCCACTAGAGCCCGGGGCGCCAGATCCATGTGCTCTCCTGGAAAACACTCCTTGCACATTTGCTGAACGCATGGGTTCATGCATCAAATGGGTTGAGAGTGTAGACCTATCACGTATGAGCTCTGCAAACATTGTCAAGTTCCTCTAACACCCTGCTGTTCAGAATTCCTGATTTCAAGGTGAGAATCATAGTAAGTATCTCAATTATCCATGGAGGAGTAGGGATGAAAAGGGTTAGTAAATGTGAAGAAACACAGAAATACTTTTTTGAAAACTTACTGTTGACGCTTATATCCAAAACAATAACAAAAATCAATGAAATGAATAAAGAAACTGGTGTTTGACATCAAAAACAAGTAAATAAAGACTGAACCTGAACACGTGTAGTAATTATAGTTTCCCACAGAGGGGAGATGGCATGAGTCTTGTCATAATGGAAACAATACCATAATTAAGAAATGTAAAACGTACGAAAAATGGTATAAAGTTTCCTCAAAAAACTAAAAATAGATATAGGTCTACCTTATGATCCACTCCCAGATTTTCAGCCAAAGCAAATGAAATCAGCATGTCAAAGGTGGCTGCCCTCTCGTGCTCATGACTGCACTAGTCAAAATAACAAAGATATGGAATTAACCCAGGTGTCCATCAACAGACGAATGGAGAAAGAAAGAAAGTGTGGCAGAAATACACAATGGAATACGATTCAGCCACACAAAAGGTTGAAATTCTGTTGCTTGCAACAACATGGATGAGGCTGGAGAGCACCATATTAAATGAAAGAAGTCAGGGACAGAAAAACAAATGCCACATGGTCTCACTCATATGTGGAATTAAAAAAAAAATCTTGTAGAATAGAATAGTGTTTACCAGAGACTGGGGAGAATAGAAGGGAGAGGGATTTGGGAAGAGGATGGACAATGGGTACAAAGTAATAGGAGGAATAAGTTCCATTGTTCTGTTGAACAGTAGGGTGACTATAGCTAACAATCTTGCCTTATGGATTTCAAAAAACTACAAGAGAAGATTTTGAATGTTCTCACAGCAAATAAATGATAAACATTTATAATGGATATGCTAATTACCATGATCTAATGTATACATGACTGAAACATCACAGTGTACCCAGAAATATGTATCGTTATTATGTGCCAATTAAGAAACAGTTGTGGCCGGGCGCGGTGGCTCAAGCCTGTAATCCCAGCACTTTGGGAGGCCGAGACGGGCGGATCACGAGGTCAGGAGATCAAGACCATCCTGGCTAACCCGGTGAAACCCCGTTTCTACTAAAAAATACAAAAAAACTAGCCTGGTGAGGTGGCGGGCGCCTGTAGTCCCAGCTACTCGGGAGGCTGAGGCAGAAGAATGGCGTAAACCCGGGAGGCGGAGCTTGCAGTGAGCTGAGATCGGCCATTGCACTCCAGCCTGGGCGACAGAGCTAGACTCCGTCTCAAAAAAAAAAAAGAAACAGTTGTGAGTGAAAATAGAAAATAAGTGTCATATCCAGTTTATTTATGTTTCATTGTGAGGAGTTAAAAGATGCTATCTAAAAATCTATAAATTCACAAATGGGCGATTTGAGTATATTATTAGGAGTTCTAAATATAAGAAGAAAAATATACAAAATATAAAACTTACAAACCATTTGAAGAAACATATCCCTGAATAGAAAACTAAGAAAATAAAACTCTCTAGCAAAATACATGAAAAAATGCTCCTACATATTTATCTAAGAGAAATAGATATATTTACAAAAAAATGACTTTTACAAAATTTTCATAGTGACATTACTCTAATAGCTAAAACTATAAATGACTTAAATATTAACTGAAGAAAGGCTGAAAAATGTGGTATTTCTGCAGTAGATCACTATTCAACAATAAAAAAGAAACTGCATATATATGCAGCAAGATAAAGAGTTCTCACAAATATCATAAAGGAAAGGAGGCCTGACACAAAAGAGTATAAACTCTACGATCCAACTACATGATTCAACTCAGCTCTATGATCCAACTACGTGATCTATGTAATCTAAATCTGTGATCTACGTATATAATCCAACTCTATGATCTAAGTGTATAATCTAAATAGATGAGGTCTACAACAGGCAAAACTAACCTCCAGTGTTAGAAAAAAATCCAAAAATTTTTTTCTCTGGGGTTAGGGGTTGGACTGGAAATAGCACCAGAAAACTTTCTGGGTTTTGAAAATATTTTATATCTTGATTCAGGTGGAGGCTTCGTGGGTGAGAAAGTTGTCAAAACAAATTTAACTGAATACTTAGTATCATTTTATTGTTTGCAAATTATGCTTCAATTAAATAGAAGCATAAAATTCAACTTATGATGACAGAACAATCTTATCTATCATAGAAATAATTATGTATGGTCTTAGCTGACCTATCTTAGAGTTAATTAAAATGCAACAGAAAACATCTCTGTACTCTATATGAAAAAATTCATTAAAAAACTGACATAGCTTGAATCTAGAATATAAGCAAATATAATTGAGAAGTTATAAGGAAAGTTTATTGTAGTATTAGAATAGCAAAATATTTAAAAAGAAAAAATCAACTAGCTTCAAAATAATGAACTAAATTACAGCACCTTCACAAATGGAAACACAAATGTTGAGAAAAGATTATGTGATTACATGGAAAATCTCCAAAACAAATTGTTCCATGATCACAAGTTACAAAAAGAGCTTCATAATATGTTCCCTTTTATGTTAAAAAAAATCAGCACACATACAAAATACGTGAAATATAACTAAAATAAAAGAACAATGAAGGACATACAAGAAACTTTAGTTGAACCAAAGGTAATGAGGCTGGAGTCTAATGAGAAAATCTGGAGAGAAAAAGCTTGTATCATCAAAACCAAATCTGATAAGCAGGACTTCCATGCTTCAATCATGTGTTTAACTGATTTGAGCTAATAGAGCTATGCTAAGTAGAGTGTGTGCAGCATGCTTTTAAATACCTCACCTAGATTAGAATCAATATATTAATTAAAAGCCAGGTACAGCTTTGGCTGTAAAAGATTGTTCAGCCAAGACTTAATCTAATTTTACAAACATTATACTTTATTTTTCTTCTCTAAATTTGTTAATAAATTCTAGATAAAATAAGGTTACTGCAGATTTTAATCCTGTAAAACAAAGTAGCTTTAATAATAGCAAACATTTTACTGAATCTATCTAACTTATTATCCTTAATTACTTTCTTCTATTAAGTCCTTGCAAACTAACATTCTTTCATTACCTGTCAAATTTTGCTACAATTTGGAATTCAACTCCCTTCTGTTTTCTTTTCTTTAGAAGAGCTGTTATTTGTCCTAGCCTCACATTGGCTCCTGAATTTTTTTGGGGGGGGAAGGGTTTATACGTATAGTTATAAAATGATGTAAAACATGAATTGCCAAATGCATTATTCAATAAGGCAATCTGCTCCTCACCCCAGAGGAGGAGCAGGCGTTATATCCTACAGATAAAACCTCAAGCTCTTCCCAAATACCAGTGTGTTGTCATTATTCACAGCGTTATGCAGCAGTGTCCATGAGATTTTTTATCTTATAACTGAGAGACTAGAATGCAGCCTTGTTTCATTTGTTTGTTTTTGTTTGTTTGTTGGACTGGGAAAGGGTGAAAGGGCAGCAAGGGTTGGTTCCCTGCTGGAATCATGCCTGTTTCTTTGTGATGAGTTTGACATCCTAAACGTGGAGGCCTGAGATAATAAACCAAAACACTGTCAGGGGAATCCTTGTCAGACCTGGGCCCCACATAAGCTTTTGGTAGTCCAGTTGCTGAAGTGCCTGTGAAGTCCTGAAAGAGGCACAGAATTCAGCATCAGCCGGGTGATGCGTGCAGAGCACACAACAACGACAAGGGTGTTGGTGTCCTCCTGGCAGGAAAGGACAGTGCACAAAGAAAAAAAGATGGGAATCGGTGTCAAACAGTGAGGAGTTGCAAGAAAACTACAACAGGCAGCAAGACATCAACTTCCAAATTACGTGGAATCAGTCTGCAGATCAAAAGGCTACGGGTTAAAGGCATAACTTAAGTAGGAAAATAGATGTGACCTTCTTTGTAACCACAGTTTAGTTTTCCTTGTTAGCTCCCTAAAGCTGATCTTGGCCAGTTGACCAAGGACCAATTGTGAAATCCAATCTTCAGGTCTCAAGCCTCACCTCACTTGACAAACCAGCAGCATTTGGTCCAGTGAATCCCCTCCTAATATAACCAAATTTGGGTCTGGCTACTGTCCAACCAAAAGCCAGATCCCAGAGATGGGAGTTGGTAGAAGGAAAAGCAACTTTATTTGAGTCAGCAGCCTGAGAGATGGCAAGTTTGTGTCTCAAAAACCATCTTAAATTTCCAGACTAACCAAAGTGATTTTAAAGCAGAAGGTGGCATGGGAAGCATGTGCACGAGTGGGACAGGGTGCAGGTGTGTGTGTCGTAGCCTGACGGCTACCTTGAGCACTGGTCTACCTGGTGATCTAGCTGGTGTCATTCTGACCGCGGCCAGGTTAAAGATATTGGTGCAGCAATTTTCAAGGGGAAGGGAATGTTTTTCCATCTTGAATTCATGCCCAGGTTGTTTCAAGATTGGCCCTTGGAATTCTTTTTTTTTTTTTTTCGAGATGGAGTCTTGCTTTGTCACCCACGCTGGAGTGAAGTGGTGTGATCTCAGCTCACTGCAACCTCTGAGTCCTAGGTTCAAGCGATTCTCCTGCCTCAGCCTCCTGAGTAGCTGGGATTACAGGTGCCCACCACCACGCCCAGCTATTTTTTTTTTTTTTTTTTTAAGTGGAGATGAGGTTTCACCATGTTGATCAGGCTGGTCTCGACTCCTGACCTCAAATGACCTGCCTGCCTTGGCCTCCCAAAGTGCTGAGATTCTAGGCATGAACCACTGCTCCTGGCCGCCCCTGGAATTCTGAAGTCAGCATGCAGATAGATGCGAATAGACACAAGCAAGAGCAGGGTTATTTCTGAAACAGCCTGGTTATTGCAGCTACACTAATACTTGAAACACCTCCTTCATTTGTATCCCGGAACCACACAAATGGTCATCTTTCTTTCTTGTTCAGTTGAACCATCTTGGTTTCCTTGCTGAGTTTTATATTTCTAACCCTCCGACTCTTGGTCTGGATTCTCTACTTGTGTGTGTTCCTTCTCATTCCATCAGTGGTTTCCCCTGTGCTTGCAGTTTTGAATGCCATTGATATGCTCAGGAAGCAGCGGTTTATGACTCAACTCAGGTTGCAATGTGGTTTGTCTGTGTTCCCACCCAAATCTCATATTGAATTGCAGCTCCCAAAATTCCCAAATGTTAATAAAAAGAATATGTGTGTCTCAAAGAAGTAGAGATTGATCAAAAGGGACAGAATGGGCTGATTTCCAGACTGTAAAGCTACAGAGACCAGGACCTCTTCACCTCCAAGTATGGGTAGAAAATTTCTAGACATTGAAGAAGACAAGAGACTGAGACAGCATGAGCAAAGGCATGGAGCATGGGGCATGAGAGAGCAGACATCTTGATTTCTCTATTTCTATCTATTCATCCACTAATATCTATCTTTTTCTATCTATCTATCTATCTATCTATCTATCTATCTATCTATCTATCTATTTATCTGTCTATCTAATCTATCATCTATCTCATCTATCTAATCATCTATTTATCTATGTAATCTATCATCTATCTTTATCTATCTTATCTTTCTTTCTTTCTTTTTTCTAATCTATTTATCATCTATCTCATCTATCTATCTATCTTTCTATCTCTATCATCTATCTATTACCTATCTATCTACCTATCTATCTATCTATCTATCTATCTACCTCTACCATGTAGAATATAATGTGTGTGAATACACTAGAGAGTATCCAAAGGTGAAAGACAGGCAATTGGGCTAAAGAGGAAGTCTGCAAGCAGTCACTAAAGGATCCATATTGAAGATATCTTGACTGTTGCCTACTTTAGATTTGCCTCAATATATTCATACAAATTAGAGATCCTAAGACTTAGCTGAGGAGAATGATTTTGGACTCATAGGCAGGTAAGTATGATTTGTTTAATAGTAGATCCTCTAGCTATTTAAAACGTGTTAGCTCAGAGGATGGAATACATACCCACATGTATGTATACGTATATGCACATTTACATAAAAACTTTTAATTAAATTCTACTACATATGTTTATAAGAGTATCCACAATTCTAGCATTAAATGATCGTCTAGCTGCACACATAAAGAGTTAATGTCAGACTTCACTCACTTACTCACATTCCTTCTGGACCTGCATACATACAGTCTTAACTTTGGTTAAGACTACTGGGAGCTGTTGAACATTGCAAAATCTTTTACATTCTCTATGTGCAACAATGAGAATTCCACACTAACTTACGGTAATGTCTGCAACCACATAGAGAAATACAGCAAGAAAGGAATAAATTAATCCTCAGCAGGGTGGTGTGGGCATGATTCTTTCTCACATAATTACACATTGAATCCACGCTATCTGACAGGAAGAATTTATCAGGTTAATTAAACTGCTTTTTTTTTTTTTTTTTTTTTTTTTTTTTTTACTTAAACGTTCCTGCTGCTCACACCATTTTCGTAGACTAGTGTCCATTTCTGAGGCTGAGTGAGGAGAATCCACAAACCTGCACAGCATTCGGACACTGTCATCTTCTGCATCAAAGGCGTAGGCTGAGCAAATGATGGGAAGAAGCACTTTTCGGGGCCTAAGCAGTGCTGATTATGACAGGGACTGTTTCAGGGTCCTGGATGCACTGGATAACACTAGGAAACACACTCTCAGTGGCAGGGTGGCCCATGAGTTCTGTGAAATGTTTATGTACTGAGGGGAAGTGCCTGGGGGCAGGGGGTGTTCCCATACCAGGTGACCTCTAACACCTGAGCATCACGGCAGTGGCTGCTCTTGCCTGGGTGGGGTGTAAGAGTATTTCCAAACAGAGAGGACCTACATTCTTATAAGCTCTATACCTATTCCCCTTTTGCAAAAGTAAAAATACCCTGAAATTCTACCAAAATATTCTATAATTCCAGGTCATTTACAGAGTCTCTCTCGGGAATTTACAGTAAATTTACTTGTTAGCTTATTGATGTCTCTGTCAAGAATACACTCCATTATCTATCACGCCAGTCATTCCTTTACTAGTGTCCCTAGCCTGCTTATCACAGGCTTCCCCTTCCTAAACATCTTAGCGCTCAATGAAACAATAAGTGTCACTTACAAATAAGTCTGTACCTGTTCTCTTATACTTCATCACAAACCCTTCCACGTGGTGCCACTAAAATATACGTTATTTTCAACCTCAAAGGGCTTCGGCCTCACTCATCTGTCCATCTGCTTCATCCACAAGTTCGTTTTTCAAATTAGTTTTTTTCAAATTAGGTTTCCATTAGCTCCTTGCTCTTAGCAGCTGAACTCACTTCTAATTCAGATGAAAGAAGGAGCCACCTGATGAAGATGCTCTCAGTGCTTTCCCTCTAGGTTTCCCACCTGCACACTCACCCTCCTGGGACAGTGGGGTCTGTATCCCCTCTCTAGCCTAAGGCTGATGCCTTTGCTGCCTTTCTCTCCCTGACACCTTGCATCTTCATTGGTTTGTTCGTTTTTTTTTTTTTTTTTTTTTTTTTTTTTTTTTTTTGAGACAGGGTCATGCTCTGTTGCCCAGGCTGGGGTGCAGTGGTGCAATTATAGCTCACTCTAGGCTGGACTCCCCAGGCTCAAGTAACCCTCCTGTCTCAGACTCCCAAGTAGCTGGGATGACAGGTGTCACCATCACGCCTGGCTAACTTTTTAGTTTTATTGTTTGTAGAGGTGGAATTTTGCTATGTTGTCCAGGTTGGTCTCACACTCCTGGGCTCAAGTGATTCTCCTGCCTCAGCCTCCCAAAGTGCTGGGCTCACAGGTGTGAGACACCACATCCATCCCCATCTGGTATCTTTAGTCTCTGTCTCTTGGTGTCTCTCTTTCCTCCTCCTCTTCCCAGAGAGCTCTGGCCGCCTGTGTGGCCAAGCTCTGTGCTCCCGTAGCCACCCCAGTAGTCCACAGACATTTCTTACCAAGGTCTCAAATGACCTCCTTATTCACAGATAAACAAGCATTTCTCAAGCACAATCAGTGTCACCACAGCACTGCTCCTTGATCCTCCCTTTGAATTTCTGAGAGTCTGCTCTTCGAGGGCTTGGATACCCAGCATGCCTGGCTTCCCTCCCACCTCTGGGGTTGCCCCTCCTGCTTCAGAGCTTGGGACTTGTCTCTGCTGGATCCTTTATCACAGGACACACTCTTTAAAATATATTTTAATATCTCTAGGGGTACAGGTGGTTTTGGGTTATATGAATGAATTATATAGCAATAAAGTCTTGAATTTTGGTGCACCTGTCACCTGAATATTGTACGTTGTAGCCAATAGATTTTTTTTTATCCCTCATCCCCTTTTCTCAGGAGAAGATGTACGAATGGTACCTGCGATGGAACTGCTCTCTCTGGAAGCCACATGCACACTGTTGGTTTCTGGTTCCACCCTCCTGCCATGTCCTCCCCTCTGCTTCACACCTGAATGACCAATCCAGACCTCTGCCTACAAAACATTGGACCACATGTACTTTGAATATAGTGGGAAACATAGAAACAATGGTTAAGTTATAATGTTCAATATGTGAAAGGATTGGCATGTTAAGTTACACTGAATTGATTTAAACATTCAGGGTAAAAAGAAAGGACAATATTGTATGCCATCCATTGTAGTTACACTATAAATTATGCCATTAGAAGCCATCCATTAAGATCAAGAATTCGTTATAAAGAATATTTGGCAACAAAATATTTTTTTTTTTTTTTTTTTGCCCAGAAGAAAATCAGAAAAGGAAACCAATAGTTGATTTCAAATTATTTTATTTTAAAATATTTTCTATTTAATTTTGTGCACATGGCCTCCTTTTAACAAATGGATGTATGTTTATAAATCCTGTTTCTCTTTCCAAAAGAGCAACATGAATAATACATTATCAGTATAACATCCAATAAATATCAGTATCAGAGCTCACATTATTATGCTATGAGCTAATGAGAAAATGTCAGGAAAATAATTGTGGAAAAGATACTTATCAAAATCTACCACTCAAAATGCTTTAAAATTACAATAAATAGATAGATAACAAGTTTTCATATGAATATTAAAAAGCCTGCAGGCTTAGAATCTTGAAGTGAGGTAAACTACTTATTCAAGCTAAAGGCCATCTGGATTCTTGGAATCAAAGTTTAAGATTTGCTTGCGCTAGCACATTGGTTCAAAGTTGATTACTAAGAAGCATACCATGGCTCGAAGAGGTTGACTGACAACCCCCCAGCCACAACGCCGTGAGCCTTGTACAGGAACACATCTCTGGCCCTCACTCCATACCATGTGGCCTTCCTTCGGTAAAATCCACGGGGGTGTGGCCTTCACATAAGTGCCTCTTTGCGAGCTCAGTCCTCTCTGATACAGGCGTCAAAACAATGTGGAACTGAATGGCCAGTCTGGGGACCTGGATTACTTGAGTGTGAGACGTGGCGTGAAACCAGTGGAAAGCGGGGGCTGCAGGTAGTTTCTGGGTTGCACTTGCTGAGGATTTCAGCTATGCATGGATGGGAGAGGATGCAGGGGAATGCAGAGGAGGTAGCAGACATGCACCAAGTCGTACACAATCTGCTCCATTTTTCGCTCATCATTTTTACCGTATTAGCTTATAAACTAACAAAGGAAGCCCAGATAGTTTAGGGGTGGCCCTGGCATTGAGTGAGACACCTGTGGGACAGTTTGGTCAGCACGTGGTCTCTCAGCGAGGTTTTGCTGTGGTTCAGGAGGCGGATGGGGAGCTGAGGGATGCTCCTTCGTGTCCCCAGAACTCCAGCCTGGTCTCCATTTCTCCTTCAAGAGTCAGGGAGGAAGGCTCCCTGGGCCCCAGGTAAGGAATTCACATCAAACAAAGAGAATAGGAAAACAGAAAATGGCTAAGATTTAAAAAGAGAAAGAAGTCACCAGGAAGGACTCCACACGGAAAGAAACGTATTAGCATACTCACCTTGTGGAAATGCATCAAGCAGGAAGTCCCCAGCCCGAGAGCTGTGGAAGGACACCTGACCCCAATTTGAGATGCCGTCCTCCTCCTCTCCCCACATGCACACTCAGGGACGTTGAACTTCGAAGGTGAGGTGCACCTGCAACCCAACACATTTGTCATAGGATTGCATCTAGACAGGGTCTGTTCTGCCATCCCAAGGCAATTAAATATATCAATAATGATGACGATCAAAGTGTAGCTACGAGATGTGTTGAGAAGGCACCATGAAAGCAAATCACAGTTTTCTGTGTACGCACACATACGTACAGAATAGACAGCAAGGTAGCGCAGTGACTTCCCACTTTATGATAAGGGCACAAGCAGCAAAAGAAATCAGTAACCTTTTACCTATAGTTAGGCACTGATTTTAGAAGTACAACAGATATTAAATGAGGTCTTTCAAGCCCCCAGTGAATTCTCATAACTACTGTTAATAATTCATAATCAATAAAACTATCTTGACATATGTTAAAGGGCACATAGAAAGCTGTGGGCTAGATGAGCACATCTGTTTGATGTAAAGTGGATTATTCCATCAGTCTTAAAATAGTACTTTAGCCAAACTGTCTTCTCAGCTTTGCCTATCTCCCCTTTGGCTGACACTAGAGCTTAGTGGCTGAAGTTTTCAGGAATCTTTCCCTGAACATTTTCGTGAACATTTCATAGTTTCACATATTGACTATTGATTGAATGATTAATATATCAAATAATAGTTTTTTACCAACATGCTGAGTACATTCTGGTTGTAAAGGCAAGCTTGAAAAGGTCTGTGTTTGCAGAGGAGAGAAGGATTTTAAAATATGGACCACGTCCTTAAGAGAGGGTGGCATGAAATAGATTTTTTTTTGGTAGGCACTATGTGATTTCTTAATGTTTTATTCACATATATTACTTATAGGGTGCTTAAAATAGGAACATTAAAACCAAGTTAATGGTAATTTGTTTTAATAGAGTGTATTTGTTTAATCAAAAAATTTCAGTATCTGCATGTGCCTGGAACTGTTTTTACATACACACACACACACACACACACACACACAATATATATATATACATACACACATACATATTTTTGTAGATATATACTGTGTACATATATTTTACATATATATACAAAAGTATACATATATTTTACATATATATACAAAAGTATACATATATATTTGTGTATATATATATACATATATATTGTGTATATATATGTGTATATATATACATATATATATTGTGCATATATATATATACACACACACAAGGAAGTGTCAGGTTCTTCCTATTAAAAAAAAAGACGGGAAATCTAGTAAAATTCCTACCTGAATTCTAGGTGTCATCCTTTCACTGTTTTACTAGGAAGAACCTGAAACTTGAAGATAATGGGTAGCAGGACTGATATTCAAATCCAGCTCCATGCAAATCCAGAGTCCAAGGACCCACGTCACGTTCCTGTCGCTGTGTTTTGGTTTTGTGCCCGTTCAGTAAAGTCAAACACTGTAGGATTGCTTCAGATTTTCTTTCAGGGTAGCTCCTGTGTACAGCAAACCCCTGGGAGCTCCTGTGGCGTGGCCTGGCCTGGCCTAGAGAAGCAGCTCGGGAAGAAAGGGCAGCCAGGGGTGCCCAGAGCTGCATCGAGAGGCTGGAGGTTCATGACAAAGGCACCAACCCCGCGGCTCCTGGCAGACACGGGGCCCTGAGGGCAACAGATGCGCCTTCACCAGGAACCTTGGGCATAACAGATGTGCCTTCACCAGGAACCCTGGGCATCGTGAAATGCCGAGTGGCCTGGAGCTGACGTCCCCCGGCAGCCTGCCCTGCCTGCAGCGCTGAGTTAGAAGCCGGCAGCTTCCTGGCTGGTTTCCCGGGTTCCCCTCTGGAATCTCAGACTGAGCAGCACCTCCTCACGCAGCAAAAGCCCGTGATGGAGAGCAGGGCCACCCTCCACCACTCGGTTACGTACTTAGGTTTTGGGGATGGAAGATGATTTTTTTTTGAAATCCAGGTTGTGAAATTTAAGATTATACTGCAGCTTTTATAATACATTCATAAAACTTTGGAGTTTTTTGCTTCACAAGTGCTATAACATTTACTGTAATACCAGATTCTTCAGAATCTATCTTTTCCCCATTCTGCTTGCTATTTTCGTTCATGTAATGAATATAGACCACTTATTTTCTCTTAAGAATGTCCACTTACCACGTGGAGAGCAGCATTATGGTGCTGTGGCATTTGCTTCCGTCTATTGTATTGAAAACGCGCCAACATATTCTGGTTGGATTGAAATCCATTTAAATATGTTATCTATCTGTGCTCTTTAACATGTATTCAAATCTATTTAGTATTATGACTGACTTTTAATTGCTATAAATTCTGAAATAAAGTATCAGTATCATTTTGGATTTCATGAGTAGATGCGTTTGGTTTTGAAGTCCATAACTTATGATGAACAAAACTATAACATATAAATACATAATAACATGATTATATTATATAACGTGTAAAACACATAAGATAAACAGTGTATAGTATCATAGATAAATATAGACTATACACACATACACTCACGTATTTTTCAGCCGTGTGAGGTGGGTTTTTATTGGAGCTCATTGAAAAATCACTTCCTATCTAAGTCACCTGTGCCTACTTGATAGCAGTACAGCACGTCTGTATCCATAGGTGTGTAAATTATGCTATCTGCTTTGGAAAAGAATTTTAAAGTCATCTTCAATATGTTGGTGTAGTAAAATTGGGATTTGTGTCATCTATCATAGTGAAGTATGTGAAAATTATTTTCTGTCAGTATTCAAACATACATGCTTTTATGTTTTTACTCTTAAAGTATATTTGTAGCAAAATATATTAGACAGGATGCAAATCGGACCTACAAAAGGGTCTTTTAGAAATGTTAATTTATATTTGTGCTGCCTTCATGAAACTTTAAAGAGAAGCCCTTTAGGGCCTGGCGCACGCGTTTGGAGCAGTTGCTGTGGTGGTTCTTACATGCATCCTGGTTAAAAACCACAGACTTAAGAAGCTAAATGTTTCGAGTGGAGAAAGGAAGAAAGTAATCGATTGAAACACAGATGTTTAATTCTAAAATTAGAGGCATTTGAGTTGATAAGATGATTTTAGAAGGAAGCTACGACAAACACAATAAAGAATTTCTCAAGAGCCCCCGAAGGGCTCACAAGGAAAGCCCGGGATGGAGTCCCGTGGAGCCGTCACCAGCAGCAGTAACAGGAGTTCCCGCAGCCCTCACCCCGGACACCCCAGCCCACCCCACAATGGGCTGTTATGGAATATGGAAGCAATTCCATGGAAACCAGGCAACTTCACGGACTGGAGGGGGAGGCTGCAGAAGCCTTGTCGTAAACAGAAATACAAACTGTACAGAAGCTTCAGTCTTCAGTTGTGTGCCATAGATTAAGTGATCTTTGTGCTGATACACCATGCAGCTTCAGGGATACTGAACAACAGCAAACACTTAAAGATGGGGCCCAGAGAGCAATAGACGCCTGTGATTTCACTCATTCATCTTCACCCGCCAGCCTTGGCTGGGTGCTGGCTCCATGGAGGACATTGTGATAAATTGGATGTGTAGCATCACTCTGGAATCGCTATTTCCAGTCCTTGCTGGACATTTGAGTTCACCTGTGGATCTCATGGCAATACTGATAGCTGATCACAAGCCCACATCTCATGTTCCAGAGATTCCACTTGATTCTGTCTATGGTGGAGCCCACATCAAAGTGAATTTTTAAAGACTCCCAGGTGACCCCAAGGCACAGGCAGAATTTAGAACCACTTTTCAGGAAGAAGAATGCCTTTGTATTAATGGTGTAGAAATATTTGATAATATTGAAGTATATGAATAAGAGATATATGCTAAAATGAAGGTAGACAAAGATATAGTTTATATAGAACTTTGAATATTATAATATGGTTTTCTCAGGCAAGGAATTTTGTTTACACAGTTATGCTATATCCATATTTGCAGGAGAAGAAATTGTCTCATGAAAAGACATGAAATAATACTAATTCACACATACAATGTGCTACATTAGAGGACAGAAAATATAATATGAAATTAATAGGTTTGACATTTAGAGAGGCAATCTTGCCAAACAAAAGGCAGTTGTGTTCTGAATAACAATAGATGATTTTGTATGGGTTGAAAATGTGTGAAAGCTAACATGAATAAATTAAACACACACATGCAGATACACACACAGAACACAGACACACAGACACACACACATACAGACACACAGATACAGACATACAGACATACAGACACACACACACAGACATACAGACACACACACAGACACACACACACTTGTAATTGGATCTTCAGGTTTTTACTTGGTAACTCTAGGACTGACATGCAGCTGGAAGACAATTAATATATTTAAAACAGGTGGAAAATCTTCACCAGTTATAAAACATCATAATTTGTTGATTTTACCTGCCGTTTCTATTTTAGAAATATAATAAGCCCATTAAGTGTGAACCAAATGTTGAAACAAAATAGTCTTTCTAGATACAGTAATTAATATTTTAACACATATCAAAAGTTTATAACAACAATTTTCACGTTTATCATATCCTGATTATTATAGTTGTTACTATTAAAAGAGTTAATAGATGTGAAAATGTTTTGTGAGTACACACTGCTCTCTTCTCCGTGATGCTAGCAGGACAGATGAGATGTACTATCGATCTGAAAGAAAAACCAGATGGTGTCAAATGAGTCATTCAAGTAAAATCATGAGCAGAGCCATAATTAGACACATTTACATGTTTCTTTCTTTCTTTCTTTTTCTTTCTTTCTTTCTTTCTTTCTTTCTTTCTTTCTTTCTTTCTTTCTTTCTTTCTTTCTTTCTCTTTCTTTCTTCTTCCTTCCTTCCTTTCCTTCCTTCCTTCCTTCCTTCCTTCCTTCCTTCCTTCCTTCCTTCCTTCCTTCTTTCTTTCTTTCTTTCTTTCTTTCTTTCATTCCTTCTTTCTTTCTTCTTTCTTTCTTCCTTTCTTGTCTTCTTTCTTTTTCTTTTTTTCTTTCTCAGTGCAGTCCTGAACTCCTGAGCTCAAACAATACTTCTGCTTCAGCTTCCTGAGCAGCTGGGACTTCAGGCATGAGTTACTATGATCAACTAATTTTTGTATTTTTTTGTAGGGATAGGGTCTCACTTTGTTGCCCAGGGTGGTCTTGAACTCCTGACTTCAGGCAATCCTCCCATCTCAGCCTCCCAAAT
Source organism: Rhinopithecus bieti (assembly GCF_001698545.2). Lineage (NCBI taxonomy): Eukaryota > Metazoa > Chordata > Mammalia > Primates > Cercopithecidae > Rhinopithecus > Rhinopithecus bieti. Next base: position 1,851,757 of record NW_016808928.1, on the reverse strand, counting down.
CTCTGGGCTTACAGGCACGAGCCACCACACCTAGCTGCCAAGTCTTCTTTCGTGTCCTGGCTCTTTCTATACCTGTCTCCCCCAAACACAAACACACACACACACACACACACACACGGCACACATATAGACACATACACAGACACACACACACACACACACTTTTGACAAGTTGCATATGTCTGTGCCTATAATTTTACCTGTATCTGCACATATGCATATGTTTACACCTGTTTGTATTAATGTATTTATCTGTATAAAAGAAACAAAAAGACCACAGGGCAAGCCTGTCCAACCCCTGGCCCACAGGCTGTATGTAGCCCAGGGTGGCTTTGAGTACTGCCCAACACAAATTCCTAAACTTTCTTAAAACATTATGAGATTTATGCTTGTACCATTTTTTTTTAGCTCGTCAGCTGTCGGTGTGTTAGTGTATTTTATGTGTGGCCCAGAAAATTCTTCTTCTTCCAGTGTGACCCAGGGAAGCCAGAAGATTGGACACCCCTGCTAGGGTCAACGGTGAAATGAAACCTAGCCCATGCTTTGTTCAACCTGCCACTCAAAGTCAAGCTTTCCCACCACACATGGTCTCTGCTGTAATTTTCCCAGTCATAGGAAGCTCCCATTTCACAAAATGCTTGAGGGTCTCCAGTCATACATAATGAATTCCTTTCCTATTTATTGGAGCATTTTCTCTGAAAAAATGCCTGTCATTAGCTGTAACTTACTTTCAGAAGCTGGACAAATCTGTTTAAAATCACGCCTTCAATGCTGATTCTCAAACTCCTGGACTCAAGAGATCCATACAACTTGGCCTCCCAAAGCGATGGGATGACAGGCACAAGCCACCACGCCCAGCCTTAAATGCCCATTTTCGTACATGTGTTTTATTGGTTTTGTGATCTCCAAACTGAAAAGAATAAAGGGCAGAGGCTGGGGGGAAATCTGTTACTGTGCGGGTATCCACTGGTGATACATATTTGATGTGTGTTCCTTTACTTAGTCCTTATAACTGACCTCCTAGATTTGTGTTGTAATGGCCTTTAAAGATGAATGCTCTGACTCAATGGCATGAGGTGACACTGCCCTCAGCTGTTAAGGGCCAGAGTCCCATCCAACTAAACCTCAGTCTCTGTCATTTAATAGCACTTTTATCCCCACTAAATCATAATCTCCCCCTGCCCACACCATCCTCAAGAGATAACTTGAACAGATTTTTTTCTAACATGTAAGATTGGACCACTTTTGGCAATCTGAAAAATCTTCCTGGAATTTTACTTCCTTTAATTAATTAATTTACTTTTAAAATTTAGTACTTTTTCTCTGGAAGACGCAGGGGAAAGCAATGGCTGAGATGTGAGGGAGCCCTGTGAAAAAAATCCAGTGTCCAGCACTGACTCAATTTTTATACCCTGCTGTGTTGGCCCCACTTTAGCCTCCTTTGTTTATCCTCTCTTGCTAAATCTTACACATTTACACTTTGTTTAGGCTGTTTTCCAGATTTGTATTTCAACCTCCCATCAAGTTCTGTGGGACTCTCTTAGGAACTTCTACTACTAGGACAATCCCAGGAGTCCCAGCTCGAGAGATTAAGACCTATACTTATTTGGTAGGGTATTTAAAATGAATGCAATGAGCAACATGTTCAGAACATACATAAAAAGAGCTACAAACAATGTAGGTGGTCATCTCTGCTTTATCTTTTATTCTTGTAATTCTTCATTCACACTTTCTATATTTTTCTATATCTCAGCATACATCAGGATGTATCTTTACATACAGGAGTATATCCTAAGACTATTGCAAAGAGGAAGCCATGTATTATAGGCCTCTTGCTCGTAATACACCCTCAAGGGAGAATTTTGTTATCTCTGACCTGCCTTAGTTCCTGGGATTCAGTACAAGAACATATTGGAAACGTAGTACATCCTGAGACTTTATAAGAAGCTGAAATATCTTTACCAGGAAAGAAAAAAAAAAAACAAAAAACTAAGCATAACTTCACCTTTACTTTAATTATTTATCTACAACAACACAGAAGAAGGTATTTTGCTCAGTACCAAATTTATTCAAGGCAACATGCTCAGGTCTGGTCACAAAGAATAAATAATTCCTACCCAAGAATTTGAAAGCAACTCTTTCTGCCCACCTCTCTGGAGAAACAGCTTGTTTTATCTAACTTGGGTTTCCACATGAGTAAGTCTGTCTCCATTGCAGCATATGAAAATAGAAGTGTTTCTTGTTGGTTTCTCTGTATTTGCTGGATAGCTTTTTTCTTTTAAATAGTGTTGCATTAATCAAAATGCCTTCCAAGTTCCAACAACATGTGACACAGTTGTTTTCATTATTCCACAGCTCATCTCCCAATTTCTTTCATACCTGAAGATTAAACATTCATTTTTTATAAGTATTCCAAGGTGGTGGATATGATACTGAATTTTTTTCTTACTTTCAATCTACTGTTCTGGGATATTTTCTTAGATCATTTCAATGAAAGTGTGATAGGCCCACATGCAATTTTGATATTCTTTATATAACCATAAAACTTCAGTGAATAGTGATGCAAATTTACTATGCATCTAGAATATATTCAAAATCACAATATACTTTAGCTTAAATGCATGCACATGACTTATAAATAAGACATGCACAGAGTAAAAAGTCACATTTAAATTGCTCATGAAATCAGTGAAGAAAAGGAACAAAACTTTTAAGGCAACACACTTGGGTCTCGGCAACACAGCAGAGCCCTGTAGGTTCTGGGGAGGGACCCAGATGGCTAATTTGAAGTATTAAGAATAGGGAAGAAAGCAAGGAAAGAGAGCTGGGGCCATGGGGGTTGATCTTAGATCCACAAAAAGGAAGCAGCTACCTGCAACACTGTGTTTCCAGCTGTGGAGGCTACAGGGTGTGAGCTCACATATTCTGAACACTGTAAGGCCACATCTAAGATGCAACTTGATAGAGTCTATATATATTAATAAGACTCCAATAAGACAGTACCTTCAAAGAGTCTTAGCTTTGAATGAAGACAGAAGGGGCCCTTTTGCAGAATAAATATTTAAAACAGATACGTTGTATTAGGAAATATTTTAAAAACATTCGCTTCCCATGCACTATACAAAATATGTTAGATTAATATACTAGTGTAGATTAGAAAGGCAATATAATTCTATTCATGCTTAGAGGCCTCGCCTCTGTTTAATGTTTTTTGTTGTTACTAAGGGAAGACTTTGGGGTGCTTTTATTCTTTTTTGTTGGTTGTATGATTATCTTTTGTAAGGTAGGTAACCTACGATAGAACATAAAGCCTAATGCAGATGTCTAGTAATAACACTCTTTCTTGGACTTGTTTACTGAATCAGCAATCAAACAGGGATTTTAATGCGATGAAGACAGAAATGAGCAAGTATAATTCCGAGTGCCTGCCCAGCTTTTCCTGTAAGGCCGCTGACCTGCCATCATTTCTGTAGTCTGTGTAGAGGGGAAAATCCCACCAAAGTGGAAGAATAGAGTAAGCAAAAACGTAAGACTCTGTCATACAACCAGACTCAGAGAGGAAACACAGCAGCTCGCAAGGATCTACCTTCTACTATGCAGAAAATTCATATTGACAAGCTAGATGCTTTTCCACCCAGACTGAATACCAGGCAAAGATGTCCACTCTCACCACTGCTATTCAACATTGTACCAGAAGTTCCAGACAATGTGACAAGGCATGAAAAAGAAATTCAAACTTAGGTATTGTGAAAGGAGAAGTAAAATCTCTTTATCCACAGATGACATGATTCTGTATTCAACAAATCACACATAATCTAGAAAAGATATATCTATACGATCTTGTGTATGAGTTTAGCAAGATAAGGCAAGTAAGATTGGTGTGCAAAAATCAATTGTAATTGTACATCTCACAATGAACAGTCTGAAAACCAACTTAGAATAAAACAATGTCCTTCAAAATAGCATTTTAAGGAAAAAAATATTTAGAAATAACTATTCCAGGAGAAACACAAGATATGAACACCGAAAACTACAAAACTTTAGTGAGAGAAATTAAAGGTCTAAATAAATGTGGACACACACACTATGTTCATGTATTGGAAGATTCCATATTGTTAAGATCACAATTCCTCCCAACTGACTGTATAGTGTCAATGAAATACTTATCAAAACTCCAGCAAGTATTTTTATAGAGCTTGACATGCTGATTTTAAGTGTACATGAAAATCAAAAGACAGAATAGCCAAAACTATTTTGAAAAAAAAAAAAAAATAACACATTTTAGAAACGTGTACTACTTGATTTTTAAACTTTCTAAAACCTAAAATAAGCAGGATGATGTGATACTCATGGTAATGGCAGAAATTACAATCAATGGAACAGAACAGAGAGTCGAGGTAAAAATCCTGGTAATTGATTTTCAGGAAAAGGCTCAAGACAGCTTAATGGGGAAAGGTTAGTATTCTAGACAAATAAATCATTCCTTTCCACAATTCATGAAATTTTAGCCAAGTGGATCACAGATAAATGAAACCCAACATAAACTATGCAGTTTTTACAAGAAAACAAAGGAGCAAATGTTTGTAAACTTGGTTTCAGTAAAGATTTTTTTTATCTATGACACTAAAGCATGATCCATAAAAGAAAATGCTTGAGAAACTGAACTTCACTTAAAATTTAAATTTAAAACTATTCTTTTCCAAATACCTCACCAGTAAATAAAAAAAGGTAACACACACACACACACACACACACACACTCACTCACATACACTGGCTGCAGATGAGAAGAAATAATTGAAAATCAGATAATATAGGACCTGAATTCAGAATATATAAAATATTATTACAATTTGGTAACAAATGAAAAGACAAACAACCCAATAAAAAGGGGCAAGATATTTGAATATATTAAACCAAAGAAGTTATCTTCATGGTTATTTTAAATACATGAGAAGATGCTCAATGTCATTAGTCATTAAAGAAATGTAAATTAAAGTTACAGTGATACGCCACTAGCAGTGACTAGAATGGCTTTAATGCAAAAGTCTGACAGTATGGCAAGAGTGCTGAAAAGCTGGGAATCTCTTACATAGTTCATGGGAGGGTACTCAGATAAAGCCACTTTGTAAAGTATTTTGGAAAATTCTAAGCAGTTAAACATGTGTTTTCTATATGACCCAGCAATATTACTCTTATGTATGTATTTGAAAAAATGAAAATACATTTGCACAAAAAGACCATAACTCAAATGCTTTGTGCTCTATCCAGAAAAGGACAATAACTGGAACCACCCCAAGTAAGTGAGGAATTGGCAGATACTTGGTGTTGCATCCATAGAAGGGAATATTACCCAGCAGTAAGAAAGAGGGGCTACTACCCTACACCACAACAGAGATGAACCTCAAAGGCACAGTGCTAAGTAAAAGAAAAAAAAGCTACATGTCGCATGGTTCCTCTTATAGAATAGATGTGGAAAACAAGACAAATGGAGGCAAAAAGCACACGGGTGGATGTCTGGGACTTGGGATAGAATTGGGATTAACTGAAAAAGGGCATGGCATGAAGAAGTTTTTATGGTGTTGATGGAAGTATTCTAAAACGGGATTGTTATGGTTGTGATCACCCACAGGTCACATGTGTCAGGGCTCCGGATTAACCTGCCTGGGGGAGTGCTTATGACTCATGGCTGACACCCTGCCTTGAGAAAGAAATCTTATCATGAGTGCCTCAAATCTCTTGGTGAGTTCTTCAAATTGTTGTGCTGACATTGAAGAAGACACTGATTTGTTGCTAAGTCATGAAGTCTTCCATTTCTGAATCATGAAGTTTTTCTGATTGTCTTGCAGGTTTTAGCCTGTGTGTTGAAATCTGTAGCCAGTGATCACGCCCTCTGCATTGTGTCCTCCAGTGAAAAGGACAGCTCCAGTGTGAAGGGTACCCCTCTCTTCTAAACTTCCCCATGAGAGCCTTCCAAGTTGTAGCAGATTCTGAACCTACCCAGCTTTGTTACTATGTCTTCCAGGGTCAGTCTTCACATTTGGCTTCCAATAAATTTTATCAAGTTATTTTTGCCTCAATTGCCTTAATTTCAGTCTACAGTTGCACTTTTGTATACATTTACTAAAAATCTTTGAACTGTAAACCTACAATGAGTCATTTTATTGTATGTAAATTATTCATTAATAATACTATTTAAAACACATAGGAGAATGAGAAATATTTAGAGAAAGTTGAACCTTCCAATGTCCAAAATCTACCAATGTGTTCTCTGCTTTGATCAATCATGCATTTCAACATCTACTTTTTATCATCGTATTTTCATAAAGCACCTTTATATGATAAGGTCAAAGCTTTGACAAAATAAGTGGGCGTGTTTGTTTAAACATGAACCAAAATAAAAGTATTAAAATACTTTAAAATGTCAAACAGCTGCATTAATAAAATTATTGACTCTTGTGATAAAATTGGTTATATTTTATTCTTCACTAAACATGTTTTAGTGGCTATTAAAAAGTATCAGTACAAAAACAAGCTATGGGAAAAGGAATTCTAATTCAATAAATGGTGCTGGAATAACTGGCTAGCCATATGCAGAAGACTGAAACTGGAACCCTTCCTTACCTTTTGTACATGGTACCTTTTTGTACCATGTACAAAAATCAACTCAAGCTGGACTAAAGACTTAAAAGTAAAACGCAAAACTATAAAAACCCTGGAAGACAATATAGGCAATACCATCCTGAACATAAGAATAGTTCAAAGATTTCATGATGAAAATGCCAAAAGCAATTGCAACAAAAGCAAAATTTGACAAATGGGATCTAATTAAATGAAAGAGCTTCTCCACAGCAAAAGAAACTATCAATAGAGTGAACAGACAACCTACAGAATAAGTGAAAACATTTAAGCTGTGCATCTGACAAAGGTCTAATATCCAGAATCTATAAGGAACTTAAATTTACAAGAAAAAAAAACAATCCCATTAAAAAGTGGGTGAAGGACATGAACAGGACACTTTTGAGAAGAAGACATACATTCAACCAACAAACATATTTAATTTTTATTTCCCTATAAAATGTTTATTTCCCTATAAAAAAAACTGCTCAGTATCACTGATTATTAGGCAAATGCAATTCAAAACCACAATGTGATACCATCTCACACCAGTCAGAGAGGCTATTACTAAAAAGTTGAAAAATAACAGATGCTGACAAGGTTGCAGAGAAAAGGGAAACTTTAGACATTGTTGGTGGGAGTGTAAATTTGTTCAGCCATTGTGGAAGCAGGGTGGCAATTCCTCAAAGAGCTAAAAATAGAACCATCATGCAACTTAGAACTTCATTACCAGGTATACAGCCCAATGAATATAAATCATTCTACCAAAAAGACACCTGCACCCGAATGTTCATTGCAGCATTATTTACAATAAAAAAATACATGGAATCAATCTAAATGCCCATCAATGGTAGACTGGATAGAGAAAATGTGGTCCATATATACCATGGAATACTATGCAGCCATGCAAATGAATGGGGTCATGTCCTTTGCAGGAACATGGATGGAGCTGGAGGCCATTATTCTTAGCAAACTAATGCAGGAAGAGAAAACCAAATACTGCATGTTCTTACTTATAAGTGGGAGCTGAAGGATGAGAACTCATGGACACAAAGACGGGGGAATAGACACTGGGAGCTACTTGAGGGTTGAGGGTGGGAGGAAGGAGAGGAGCAGAAAAAACTATTGGGCACTGGGCTTAGTACTTGAGTGATGAGATAATCTGTACAACAGACCCTGGTGACACAGGTTTACCTATATAGCAAACCTGCACATGTGCCCCTAAACTTAAAATCAAAGTTAAAAAAATTAAAAAATAAAAGGTATCAGTGTAAGTCTCAATGTTTATTTCCCTATTAAAAAACGTAAAAATAAGATTAACCAAGACACAGAAGTAATTTATCGTGTACAAGTCAGAATAGACAGCATAGGTTACACTGCCATGACATGTGAGTCCCAAAACATGGAAAATGCCAACACAATTGTACTTTTCACTCATGTAACACTCACAGTGAGTCCAGGCAGTTCTTCCTCATAACTTTCCACTGTATGAGTCACAGTGTTCCAGACTGCTTCAGTCTTATGATAACTTTTCATCAATATGTGCTTTTCCTAGGTCAAAATGAAAAAAGCCATGGGAGAGTTGAATTTCAACAACCAAATGCTTCCATGGGGAAATAATTAATGTTGCTTCCATTTGCATTTCATTGGCCAACACAATTCCTATTTTTTTTCCTAACTTGCAAAGTGAAAAAAGAAAAATCATCCCATGTGCCTGAAGTAGGAGAGAACCTGATATCAGTGAACAGTCAACAATGTCTCCCCTGCAGAAATAATTTTTCAAACTGTATAAAAACAAAGTACATTTTCAAAACAGTAGCAAAATTTGACAGGACAGCAAGCAGTCTCTTAGTTATCAGTTAGTTTCCATGAAGTAAATATCCATCTATCAAATGCTCCGTGTCATGGATCCACAGCAAATGTTGGTGCTTCTGATGAAATGAAAAGAAGCCAAGGATCTGTCATCGGACGAGAAGGCATCACAATGAGTTATGATAATGTGTGTTTCCAGGTGCTTAGAGTTTGGACTCCGGTCAAGAACTTCCCTTGAGTTTCCCCCTATTTCTTCATTATTTGTATTTTCCCCTGGTTTTTTTTTTTGTTTTTTGTTTTTTTGCTTCAGCTTTCCTACAATATCAATACTATCTTATCTTCTAGAAAACTAAAGAATGAAAATGTTAAACTCTTCACATGGGCACTCTTCTGGGACAACAGAGCCCCACCAGCAGGCCTGCAGGGGCCCAGGAGGAAGACCACCCCCATCCAGGGGCAAACACAAGGACAGAACTAGCAGGGTGTCCACCCAGCTCCCACAGTTTTAGAGTGAGAGTCACTCAATAGGTGGTTGACATTTTGATGAAAAATTCTATGACTGTGCCGTAGATGAGGAGTATTGATAAACTCTACTCAGAAACGCAGGGTCGTGATGTCCTTTTGGTGCAGCAGATTGATTAGCCTTGGGTCTCTAGAAAAGAAAGCCTGAAGACAGTCACACATGCCAATGCATTTTGGGGTCAATTCCTAGGCATTTGGGAAAAAGGGAAGTGAGTCAGACAAGGAGTGAAGGCAGTCATTGCAATGTGAAATGTCTCCTTTCGGGCACACAGGTCACCGTCCTTCATAACTCTCTGTCGAGACGAAAGGAAGAGTAGTTCCGCTTGATTTTTTGAGTTTCAGTATCTCAGTGCATTCCATGGGTCAGTGAAAGCCCTTTGCTCATCTGAGCCATGCTGCCGGGATCCTCTAGGAAGCTGAGGAAATGGAGGTCACAGCCACAACGCAGAGTTAGGTCTGCATTCAGGAGGCTTTTCCAACTCCATAAGGCTGGATAACACTGCCAGAATGCCGGACTGAAGCCAAGAAAGCCAGCAGTGCTTGGAGATGAGATTCTGGTGTCCATACCCCAGGGTGTTCCATAGAGCAGGCAGGCAGAGCTGAGGGAATCTAGGGGTATGTACAGACTGGGTTTGATGTTTAGGTTGTGTCTTTCACATCACCAAATATTTAGATTTAGTAGCAGGACTTTGATCCAATAGGAAGGAGAGATGTTTTGGGTGTGAAAGTCGGGTGGAAACAGGCCCAATGTCCGTGATTTTATCTGTTATCTTGAGATAGCCACCATTATGGGGGTGTATTTCAGGGTATTTATGCAATGGCTTCAAATACAGCTTTAAGGTATAATAATTATTCCCTTAAAATGTGACATAAATATGCCAACTTCAGCTACAATTTCAACGCAGCAAACTGTAAATTTGGGGTGATCTTTTATTAGACAGAATATTTTTTTCAATTTCAATTATTTTTAGTTTTTGTGCTTCTCTATTTTATGATGGTTCTTATGGTAATCCTCATATCCTCATGCAAACTTAAATCTCTCCTTCAGTTTAATCCTTTAGTTGATGATTCGGAGGAGTAGACAAATCAGTGAATTTTGCTGCTTATGTAAATTCTCTTTTGATTCACCGCCACCTAGATATCCACCTAAACAATTAGTCATTGAGAATTAGGACATGGTCTTCATCTTGAAGTTTTACATCATTTTTCCCCTTAAGCAAAGACATGAGTGATTTTCCAAAGTAGGTATTAGCCCTGCAGTGTATAGAGAATCTAGAATTCATGAAGGGTTTTGTTAGCTTACCTACTGAGAGAAAGGCATCCCATTTCCCATACTAAACTCCTCCCCAATAGTATATAATGTCTAACTTCAGAAACTAAGCAAGTATCTAAGAATGTCTTAATTATTTTCTCTTGAAAAACAATTATGTTTCATTACAAGGATCTTCTGGTTTAAATGTAGCAAAACAAAGTAAGTGTTTGATCGAAGCATAACTGTCATTCCCATAACCACACACTCCCAGATTGTACTAAAAACCTCAAAGACTATGCACAGAGAACCACAGAAATAGAGTTTCATTTGTTCTATGAGAAAATTTCTAAGATCAAATTATTATTATTCACAAATGTGAGAATAATGGTGACAATTGTTCTAATTTGTTCCCTTTATTAGTTCCACGGAGACATCTCTGCTTACATTATGGAGTGTCCTAATGGTTCATATGGGTGTTTACCAGGATGTGACAAATGCATTAACCTTGAGGAAAAAAATAATGATTAAGGCAAATTGTATAATTTTCATCTTTATCATTACAATGCTGTTTGGGGGAAACAATTGCCTAATAATTTCACCCCAAGAACAATCAAGGAATAACATGAGGATGACTAATGCTATATTTAAAATGGGACTGAAAACGCCTTTGGTGCACGTCTGCCTCCCTCCCTCACCACTTAGCCAATTATTCTCCAGGAGTAGGCACAGGTAATTACCTAGGGCTCTAACTGAGAGATGCGGCTGTGAGAGTGAAAACAGCTTAAAAGCCGGTAGAAGAGAGAATTCCGGTTTAGCATCAAATCCATGAGCAAATGTTGAAATCAGTGTCAGAAAACGTTAAGAGAAAATGATAGATGCTATGGGCTAAATAAGAGAACAAGCAAATTAATTCCATTTTATTCCTATGTGCCCCAATCTTACACAAAATTTAAGAACATAAAATCTTCACGTGCTGGTTTTAAAACACATGTGCAAGTTCTTTGACCTGTCTCCCATCCAAAGGTCGAGCTGACATGGCTTCTTCTCGAGCATGGGAGAGTCTTTTTAACTGCCTTGAGGAATAGAATAGAACAGAACAGAATAGAATAGCCTCTGTGTGACTTTCAAAACTAGATCAGAAAGTGCCACTCAGCTTCTCCACTTTCCTTCAGAACCCAGTCACCACGGTGTGTGGAGGCCCAGCCCACAAGGAGGGGCTATGCAGGGGCTCCGGGCAGCTGCCCCGCTGGGGTCCCGACCAACAGATGGCAGGATGACTTCAAGAGAACTCCAACCACATGTTCTTTAGAACCTTGGAAACTCAAGGCGAGGATCACCTCACTAGCCAGACAGCATAGAACCATGAGAGATCATGGAAATGTGTGATTGGCTTGTTTTCTGCCCCTGAGCCCTGAGTGGGTTGTTATGTGACTATGGATACTATCCATAGGCCACTGTCTCCTGCTTCAGTTACGAGAGTATGAGGAGAGAGCCCTGAATGACTGGGTTCCATGAATTTCACCCCAATATTTATTTTTGTATGTGGATGAATGGTGGTTTGCTCACTTATACTTCGGGTGAAAATTTAAAACAACAACAAAAACCTATGACTCTGTAGCTCTCTAGGGGCCATCAGAGTAAAGAGCTAGCAGACGTCTCTGGTCACGGCAATGAAACGGACTTTCAGTTCTCCTCAGAGACTGCTCAGTGCAATTCCTTCAGGTAAGACAGGGCACACGTCAGTTAGAAGCTCTTCATTTAATGAGCTTACATATTTGGCAACATTGCATTAATCCGCATCCTTCATAAATGTGTGATAAGTGGAAAAAAATGAATGCACTCCACAGTCCAGCGGACACCAATGGTTGTCTTCGCTGAATACTGTAATGTGGACTGGTTTGCTCACCCATCACAAGCTGTAATAATGAAAACCTTAAAACTCTGGGCCACATCCTACGGGAAGAAAGCAAAACCCTTGCACCGGGAGAAGATTGTGAGAGGGACACAGGCCTATGACGGAGACAGGGCTTAGCATGAATAGTGGGACGTTCCTAGGCATGTAGTGGACTTCTAATTTTCTTGTCATCAAACAAATGTGCTTAAGGTAGAATTTGGACCCTTCGCCAGTTTCATATGCATAGCACAGATTGAAACATACTATCTTTCTTTTTCTTGTTAATTTTTTCCATTTCCTGAATGGCCCAGAAATATAGGCTATTAATATAATGAGACAACTCTTTCCCTACTATCAAGAGAAATTTAAAATTTTAGATGAAAAACCTGGGCACAAGTTTGATACTGGCCATAAAACTGCATGTCTAGTGAAGGGGTGGCCTGCCCCTCCACACTTGTGGGTGTTTCTCGTTAGGTGGAAACGAAAGACTTGAGAAAAGGAATAAAACACAGAGACAAAGTGTAGAGAAAGAAAAGCGGGGCCCAGGGGACCGGCGCTCAGCTTACAGAGGACCCACGCCGGCACCGGCCTCTGAGTTCCCTTAGTATTTATTGAGAATTATCTTAGTCATTAAAAGGATAAGGGAGTGGCTGGACAATAGGATTATTGTAGGGAGGAAATCGGCAGTAAGACATATGAAAAAATCCTTGTAATATGAATAAGTTTAAAGGAAAATGCTGTGCCTTGAGATGTATATGCGACATCTCCATAAACCTTTTAGCAGTATTGCTCCAGCAAGTCCCACCTTATTCCTAAAGGCGGTTTCTCCTCACTCAGTAAACAAGGCACACAATGGGTATTACCCGGAGATGTTCCATTGCCCAGGGAGGGGCAGGAGACAAATGTTTTTCTCTTTCTTGAGATTTAAGAGAATGGTGATGACTTTTAACCACAAGCAGCCTTTAGGCACTTGTTTAACAAAGCACATTCTGCACAGCCCAAAATCCTTTTAACCTTAAATCACCTTCGCACATGTCTCTTGCAAGGACAAAGTTGAAGGTAAGGTCACAGATTAACAGCATCTCAAATACAGAACTAAATGGAGTCTTTTATGTCTACTTCCTTCTATATAGACATGGTAACAAGCTGATCTCTCGTTCTTTTCCCCACAGTCTAGCACAGCCTCTATGGCAGGTCTCAGAAACGTGACCTCAGTCAGATTGGTTCTTTTTTGTTCTCAAACCAACTATATTTCTAAAGGTATTCTAAGTGTTTCCCAGTATCGATATCATAGGCAAAAATAATAATAATTTAGATGATCAGTATAGAAAAGCATAGCATCTCTAAAGGAACTCTAATTTCTTACTCCTTCTTTCTTGAATTAATATTGAACTTTTAAAAAATACTAACATTGTAAATTTACTTATTGAGGGTCATAGGAGAAGAGAAAATCAAGTTCATCGCGAGTTCTACACAAGAGTGAACTCTTAACAGTGAGCAAAGAAACAGAAGTCCAACAAAACTGAGATACACTGAGAGTCTCGGATTTCACTGTTTATAAACTCTGAGGAAACAGTTGGAAAGAGCTGAATGTTTGTGATCCTCACCAAATTCATATGTTGAAATTGGCATTAGGAGGTAGAGCCTTTGGGAGGAGATTAATTCATGAGGGCAGAGCCTGTAAAGATTTGTTCCCTTATAAAAGAGGCCCCAGAGACCTTGCTTCTCCTTCAGCCATGAGAGGACTCAGAGAGAAGGTGTTATGTCTGAAGCAGGAATTGAACTCTCAGCAGACACCAAAATCCACTGGTGCCTCATGGACTTCTCCGTCTCTAGAACCATGAAAATAAATGTTGGTTGTTTACACACCCAGTTAGTGGTATTTTCTTGTAACAGCCCAAGCAGATTAAGACAAGAGTCCCTGGATGTAGCAGAGGGCACAATCTGTCCAAGCTCCACCCCTTCCTGCATATAGGTATTGGCCATTTAACATTCAATCCCTTCCCCCTGTGGGGAGGATGGGGCGAAGCTACCCCTCACCCGAATCCAGCCGAGGCTGTGCAAACGCTGCTGACCAGAGAGCCTCAAGTTAGCCCAGTTGAGATGAGCAAAAGCGTCCACCGCACACGCTGACCCTCAGCCAAAACAGATCCCCAAATTAAAATATGATTGTTTTTCTTAGTTTTCATTTTATACTCTCATAACAAATTTTTAAAATTATACCTTAAGTTCTGGGGTACATGTGCAGAACGTGCAGGTTTGTTAACATAGGTATACATGTGCCATGGTGGATTGCTGCACCCATCAACCATAAATGTTTTAAGTCACTGACTTTAGGATGATTGGTTTTAGAAACAATATTGTGTACACAGGTAACAGATAAAGTTGATTAATAAGGTATTAAATTGTCATGAAGAGGTTCAATTACCATGACTGCTGGCTTCTTCCCTCAGTTAATCTCAGAGGAGCTGCTGAGCGAAATTCCTAGGAAATGGTGAAAAACCCATGAGTTAAAAGATCTGTTTCAAATTAGTGTGCTTGGTTTTTGTTTTTTGAGATGGAGTCTCACTCTCTCACCCAGGCTGGAGCGCAGTGGCACGATCGATCTCTGCTCGCTGCAACCTCCGCCTCCCAGGTTCAAGCGATTCTCCTGTCTCAGCCTACCGACTACGTGGAGGCAGGTGCCATCATGCCTAGCTAATTTCTGTATTTTTAGTAGAGACAGAGTTTCACCATGTTGGCCAGGATGGTCTCCAACTCCTGATCTTAAGTGATCTGCCCGCCTCGGCCTCCCAAAGTGCTGGGATTACAGGTGTGAGCCACCACACTTGGCCAGTGTGCTTGTAATGGAGGGTGAATTTGGCATAGGGATGGAAGTGGACAGGCACAACTGTGGGAGAATACCCTAACAGGAAATGAGATGCCAGAGAGCTACCTTAGCTTCCTCTCACCTGGCACTTATATCTGAAACAAATGAGACTTAGACCTCCGGTACAAAAGATTCCGAATAAAATCAGAACCAGGCATGGTGGCTCACGCCTGTAGTCCCAGCACTACGGGAGGCCGAGGTGGGAGGATCACTTGGATCCAGGAGTTTGAGACCAGCCTGGGCAACATAATGAGACTCTTGTCTCTACAAACAACACAAAAATTATCCAGGCACGGTGGTGCGTGCCTGTGGTCCCAGCCACTCTGAAGGCTGAAATAAGAGGATTGCTTGCGATTTGAGGCTGCTGTGAACTATGACTGCACACTGCATTCCAGTAAGTGAGATCACGTTTCTAAAAAAATAAAAACAAAACATACAAATAAAACCATATTAGCTTAGATGATGAGCTGGGAAAGGCAGATGATGCGGTCAGATAAGTTTCAGGAGGTTAATTTCTCAACATTTCTCTTCCACACCCCATAGCTGATTCATTCAACTCTGAGTTGTCTCTCATTCTAATATTGCTTCTCCTTATGCAGCTAGTTTGAGTTCTAAACAGAGTAATTTCCTGGTGGCCGATGCTCTACACTCTAGAACCTGTGTCTTTCCAAACACAAGAAGGAGCTTACTGGCTTCTGTCATGTACATTACCTCCCAGAACAGCTGAAGGATGACTGATTGGAAACCAAAGTGAATATTAAATTGCGAAGCACAGATATTTCAAGACAACAACAAACAGGGTTAAGATCTCATCAGCAGCAAACATATGGGAACAAGGCAAATACTTTAATATGTCTAAAAAGATGCTAATTGATAAAAGAAAATATAATAAAATATGAATATAAAATGAGAAAACATATATAAAGGCTCATGCATTAATACTTAGTTTTAAAAATGTAATGGCAGAAATAAAGTGCAGAATAGATAAGATAAATAGTGATACATCTATCATAGCAACATACAAATTTGGAACCCAAAAAGGTAAAGTTCTTAATGTCCAGCATCCAATCAAAGATGGACAAACGTGCAGCAAAGCAGGACAATATGACCCACAAGGGTGAGAAAATCATTCCATTTGGAAAGATACAGAGAGGACACAGATCTTACAAGTAGCAGAAAAATATATTAAAACAGTTATTATAACTGCATTACAAATATTTGTTAAAAAGTAAAATGGGGTCATGAAATATGTTTTTTAAAAAACTCCTAACTGGCCACACACAGTGGCTCACACCTGTAATCCTAGCACTTTGGGATGCTAAGGTGGGAGGACTGTTTGAGGCCAGGAGTTCAAGACCAACCTGACCAACATAGTGAGACCCCCATCTCAAAAAGACAAAAAAAAAAAGAAGAACAAAACCCAAACTGAATTGTTGCAGATGAAAAATACAATGCTGAAGATAGACGATATAGTGAATGAAATCAATGCCACACTGAATAGAACAGAAAAAAGGTTAGTGAACTTGAAGGCCTAGCAACAGAAATAATCCAAAATGAACAACACAGAGAAAAAATTTGTTTTTAAATATCAGAGAATCAGTGAGGTATGGAACAATATCAGACAGCCAAATATTCAGATAATTTGAGTCCCTAAAGATGGATGGGAGCAAAAAAGTATTTGAAGAAGTGATTGCAGAAAGTTTTCCCAATTGAATCAGAAGTATGAGCCTACAGATCCAAGAAGCATTAAAATCCTCAAGGTGTAAAAATATTTTTAAAAATGTTAATGCATCTCTTAATCAGATTGCTCAAAGTCAATACAGATAAATTCTTAGAAGCAGAGGAAAAAAATACCATTTCTATATGAGCACCAAAGAGCAAATACGGAAGATTTCTCAATGAAAACAGTGAGACCGTGCAAGTGAGAGGATTGACAGAGACATCTGTGAAGTCCTGAATGGAAGCCACTGTCAATGCAGAATTCTACACCTAACAAAGATATCTTCCCAAAACAAAGGTCATATTAAGACTTTTTCAGGCACACAAAGTTGAATGATTTTGTTATCACCTCTATTTTATCACTTGCACTATTAGAAACATAGAATTCCTCCATGTCAAAGGAGAATGATACCAGAGGAAGTACAGATAAGCACAAAGAAATAAAAAGATCTGGGAATCATAACTATATAGGCAAATGTAAAAAATTCTTTAAGTTTCTTTTAACGGTAAGTTGTTTACATACAGATAACAATATAGTGGAGGTTACAACATGTAAAATAAAATGTATAAAATAATTAAAAGATGAGGAGGAGACAGCTAGAGGCACATTGTTTTGAAGTCCTTTAATTATATGTAAAGTGGTATGATATCATTTGAAGATAAACTATGATAAGTCAAAGATGTATATACAACCAACCTAAGGAAATCACTAAAAAAAGCAACAGAGCATTATGACTAATACAACAACAAGACATAAAAGGTAATCACAAAAGTGTTTGAGTGATCCCATAGAATGTACAAAAAACAAGAGGGGAGGCCAGGGAAGAGATGGGACCAATAAAATAAATTTGCAAAAATATAAATTTAGCACAGCCATATCAAATAATCATACTAAATGCAAATGATAAATATTTTCCATCTAAATTTCAGATTGTCATACTGAATGAAAAAGCAAGACCCAATTATTTGCTGTCTGAAACAAGCACATTTCAGTATAAAGATAAAAATAGGTTAAAAGTAAAATAATGTATCGATGCTCAATTCTTTTTTATTGGTGAGTAGTATATGATGATATGGATATTGTATTAGTAAGTTCTCATGCTTCTAACAAAGACATACTTGAGAGTGGGTAATTTATAAAGAAAAAGAGGTTTAATGGACTCACAGTTCCACATGGCTGGGGAGGCCTCATAATCATGATGGAAAATGAAGGAAGAGCAAAGGCATGTCTTACATGGCAGCAGGCAACAAGCATGTGCAGGGAAACTGCCCTTTATAAAACATCAGATCTTGTGAGACTTATTCACTTTATTCACTATCACGAGAATAGCATGGGAAAAACTCACACCCATGATTCAATTACTTCCCACCAGGTCCCTCCCATGACATGTAGGAATTATGGGAGCTACAATTCCAGATGAGATTTGGGTGGGGACACAGCCAAACTATATCAGATGTACAACAACTTGTTTAACCATTCATCTGTTAAAAGATAACTGAATGATTTTCAGTTTGAGACTATTACAAATAACACTTCTATAAACATTTGTGTACAAGTGTTTGTAAGAACGTAAGTTTTCATTGATACATGCAACAAATTGGATGAATGCCTGAGAAAAAAATGCTAGGTAAAAAAAAGGTAATCCCAAAAGGTTACCTACTGTATAATTTTATTTATCTAACATTATGGAGACAGCAAAATAACATGAATGGAGAACATGTTAGTGGTTGCCCAGGGTTAGAGATGGAGCAGGTATGAGTGAAGGAGGAGGGTATAGATTTAGAAGATCAGCACAAGGATTCTTGTGATGTAAATATGTAAAATAAAATTTAAATGACTTTTTTTAGGTTCACAGGTTCAGAAAAGATTCCCAGTGTTTAAAAAGTGACATATATTGTTGCATTTTTAAATAAAAAGGAAACCAAGAAATGAGCTAGTCAAGAAATACATATGAAGTAAGCACATTTGGCATTTTTTCTCCAAAGGGAGATATATTTTCATGGTTCATTTGTTTTTTGATGCATATAAAAGAAACTGTCATTCAATTTTTATGCTACAGTTGGATTATTTCACATAATTGTTCAATAACTTAATAGTTTTTAATTTATTAACTGAAAATATACAGAGTTGTGCTTAAGCCATTGGAGACTACTGTGATTTCTGTATTTTCAGCCAATTTTCTACTTGCTTTATCTATAAATATTGGTTCCAGGTAACATCTATACTCTCTCATGTTTTTTCACTTTTTAACCTTCTCACTTGTTTTTATCACATGCTGTTATATCTTAAATGTACTCCCCATCTTTATCTTAACAAACACTACTTCTTTTTTCAGAAAGAGATTGAGGAAAGCTTTTTCCTAGTTTATCAGTAGCAATAACCCTAGATCCCTGCATCTCCCACGTGGAACCTGTGTGGTACATTTCAGCCTTGTGTTTATTCCCATACTTGTTCCTCTCCAGTGCTTGCATGTATTAAGAATTCAAAAACACCTGTTAAATAAAAGGCTAAATGAATTAGTCAAGTTGAAACGTAAGAAACTTATAAAAAATGTAAAGTGTTTTTTTTTTTCGAAATCCATGTCCTGAAAACACACATTTGGGCTCAGTGGGTTTGAAACAGAAGCACGACAAAGGGAGACAACTTTGAACTCAAGTTTCCATATCATAAAAGCATTGAACTTCCAGAGCTTTTATTCCAATAAGGAACTGAAGGTACATAATAAAACAAAATGAAACAAAAAAAACCCAATAAGATCAATCACGACTTTTGATCTGAGTTAAAAAGCAATCAGCAATAGGAAAATTATGAATGAGTTTAAACTTTCTAGAATGAGAAACACTAAGCTCCCGAATAAGAACTGAGTTAATATGTTCTTAACCTTAATAAGTCAAAGTTGTTTGCAAAACTTAGTTTTGATGTTGACAGTTCAAAAAGGACCCTACTTATCAGAATGAAACTTTTTAAAAATTATTATTTATTATTCTCTTTTCTGAGACTGAGTCTCTCAGTGTCACCCAGGGTGGAGTACAGTGGTGTGATCTCGGCTCACTGCAACTTCTGCCTCCCGGGTTCAAGCAATTCTCCTGCCTCAGCCTNTTTTTTTTTTTCGAAATCCATGTCCTGAAAACACACATTTGGGCTCAGTGGGTTTGAAACAGAAGCACGACAAAGGGAGACAACTTTGAACTCAAGTTTCCATATCATAAAAGCATTGAACTTCCAGAGCTTTTTATTCCAATAAGGAACTGAAGGTACATAATAAAACAAAATGAAACAAAAAAAACCCAATAAGATCAATCACGACTTTTGATCTGAGTTAAAAGCAATCAGCAATAGGAAAATTATGAATGAGTTTAAACTTTCTAGAATGAGAAACACTAAGCTCCCGAATAAGAACTGAGTTAATATGTTCTTAACCTTAATAAGTCAAAGTTGTTTGCAAAACTTAGTTTTGATGTTGACAGTTCAAAAGGACCCTACTTATCAGAATGAAACTTTTAAAATTATTATTTATTATTCTCTTTTCTGAGACTGAGTCTCTCAGTGTCACCCAGGGTGGAGTACAGTGGTGTGATCTCGGCTCACTGCAACTTCTGCCTCCCGGGTTCAAGCAATTCTCCTGCCTCAGCCTCGTGAGTAGCTGGGATTACAGGTGCCTGCCACCACGCCCCTAATTTTTGTGTTTTTTAGTAGAGACATGGTTTTGCCGTGTTGGCCAGACTGGTCTTGAACTCCTGAGCTCAGGTGATCTGCCCATCTCAGGCTCCCAAAGTGCTGGGATTACAGGCATGAGCCACTACGCCAGGCCAAAACATTTATTTTTTATAAAGCAATGCCATATAAAGTCATAATGTATCAGTATCTCCTACACTACATATCATTTTCAATTTCATTAATATTACAAAAACAAAACTTACTTGCTGCTCTTAAAGGACTGGGCTTAACACCGTAAACTGATTTCACCATGTCTAAGATTTGGAGAAAAAAGAAAAAGTCAATATAATGAACACAATCCTATAAAAATGTTTAAAAAGTTCTAAATCTAGAACAGTATAATTGAGTTAATCACTTAGATGAATGCTTCTGAAATATTTTTCTTAAAGTCTCTTTATAGTATTAGACAGACCACTCTCATCTTTGGTGGTCTGGAGATGGAAACACAAATGTCGATTTCTTTGAAGTTTCTGCTATAATTAACTAATACTTGCAGCGTAGTTTCTCCTAGAAATACTTTCCCCCCCACAAAGAAAACGCATCTCCAGAAATAGCCTCATGTTTATCCCCTAGCAAAGTGCAAAACTCCACACAGGTACTCCACTCAGGGCACAGGTGTGGTTAAAACAGCCATAAATCTCTATTGTGTGACTTTACATATTATTCCACATGTTTGAAATGCTTTATTATTAACTGCAATTACATTGACATAGCATTAGTAGACACCATCTCTCAACTGTCTGCATTATTACATATAGTATGTAATTCGCTTGTACATTATACAGTTGACTTTTGAACAACGAGGATTCAAATTGCATGGGTCCACTTATACGCAGATATTTTTAAATACACTGAAAACTATTTTGGAGATGTGTGACAATGTGAAAAATCTCACAGATGAATTTTGTAATCTAAAAATAGTCAAAAAATTTAAAAGTTAAATATGTCATAAACGCACAAAATGTATGTGGATGCTTGTCTATTTTATCATTTACTACCGTAAAAGATACACAAATCTATTACAAAAAATCTCAAAACCTAAGACACACATAGCACCATTCACATTCGAGAAAAATGTAAGCAAATGTGAAGACACAGTATTAAATCATAACTGCATACAATTAACAGTAGGACATGGGGCACTACTGTCATCATTTTATAGCCACCTTCTGTTGCTATTGCAGTGAGCCCATGTTGCAAATATCCAGTTAAAATGCCCTGTGATGCTCATCACATCGGCATGAGCAGTTTGTCTCTTGGGTAAATTGTGTATCACAGTAAAAAGTGATCTCTCCTGGTTCTCACGGATTTTTCATTGTCTAGTCAATACCACAAACCGTGATAACACCATGGGACCCATACTAAATGCCTCTTGTGATGGTGGAAGTGCTCCCAAGAAAGCGGGAAAAAGTTACGATGTTACAAGAAAAAGTTGAATTGCTTGATAGGTCCCGTAGTTTGAGGTCTGCAGCTGCGGTTGCCCATCATTCAGCCACATGATTCATCTTGTCAACAGATGCTATAAACGTATGGTATTGATAAATACAGTGCAGTACTGTAAGTATGCTTTCTCTTCCTTATCATTTTCTTAGTAACCTTTTCTTTGACTTACTCCATTGTGAGACAGTATACAATACTTACACAGCATATGTGTTAACCGTTTTTGTTATCAGTAAGGTTTCAGGTCAGTAGCAGTCTTTAGTAGTTAAGATTCTGTGTAGTGACAATTTATACTCGGATTTTCTACTACACATGGCCTTGGCACCCCTAGACCCTGCGTTGTTCAAGGGTCAACTCTGTTAGCTTGCTAGGGCTGGCAGAGAAAAGTACCCAGGCTCTTTTATAACATAAATTTTAAAGTGAAATTTCTCCCAACCCACTACATTCTGGTGTGAAAGCAGAAGTCACCTCTTGTCGTTTTCATGCAGCGATTAAAATTTTGGATGTTTTCATTCTTATGCTTCCTGGGTTTGGACTTCTCCTTCATTCTTTTGTAAGTGAATGACTTTATTGATATGCAGTTCACATGCAATACCATGCACCCATTTGAAGTGCAGACATCAGTGGTTAATGCAATGTACACAGAGATGGGCAACCACCACAGTCAATTTTAGAATTTCACCAGCCTCAGAAGAAACCCTGTGTCAGTGAGCAGTCGTTTTCCTTTAACTCACCAGCCGCAGGCAGCTGTGAACTGCTTTCTCTCTTCATAGTCACTTATCCTGGACATTCCTTGTCTGTGGAATCACACAGCAGACTTCTGTGCCTAGCTTCCTCCACTTTGTCTAATGTTCTCAAGTTCATCCATACAGCAGCATGTGTCAGTAGTACTTTATTCCTTGGTATGGGTAAATAATATTCTGTTTATGGATAGACAATATTCTGTTTATCCACTCAACTGTTGATAGACATTTGGGTTGTTCTCACTGTTTGCCTTTTATGAACAACACTGTTCACGAACATTGACTTACGTGGTTTTCATGGACACGTTTTCATTTCCCTTGGGTATACGCCTAGGAGTGGAACTGCTGGGTTATAGAGTGTTTATGCTTACAATTTTTATGAACTGTCTAAAAACTTTTCAACAGGACTGCACCGTTTTACAAACTCACCTGCCGTCTGTTCACGAGGGTTCTGGTTTCTCCATGTCCTCCCAAGCCTTGCTGTTAGTCAGTCTTTTTGATTAGAGTCCTCCTAGTCGGTGCAAAGCAGTGTTTGATTGTGACTTTGCCCTGCGTTTCCCTAAAGGCTAATGAGGTTGAGCATATTTGCATGTGCTTTTTGGCCATATCTTCTTTGAAGAAATGTTTCTTCAGTCCCGTGGGCAATTTTTTAATAGGCTTTTTTTCCTATTAAGGTTATTTAGTTACAAGATTTCTTAAATATTCTTTATACAGATCCCCTATTAGCTAGATGATGTTAAATACTTTTCCCATTTTGCGGATTGTCTTTTACTTTTTTGATGGTGTACTTTGAAACACAAAATATTTTGATTTCAATATTTGCCCAAATCTAATTCATCTTTTTCTTTTGTTGCTCATGTTTTATTGTTATAATTAAGAAACAATCTGCTAATTCAAGATAGTGAAGATTTAATCCTACGTTTTCGTTTAATGGTTTATATATTGGGTCTTACGTTTACATCCTTCAGCCAGTTTGCATTAATTTCTGTATATAGTGTGAGGTAGTGTCAATTCTAACTTTATTTATTTACTCATTTTTGCATGTGAATATTCAGTTGTCCTGGAACCATTTACTGAAAAGAATATTCTTTCCCCCATTAGATTGTCTTGGCATTCTTGTCAAAACTTAACTGATGCTAAATATGAGCATTTATATTCTGAACTCCCAATTATTTTCTATCTATCTATTATCTATCTATCTATCTATCTATTATCTATCTATCTATCTACTATTCTATCACCTATGTATCATCATCTTATCTTATGTATTCCATCTATCTATATATCTATCTATCTATCTATCTATCTATCTATTATCTATTATCTATCATGTCTTTGTAGCACATGCCTTTGTTATCGTAGGTTTGGTAGTGCATTTAAAGTCAGGTGAATGTGGAGTCTTCACCTTGGTTTATATTTTAAGTTCCTCTGTGTGAGGGGGGGTGGGAGGGGCTACTGTGGTCACTTGCATTTCAATATTAATTTTAGAACAACTTGTTAATTTCCTGACTACGTGCTGTCGGTTTGATAAGATTGCATTAATCTGTAGAGCTATTTGCAAGTATCGTGTGGTTCTACCTTTATGTATCCACATCTATGAATGTAGGATATTGTTTCCACTTATACATATTTCTTAAATTCATTCTATAGTGAACTTGTAGTTTTATAATGCAAGATTTGAAACTTATTGGTGAAATTACCCTTCAGGTATTTTACTATTTTTATACTGTTGTAAATGGATTTTCTTAATTTTCATCTTTAGATTATCATTGCTAGTATATAAAATTACATATTATAACAGTTTGCTATTTTAACAAAATTATAAATTTTAATTAATAATAGTTTTAAATAGAAGTTTGTTATTTTGAACAGACTGTTACCTGTTAGGTCAAAAAAATAAGAAAAAAACAAAAAATTATTTCACTGGTTATTTTCCTCTTCTCAACAACCTTCATTTCTTTATGTATATCTGAGTTTCTGACCTATATCATT
Organism: Rhinopithecus bieti; assembly: GCF_001698545.2. Lineage (NCBI taxonomy): Eukaryota > Metazoa > Chordata > Mammalia > Primates > Cercopithecidae > Rhinopithecus > Rhinopithecus bieti. Next base: position 1,827,179 of record NW_016808928.1, on the reverse strand, counting down.
CTCCTTGTTTTGAAAACGTATTTTATAAATTTCTTCTCAGTTTTACCATTACAAACTGTCATACTTTTTTTTTTTTTTTAGTTAAAACTTTGTTATTTCTTTACGGTTGATTTAAAGAAGTGGAATTAGAACACCTTTGTCAAAGGGAATAAAAATATTTACAGTATTTCATAGAAGTTGCTAAATTATTTTTTACTAATAACTGGATAGATAAACTGAAAGGCCGAGAGGAAGTTGGTGGACACAGAAGGCTATAGGAAAATGAGTCCAACTGGACCAGCCGGTATTCGGTGCCTAGCAGGTTTGGTCCATGTTACAGTAGGTCTTAAAATCAAGGCACATGTTTCAACTGGAAATAGAAGGAAAAACAAGAGACATCATGAGTGGGAAAATTGAATGATAATAATTATATGTTTAAAACATCATCTAGCAGTGTTATGGATTGAATCTGACAGAAAGTCAGCAAACTTATTAGCCTTTGGATCCAGTAGGCTTTTTTCTGTACACCAGGTTGAAGAAAGCATTCGAGTTCAAAGTGGACCTGCAGCATGCTTTAAAAGGAATGTAAACAACAATACTTAGTAAAAATCCCTTGCTGTGGAAACTTTAATATTTGCTCCTTTCATGCTGAGCATGACATTCCCTGCACAAAGCTTACGGTAATTAGCAGTGTCATGATCTAAAATTAAATTTCCTTTCTCCACTCCTAAGAACATCTTTATGAAGTTAATAAAGCTACTGCAACTTTCTTTTCATTATTAGAGTTAGCGTGGTCTATCCTTCTTGATCCTTTTACTTGTAATCTATCTGTGTTTTTATATTTAAAGTGGGTATCTTCTAGAAAACATATTTAAGTCTCTTTTTCTGTTTTATTTTATCTTGTGTAATCTCACTATCCATCTTTTAATAGGTGACTTTCACTGTTTAGGTTTGAAATTATTATCTATGTGGTTAGAATACTATCTACCATATTATTGTTTTCTATTTATTGCATTTCTTTTTCTTTATTTTTTGTCTCTGATTGTTTTCTGTCTTCTCTGGTTTTATTTCAAAATTTTATATTATTTCATTTTTTTCTCTTAGAATATAAATTATGCATCTTTTTATTTTGTTATATGTTTCTGTGGTTGCTCTTGAGTTTGCAATATATATTTACAACTGATTGATCCCATTTCTAACAACGCAATACCACTTCCTGTGCAGTGCAAGTATTCCCAACTACTCCTTCCTCTCATGTTTTAACATTGCTATCATTCATTTCAGGTATCTATAAGTGATAATCACCAAATATATTGCTATTAGAGTTATTTTGAATAAACTGTTATCTGTTAGATAGAATAAGAATAAAAAAATAAAGATTTCATTTCACCTTAATTTTCCTCTTCTCAACACTCTTCATTTCTTTATGTGTAGCTGAGTTTCTGACCTGTACAATTTTCCTTCTTTTTGAAGAACATCTTGTAATATTCCTTACTAGCCAAATCTACTCGTGACAAATTCCCTCAATTTTTGTTTGTCGGACAAAATGTTTATTTTTTCCTTCACTGTTGAAGTATACTGTTTCCCAATAAAACACTCTAGATTGTTTTTTTTTAATTAATTAATTAATTTATTTATTTATATTATACTTCAAGTTCTAGGGTACATGTGCATAACGTGCAGGTTTGTTACATATGTATACTTGTGCCATGTTGGTGTGCTGCACCCATCAACTCGTCAGCACCCATCAATTCATCATTTATATCATGTATAACTCCCCAATGCAATCCCTCCCCCCTCCCCCCTCCCCATGATAGGCCCCAGTGTGTGATGTTCCCCTTCCCGAGTCCAAGTGATCTCATTGTTCAGTTCCCACCTATGAGTGAGAACATGCGGTGTTTGGTTTTCTGTTCTTGTGATAGTTTGCTAAGAATGATGGTTTCCAGCTGCATCCATGTCCCTACAAAGGACGCAAACTCATCCTTTTTTATGGCTGCATAGTATTCCATGGTGTATATGTGCCACATTTTCTTAATCCAGTCTGTCACAGATGGACATTTGGGTTGATTCCAAGTCTTTGCTATTGTGAATAGTGCCGCAATAAACATACGTGTGCATGTGTCTTTGTAGTAGAATAATTTATAATCCTTTGGGTATATACCCAGTAGTGGGATGGCTGGGTCATATGGTACATCTAGTTCTAGATCCTTGAGGAATTGCCATACTGTTTTCCATAATGGTTGGACTAGTTTACAATCCCACCAACAGTGTAAAAGTGTTCCTATTTTAATCTTTTTTCTTTCAGCACTTCAACTGATTTACCCCACTCCCTTCTTGCTTTTGTGATTTCACAGAAGAAATCCAATGTAATCCTTATACTTACAATCTATAGGTAAGGTGTGTTTTCCCGTCTGGCTTTTTTTTTTTTTTTTTTTAAGATTTTCTCCTTGTCTTTGATCTTCTGAACTTTGAACATGACAGGCCTCAGTAAAGATTTTTTGGTGGTTATCATGCTTGGTGTTTGCTGAACTTCCTGGATCTTTGCTTTGGTGTCTATCACTAATTTTGAGACATCGTCATTATTGCTTAAAGTATTTCTTCTGTTTCTTTCTCTCTTTCTTCTCCTTCTGGTTTTCCCATTAAACACAAGTACTTTTTTTTTTTTTAATTGTCCCACAGTCTTGGATATTCTATTCCACCTTCTTCAGTCTTTTTTCTCTTTGCATTTTGGTTTGGGAAGTTCCTATTTACCTTTCCTCAAGCTCACGGCTTTCTTCCTTAGCTTTGTCTAGTGTGTTGATGAAGCATCAGAAGCATTGTTTATTTCTGCTACAGTTTTTTGTTGTTGTTGTTGTTTGTTTGTTTTGAGATGGAGTCTCGCTCTGTCGCCCAGGCTGGAGTGCAGTGGCTGGATCTCAGCTCACTGCAAGCTCTGCCTCCCAGGTTCACGCCTTTCTCCTGCCTCGGCCTCCTGAGTAGCTGGAACTACAGGCGCCCACCATCACGCGCTGTTAATTTTTGTATTTTTAGTAGAGACAAGGTTTCGCCATGTTGTCCAGGCTGGTCTCAAACTCAGGTGATCCACCCACCTCAGCCTCCCAAAGTGCTAGGATTACAGGTGTGAACCACCGCAGCACCTGGCCAGTTACAGCTCTTTTCACCTCTAGTATTTCTTTTGAATTCTTTCTTAGAGCTCCTTTGCCTTTGTCTACATTGCCCATCTGTTCTTGTATGGTGCTCACTTTTCCATGTCAGCCCTGGGCACATACTCATTGCAGTGATTTTAAATTCCTGTTGTGTGTCTGCCCCATAGCTGAGTTCTGATGCCTGCTCTGTCTCTTCAGACTGTGCTTTCCATCTTCTAGTGCACCTTGTAACTTTTTTGTTAAAAGCCAGGCATGATGTACTGGGTAAGTGGAACTGGGGTAAATGCAACTGAGGTCAATAGGTGTTTATCTTGAGATTGTACCTTTCTATGGCAGGAGTTAGACTTTGTTTACTGTTTGCGGCAGCTGCTGGTGTCAGCAGCTGACGTTTCCTCTGGTGTCTTTGTTCTTGTTTCCCCTGTTTTCTCTGGGTTTTCCTAGAGACTTCTCCCGAAGCTAGGTCTGAGGATGCGATTCTTTCAGATTGATTTCCCCTGTTGCTGGTTCCAGTGAAGCAATCTTCTGCAGTTAGAAGTGATTCTCTTTATCTGCCTCTCAAATTCTTGCAGTAGCGTTTCGCCCTGTGATTTCCATTGTTTGTTGGATCTAGCAAGAGTCACTGATTTTCAGTTTATCCAGCTTTTTACTTGTTGTAGGGATGGCACTGACAATGTCTAAGCTGCTTTCCTTCCAGCCTGGAAGCAGGAAGTTTAAGAGCCATTTTATGAATTAGTCTGAGTACGTTCAAGAGCAGATTGAAAGTAAAGACTTTGTGGTTACGTAGGAATTAAGAGGTCAACTCCTTTGGGGCTAAGAGCTGTAGAAGTAAAAAGAACATTTAAGTTCATCTAACCCAATTTCTTTATTATACAAATGATTAAGATTAACTGACCACTTCAAATGAGACACCATGTTTTCTGTGACAGAAATAGAGTGTAACTTAATTTTCTGAACTCCGTGATCATAACCTTTCAGCCACACCAAAACAACTCTTTCCATCTTAGGTTTCTGAAAGGACTTCTCGCATCTGCAGGAGAGCTGTAACTCTAACAATTATATGGTCAAAAAGGCAAAGAAGAAAAGCGTGAGGAATAACTTTAGAAGATGAAAGTGGGTAATCCTGGAATCTAAGTATCTTGAGTGAGATCATTAGAATTAGTTTTCTTTTTTTCTTATAAGTCTGACAAGTGGGTCTTTGAATTTGACTCCATATCAATCCCTGAGCAACGGGAGGTAATTAGAGCTCAGGCTAAAATTCACCAGCTTGAATAGATGAATAGACATAAACAGCAGAGTGAAAATCCCTTGAGAACATATGATGGGGTACAATTTGACACACAGGGAAATTTTTATTCACATTCTAAAATGAATTAAACAGCCCAATTTCTCTCCCCCTGTGTCTCCTCTCCTTTGTTCCACTTTGTCTATTCTTTGTCTATTAAGGAAATATCGCCATCCTCAAGCACCCATATTACAAGACCACACAACATCTGCATTCTCTTATTCTGATAACACATCTCGAATGTCACTCAGAAAATGTGATTTGTCTGAGTCATAGCTCGTGTCAATACACATGTGTTACAACAAGCAGAATGCTTTTGTCAGTTTTTAGAATAATGGTTACATCCAAGGTCATTTATTTACTGTGGATCTGCACATCCTCTCAGTAAGTCTTTGTTACATAATGATTAAAAATAGACTGTCTTCTGACGGTTAATAGCGCATTTTGAATTCTTTTTCCACAGTACAGTATTTTCCTGATAAAAATATAATACATTTTATGTTGTAATAATTAGAATTAATGTAAAGAGGAAATTGTAAAGAGGATATTAGAAATGATACATTATTCAAACATATGCAATTAACCACTGGTAACATCTACTTTGGTACAGTTACCTCTACTTTTTTTTAAGTGTACATAAACAAACTCAAAGGCACAAAACCACACATTCTGCACTTTATTTTTCTCTGAGTTCATCCAGCACCTACCGGTTGATTGGTCTAACCTTTACCTTTTGCCTTGCACATTCTTCTTTTTCTATAGAGATAAATTTTGCTACCTATACTTACATAACAGCACTTTCCATTGAACTATGACTCTGACTCATTTGCTCTTGGCTTCCTGGGTGTAAAAATCAAATCATCCCCACCTGTGCAGTCTCACTCTGACCACAGGTCACTTGAGGATGAACCCAGGTAAGTAGAAAGGGGAGTAGTTAATGAAGAGTGTGATGACCAAGTAGCAAATTCTCCTGTAAAATGATGTGTGCTTAGTTGACAAAGACATCAGTTGAATGATACTTTGTACCTGTGTCTATCTATCTAACTCTATCTATCTATCTATCTATCTATCTATCTATCTATCTATCTATCTCTCTGGATCTTATCAGCACTTTCCTGTGTCTTTGAATATATTTAAAATCTAAAACGTTTTATTTAAATTTGTCTTCCAGCTTATTATTTTGATCATTTTCAAACAAGCAAAAAAGTTAAATCATAGAATCAGCAAATATGCTTTTCACTTAGATTAAACAATGCTTAACATTTCCACATTTTGTTCTATGTCTCTCCTCTGCTCCTTTTCTTTGTCTCTTTCTCTCTTATAATTAATAATTAAATTTTAAATAGCAGAAAATATTTTACTAATGAAACTCCATATAGTATCATCTCTTAAAAATGAGAGCATTGTCATAAATAACAACAGTACCATTTGTGAAATCTCAGAAAATTAATAATAATTAAAAATGTATTATATTTAAATATTTTCTTTTGAGTTAATGATGTTTCTTGTAAATTACATCCAAAATCTAATACTGGATCACACATTGCCTTTGCTTACTATGTATTTTTACTTTATTTTAATGGCAAATGTTCTCTCTGACTCTTTTTTTCTGTTTTTTGTTTGTTTGTTTGTTTTCACAGTAACAGTGTTCAAAGATTGAAGATCAATTGCTTTGTATAATTTTACTTATAAAATAAATTCACATTTGCCATATTGATTAATAGTTATAGTCACAAAAATATTTTTGGCAAGACTACTACTAAGTGATTCATTTTGCTTTTATTTACTTATGTGAGGAGGCAAATAATATGATACTATATAAATCCACTGATTGGGTGGCTGTGTTCCCACCCAAATCTCACCTTGAATTTTAATAATACCCATATATTAAGGGCAAACCTGGGTGGAGACAATGAAGTCATGGGGGTGGTTCTTTCTCATGCTGTTCTCATGATAGTGAAGAAGTCTCATGAGATCTGATGGTTTTATAAAGGGGAGTTTCCCTGCACATGCTCTCTCTCTTGCCTGCCACCATGTAAGACATGCTTTGCTTTTCCTCTGTCTTCCACCATGATTGTGAGGCATCCCCAGCCATATGGAACTGTGAGTCCACTAAACTTCTTTCCTTTATAAATTACCCAGTCTTGGGTATGTCTTCATAAACAATATGAGAACAGACTAATATACTCACTAATGATGATTAATTTGATCTCTTGGTTAAAATGGTAATGAGTCAGTCTCTCCATTTCTCATTTCTCTCTTTGTAATCAAGAACTTATCTGGGAATGGGTGCAACTGACTTTTACCCCTGAAGGCTGATGTGGGTGCTCCCTTGCTGAAGGTCCTCCCTCCCAGCAGCAGTGACCAATGTTTGTTTCTTCCGATTTTTAAAGGTCATCTTTCTGTGTTTCACCTCTGTCTGCTTTGTGCACTCTCAGGAATCTGTTTCTACCTATCTTCTCCCTTTCCAGAGAATCCTTGGTCATTCTCTCTGTATTTACACAGGACGTGATCCTCCCTCTTGCAGAATAAACACTCACTTTAATTTGAATTTCTTTGATAGAGACATTGAGCCTTTTTTTTTTTTTTTTTTTTTTTTTGGTATTCTTGTCAGCATCTGAATGTCTTCTTTTGAGAAATGTGTGTTCCGGCCTTTTGCTCTTTTTAAAATAGGGTTATTTTCATGTTATGGAGTAGTTTGAGTTCTTTGTCTCTTTTGGATATTAGCCTCTTAATTGATAAAGGTTTGCAAGTATTTTCTCCCAATTTGTAAGTTGCCTTTTTACTCTGTTGTTTCTGTTCCCTTGCAGAAACTTTTCAGTTTGATGCAATCTCATTTGTCTATTTTAACTTTCATTACCTGTGTTTTTGTGTTCTTGTCCAAAAAAATCACTACCCTGACCAATGTCATACATAGAGCTTTTTCTTCCTGCTTTATTACAGTAGTTTTACAGTTTCAGGTCTTATCCTAAAGTCTTTAACTCACTTTGAGCATGGTAACTTATAATCGATATTAATATATAGATTATAGTTACTAATAATGTACTGCATATTTCAAAATAGCTAAAAAGGGAGATTTAAAATGTAATTACCATGAAGAAATGATAAATATTTGAGGTGATGGAGATGTTAATTAGCCTGATTTCATTATTTAACATAGAACAAACAACATCTTGGAGAATATGCAATTAGTTTCACCTTCCTTTTATTTGAAAGATAGGTGCTTGTTCAGCTGACAGCACAATGAAAACCAATTGCTTCAAAGAACAAAACACTTGTAAAGGTAGGACCAAGAAAATGTACTTTTTAAAACAAGATTTCCCTTGTGCAGTCATGCTTTATAACACAGCAATTCATGTCTATGTTATTTTCTATTTTCCTGTAAAATTCATAAGCAGAATTTCAAAAGAAACTCAGAATTGTATGTTTCTAGAGATTTGCAGTACTTGAAAGAGTACACATGTATTGAAATATTGCATTGTGTTACATCAACATATACAATTATTACTTGTCAATTAAAAATAAAACTTTAAAACAGAGTAAACAAACACTTCCTCAAATTCACAGTCTTCTCCACCTCAGTCCTCTCTATTCTCTTCTCAAACAAACTCGAAAATGTTTTCTACAACTGCTGTTTTTCTGCACCTACTTTGGCCTACTCCCCAAGCCTCTGCAATCTGGTTTCTGCCCATATGATTTCCTTACGTAGCAGAGTTTCCTTGAGGGGAGAAGGAGCTCTGGGAGCACAACTGTCTTTTATCTGTTTTGGTTCTGAGGCAGGAGACTACTTGTTCTTGAGTCTTCACCATCTCATAGAAACCTTTTGTGCGTCTAAACCTCATTAATTAATCAGCGCTCTTCCATCAAATTTTTCTTAATTCTTAAGTTCTCAAGCTTCAATAATCAGCTAAAAAAAATCATGTTTCTCATGGCACATGTGCTTATTTCATTCTTTGTGAAACTTGTGTTTTCACCTGATAGACTGAGGAGTTCATATAAGAAGAAGCTGGGGGTGGGAGGGATGATAGAAAGTGGTTTAAACACAGGGAAACTCTTTCCAGTTTTCCTCTGAAAACCTTTAGAAATGTAAAATTCTGAGTTAGTTTTAGAATTCTGTTCATAGATTTTATAGGAAAAGGGAAAATAACATAGACATGAATTGCTATGTTATAATGTACAGCTGCACGAGGGGAATCTCGTTTTAAATAGTGAATTTTCTTTGTTCTAGCTTGACCTGTGTATTGTTCTATGAGGCACCTTTTTCCCATTGTGCTCAGCTGAACAAGCACCTATCTTTCAAACAGAAGGAAGATAAACCAAATTACACATTCTCCTACTGTTGTTTGTTCATGAGACATTTTTTTCTCCCATATTTGTACTGTTTGGCCTTCCCCCCAGCAACATCTTCTTATACGTTGGCAACTGCAGTTTTATTAATTAAAAATAAATAAACCAGTTGTGTTCAATCCATTGCCAACCAGCAGCTTTTCAGAGCCCCATTTTTCTCTTCATGCAAATATTCAAGCGCCTAAAATCATGATAGAATTGACCAATAAAACCAGAAACTCTTTGAGTAAAACTCCTTAATGTGGATTAAAAGCCCACAGCATTTGGCTGGATCGTAAACACTCTTGATTTATCTGCTAGACAGCGAGCTCCACTGAGCTCTTCAGCTGTGGAATGGGATCGACGTTGCTCTCAGCACCTCTGCTTTATTTTACAACCTGTTTCCTTCTGATAGCTGTTCATCGTGCTTCATTGTGGGAATTTGTGTAACGCATTTCATTTACTTACCATGTTCTCAGTTCCCTGAGGACAGGCAGGGGAATGTGTCTTACTTGGAGTTGCGCCTTCTATGTCTGGAACAGAGTGCAGAACAGAAAAAGCTGTCAGTGCCGTCATAACCCTTCGAGGTGGTGAGTCTTAATGTGTACACCTGACTTGGCTGAGGGCTGCCCTGATAGCTGGTGAGGTATTACTGCTGGTGGTCCATGTGGTGCTTCTGGAAGAAATCAGCATTGGAATCAGTGGACTGAGTGAAGAGGATCCCTGTCCCTGTGTGGGCAGGCATCATCCAATCCACGAGGGCCCAGGCCGAAGAGAAAGGTGGAAGAACGGTGAATTCGCGCTCTCCCCGTGAGCTGGGACACCCACCTTCGACTGCCCTGGGACGTGGGTGCTTCTTGTTGTCGGGCCTTCGGTCTGGACTGGAACTACACCACGGGCTTCCCCAGTTCTCAGGTTTGCAGGCAGCTTCCCATGAGACTTCTCATCCTCCGAAACCATGGGGGCCAACCCCTCATAGTAAATGTTCAAGGCTTCTGGTGCTAATAGGCACCGTGGACCAGCGACAGAGGCCGAAACCCTGATTTCCTTGCTGCTCTGGGACACCCACTTCAACCTCGTCTTCGAACTTTGGGAATGCTTTTGGGGACGACCGTTCTGAAGAACACACATTTTACAATTTCTCTGCGGAGAAAAGAACGCTGGCTTTTCAATCACTTGATTGAAATCCAGTATCTAACTGTTACTATTAGAAGTAAAATATTTGGCATATTTAACCCCTGCCTATATTAGTTTCTTCATCTGAAAAATGGATTTAATGCCACTTTTCTTGAGTTGTGGAAAAGATTAATAGTGATGATGCATAGAAACCGCAAACCACAGCACCAGACACATCTTCAGTCATCAGCAAGTGGACTGCCACACCTCTACCTCAGGCGTGCCCCCGTCTCATGCCCTCTGTTAATCCCAAATTGAGATTCACATGCAAATCTCTCTCATTCCTATGTTGATGCTCTTTCCAGTTCTGCACGTAAATGAAACAGTTTTTAGACAAAATGAAAATGAGGAAAATAGTACATTTTGATAATGACAAAGTGTACGATGACAAAGTGTATGATGACGACGTCTGTACACACCAGTGGGTGTGTCCATTGTGTGGTATGTGTGTTGTGTGTGTATATATAGTTTACCGAAAGAAAGGAAAACAGTTTTGATTAGAGAAGAAATCAAAGCAGTTCTCCATGGAACACAGTGTGGACTATATTTTGTAGCGATTTTTTTCGCCCCACCCTCCTCATGCCTCCGGTTTTCTAGTCGACCCTTTCCTGCCAGGGACAGACTCTGCCCCCTTTTGCCACCAGAAAACACTGCAGAGAACCCACCAGCTCCCAAATGCTAGGAGACAGTAACTACTGCCTAAACACATGCATGTTGAAGAATGCTATTTTGAGCATTTCTTCATACATAATTTTATTCTTGAAATACAGGTATAACATGAAGGATACACTTTTACAATCTGTCTTTTTTGTGTGTTTGTGGCAGAGTCTTGCTATGTCACCGAGGCTGGAGCGCAGTGGCGTGATATCGGCTCACTGTAACCTCCATCTCCTGGGTTCAAGCGATTCTCCTGCCTCAGCCTCCTGAGTAGCTGGGACTACAGGTGCCCACCACCATGCCTAGCTACCAAATGTAGTTATTTAAAATGCATATTTTCTTGTTCCCTAAAACACTGGCTCATAAAGGAACATAGTAATGATACAGGAGTGGGGCAAGGAAGTGTTGAGAGGAGAAAGACAGGTCCCTGACCAGGGCTCCACCCCAAGCCTGTACCCACAAACCTAGGTGAGGACAGGCACTCCTGCCTTCGCACCCAAATGTTGCATTTTCAAAGACCACCCTGGCGTGCGACACACCCATCTGGTGCCTATAATACCCCCGAGACCCTAACAGGCAGAGACACAAGCAGCTGGACATTGAGAGGACCACAATAGCGGAAGAACACACAAGCCACTGGACATTGAGAGGAGGTGGAGAGAAGCAGGCTGGCAGAAGAGCACACAGCACACTGACAGGCACCGGTAGGCACTGGCAGGCACCAGCAGGCCATCGAGGGGGCGGAAAGATGAAGGATTTGGCCAGGGTGGTCGGAAGGGAGCCCAGTCACCCAGCAGCCTGACTCCAGGAGAAAACCACCTTCCCACTCCATCTCCCCTCTGACTCTCCCATCTGCCGAGAGCTACTTCCACCCAACAAAATCTTGCACGAATTCTCCAAGCCCAGGTGTGATCCAATTCTTCTGATAAACCAAGGCAAGCAACCCGAGATACAGAAAGCCCTCTGTCCTTGCTATAAGGCAGGGGGTCTAATAGAGCTGACTAACACAAGCCGTCTACAGACAGCTAAACTAAGAGCACCCTGGAACCCATGCCGGCTGGAGCTTCAGGAGCTGTAAATATTCACCCTTAGACGCTGCCGTGGGGTGGGAGCCCCACAGCCTGCCGGCCTGCACGCTCCTCTAGAGGCCTGAGCACTGGGGCACCAAAGAAGTGAGCCGCACCCCCACTGCATGCCCGTGAGGGGGACAAGGGAACGTTTCCCATTTCAGTAGGGTTAGTGACTCGTTTCCCATTTCAGTAGGGTTAGTGACTGTTTGACGATCCAACAACTGATTAACGAATGAATAAAAACATTTATTATTTGTTCATAGAACATTTTAATTCTGATTTTTATTAACTCTGTAATTATGCTTTTGCGATTCAATTTACACTTTTAGTAACCACATGAAGTATTTATTGCTAAATTGCGTTTATTGTTAAACACAGATTTTTCTCTATTTAAGCCTGGTTTTAGAAATTATTTCAGAGAGAATTGTTGAAACACTACAAGGGGAAACTAGAGTAGTTTACCAATTGCGTTTCATTCTTCATTCTGTATTTATATATTTTCTAACTCATTGGTGTGCATTTGTCTCTAGTTGGTACTTCCTTCTGTCTGGAAACCTTGACCATCTTTATGTCATGATGGCTACATAAAAACACGGGATAACTGATACACAGCAAAGACTTTATGATCTGGAAGCTCCCAGGAATCTCGTGTCTCACATAATCCACTGGAAGATATGTGGACAAGCAGAGAGATCAGAATTGTCTTTGACTGACACCAAGAGCCAACTGCCCATCCCCGGCCAGACTGCAGTGGCCTCATGATGTCAACACAGGCTCAGTCCATCGCTTGTGGGGTTTGTTTTTCACCTCAGCAGTCAATCATTTGTGCAGTTGTGAATTTTGCACAGATGGTGGTGCTGACCCTGGATGGAAGAGGTGATATTTTTCAAATTTGTCTTGCTCATATGGTTTTGCGGTTGTATTGTATGTTTGCACTTCTCCTTAGGGAATGATCTATTCCCACCTTTGGAGGGCTTCCTCATATGTTCTGTGTTGTGTTTAGTTTTGTTTTTATAACATGATTCTTCTTTAGCATTGTGAAAGGCAAGAAAGAAGATTCTCTGTTGTTTTCATGGCTTTTTTCTCATCTGCAGAAAAGTCCACCATTGCCATCAGTGCCTGTGAGAGATTTGGGTAGTAGAAAGTCACAGCAATGGGCCAAAACTGATTGACCCGATAACTGCTATCTGCTTACAATTTAAAAAGAATTCATATTTTTTAAAACCTTCAAGATGTAACACAGTTTTAATTTGCAACTTACAAATAACCTTTTGGACGAATCACTAAATGAATGAGATAAAACTGGTTTTGAAAGCTTGAATATCCTCAGAGTTGGCCTCTCTCGAGGGATAAGATAGAAAACTGCAACACATCTACCATATTGTATACAATCAATATAGAGCTGTGTGACACTGGAGGAAAAACATTAAGGAAAGTTCACTTTTTTAAAGAATACATCATTTAATGAAGAAGGTGATTTTATAAAAAGATAACTATAAAAAATCTGATGTCAAGAAAATTTGATAGAAAGAAAACAAGTTGATCGAGCAGAACTTCTGTTCTGGAGATGGGTTTGGGGAGTGGCTTTTGAAAATAACTCAAAAGACAGAAGCAGAGCTAGTTCTCTTTTGTAAAATCATTTTATTTCTCTTCTTTATATGGCAACAAAATCTAGTGTTGATTCCCATTCCTTGACTTGCTCATCAATCACAAGTCTGTAAAGTACAGATGTTATTACGCCTTGGTTTGCTAATTTGTACACACACACACACACACACACACACCTCTTAGCCTCCAAGAAGACACCTAAGATTAATGTGCTGCATTTCATGTGATGTGCTCTACACACTAAATACCAAACATACAACTAAATGGGTACTTCCATACATTAGATTCCTACCTAGAAAAAAAAAAAAAAAAAAAACAGAAACAAATGGTGCAGAAACAAAAAAACATAATTTCAGATTTAAAACCATATTTTATAATCTTCCAATGTGTCTGATAAAAAAATTCCCACTAAGTCCAAAAATGGATTGTTCCTTTAACGAAATACCACAAATGAAACATTCTTAATCAAGAAATTCTTGCAAGGCCTATCGCAGTAAAATAAAACATCTTATTACCCTATATTTTTGTTGTATTTTCTCTTCTACCACGGAGTTTTAGAAAGTGAGGGAACAATGTTACATCATGGGTGTAGGCAAGGCTGAGGGTCAACACTGAGGGTCACTTTCTGGGTTCAGCAGAGGGTGCTCCGGTGCTCACAGAGCTAAAGCCATGGATGAGAGGATGAAACTGCTGTGCTTGAGGAATGTAGTTCTCATGGAACGGGAAAGGATTGAACTGCGATCTAGCTAAACAGGGCAACGATTAAGTACCTGTCTTTAGTCTCCATCATTCATTTGGCTCATATTGATAGAAATGAAGCAAGTGCAGGGTAAGTTTTCTTGTTTGTTTTCATGAGAACGCCAGGGAGTTTGCCGTTGCTACTTAACAAGGGTGAGGGTTTCACTGCTGCAACTACTGTCATCTTCCATAAAATAGAATAAAAAAGAAAGCTGAATTAGAGTTAAGAGCAGCAGGTAAACCCCAATGCCTTGTGTCAAGTCATGGCTCTGCCAATTATTTGTTGTGTGGTTTAGGAAAAAATAATCCCACTGAGTCTCAGTTTTATTTTCTTCAACATGAAGTATCTAAGCATTTAGGTTTTAGGTATTTGATGTACTTATACTTAATACAGTACCTAAATGTCAGCTGCAGTGGATCACATAGTTTGTATTTTGCTCTCTTCTCTCTATTCGTGCAATAGATATGACAAAGTACAGCCAATTTCCAGTGATTTTGCTGCGATTGTAAATTGTTGAGAATGGTTTGCCTCTAGTTGTCTTTTTGTAATTGGTTTAGCTTTTCACATTTCCTTTCAATTCATGCTTCCATCATCCTAATATAGCAAATACTCAGTTCCACAGACATACTAGGGACTCCCATTTCAGATTTCATGAGAAATAGTTCACACACACACACACACACACACACACGCACACACACAGGATCTCAATTTTGTTTTATAGAGTGTTATGCTGCTGAAATAAATTATTCAAACTAAACCACTAAAATTATCCACTGACATTTCCTATACTCGTGGCCTTCTATTCTTTCTCCTCTTCTTCCCCCTAAAATAAACAGAAGAATATTAGGTCACCATCTTCACTCTTTGTTTCAGCATTCACAAGACACTGCAGAAAAGGCCTGACTTGGCAATAGATTGATTACACTCTCTTTGGTCTGCAGGGCAAAGGTGAGTCTATATTTTGAATTTGGGGATTGAGAGTATATATTTATCATATCAGTTATTATGAATTGTGAAAAGTCTGAGATTTTACTTTACTTGTAAGCTAACAGTTTAGACTACCATAGTTTCATGGACACTGGCCGAAGACATGAGAGTCCTGGGTCAGAGACAAGGACTGTATTACTCACAGCAGAGCAATGAACTTGACGTCTGCATTTCCCCCAACTTTCCTTGTTTCCCAAGTTACATGGGGAGGTGTGAAGGTCGACCCAAGTGTGAGTTGTGCTCCCAGTGGGTTTATCTCACAAATGAGCAACCCCAAGTTTAGGAAACTTCAATATTTTAAAGGTAGCTGCCCAAACTTTGCCTTAGAAAGGGACATTGTCTTCATTATCTTCATCAGAAAACAAATCTGCCCTCTGCCTGGAAGATGCTGTTGCTATTGTTGTATTTCAAGGATACTTACTATTTAAATACCCTTTTAAAAGATAGTCTGGAACATCTTTCACCTGCAGAAATGTGAGAGACATTTCCAAGGAGAATAGCATATGCATAGCTCTGCATGCATCAATTGTCAAGTGTGTGTACATCCTAGATACAATGTTGTGTTATGGTAAGAAGATCCAAGCTTGTTGCTGTCTGCATGGATGAGAGATCTATTTAGTAGTTTAAATATGCTATCAATGCAATAAATGTAAGAGTAGTAAAGGAACACCCATGTTCATAATATGTAAGTATATAATTTGAGTATGTCAATCATAATTGAGTACATCAGCAATTTAGAAAAGACTTTTCACAGTACTATTGTTATACAGATGAGTAATCACTGTTACTTTTGCCTTATAGGTGAGAAAATTTCATATTTATATGATTAAATGATGCATAAATGTACACAAAGCAGCAGCAAAAAACCCTACAAATATCCAGATTTGGTTTATTAATTCTTTCCTGCATTTTTACACTTAAAAATATTAATTGTGGAGCAGACTGTGGCAAGCTTGGCGCTCATTACCATGAGGTCCCCAAACCAGGTAGTAACATCAGTGTCTCCCAGGAATCTGTTAGAAATGCAGATTTTTGGCCTCTTATCATTGGCCTAGATAATAGAAATTTAGCAATTGTATACTTTCTATTGCCTGTCTTCAAGAAAGTTACAGTCTAATTAGGGAGGGAGTTTTTCAAGTGAACTGCCTATTGCCATACATTACATCAGTTCCACAACAAGGCTTGCTACTGGGTACAGGGGGAGAACATTGAAAAGGCACTTGCCTGAGCCTTGACATGGCTGGAAGGAGAAAACATCAGAGGCTTCCTAAGAAGGTAAAGCTGGCCTGATCAGAAACAGGGGCAAAAAAGGACAGGTCAAGGTCAGATCATGTGGGCTCTGCTACTGAATTTCATCTTTATCTATGGACAGTAAGTGGGTTGAAGAGTTTAAGCAGGAGAAAGACATAAACTGATTTTTTTTGGAGAAGTGGGGGAGATAGGTGGTGAGCTGATACATGGTAATGATGATGGGCATAGAAGGAGATAGAATTGAGTGAAGAACTATGGAAGTTTATGACTTCACATGAATGGATTCTGGCAGCGAGGGAAAGCAAGGTGGAAGACGCATTTCTAGCTTCCCGATGGACATAACTGCATGGATGATGGTGCTGTTCAACTTGGTGCCATCTTGCTGCATTTTGGCCAGTACTATTTTGGAAATTTCGGGATTTCAGCTTTAGTGTTTCTTTTGAATATCACGCACTTCCTCCTTGAGGCATCCTTCCAATAAACAAAAGGAATAGATGAAGAGTACAATTTTCTGAAAGATGCCAACCCCATAAGTTGGAAGTGTTTAAGAAAATATTTTGAGGCTGGGCATGATGGCTCATGCCTGTAATCCCAGCGGTTTGTGATGCTGAGGTGGGAAGATCACTTGAGCTCAAGAGTTTGAGACCAGCCAGGGCAGCAAGGTGAGACCCCGTCTCTACAAAACATTTTTGAAAATGTAGCCAGGCATTGTGCCATGACCTTGTGATCCCAGCTACTCAAGAAGCTGAGGTGGGAGGATTGCTTGATCCCAGGAGTTTAAGGCTGCAGTGAGCCATGTTCATGCCACCACGCTCCAGCCTGGGCAACAGAGCAAGACACTGTCTCAAAAAAAAAAAAAAAAGAAGATTAAAAAAAAAGAAATAAAAAGAAAAGAATATACTATAATTTCTTTTTTATCAACTCAATCTGGAAATAAACTTGAATGTGGAATTCATATTCATAATCAATTCATGAATATATACCTCATAATATTTAAAGACTAACAACCAAAAAACTATGGGCGAAATTACTGTTCAAACTTTTCACATTCAACCAACTACATATATTTTCTTCTCACTTGATCTTGAACTAAAATTACCATGATTATAAAGTAATTTTAATAAGAATCTGTGGAAAAGAAAGCAAAATAATTTAAAAGTCATGAATAATTTCATGTAGTGATTAAATATGCTTCCCTTGAAAGAACATTCTTCACTATGAGAGTTAATGGAATGCCTTTCATTTCACAGAATTTGTTAAAATATCCTATGTGTGAAGAGCAACCCTGTTGTAATGAAGGAAAATAATTAAGAGCTGAAATTTTATTTTGAAACACTGAAAAGGACAAAGAGAAAATGAGTAATAAGAGAAATGCATGCTTGTATTACATTGAGTATGATTAAAGTACCACACTCACATCATTCGTAGTTCTACTAATTTTATTTGCGATTGAAGTAGCAAAATGGAAAACAAAACAAAATAAAACACAAACACATACACACCTCTGACTTTACAGCGTTCAATAAAAGGGAGGCAAGATTAACATTTATCTTTAATACAAGATCTGTGAAAGGGAAAATATTTATGCATTGAATTCTTGGAAGTGTTGAACTTGGCGTGTCTTATTTTTCTAGGTATCCCAAGCAAAAATATAAGGTTCACATAATTAAAACAAATTGCTAAAATTTATACATTTAAGTTGAGGGTAAAGGCAATGCTGTGCATTGTATTTCATTGAATAAATATTTTATGTTTTCAATTTGACAGATAAATTACTAACAATGTAAATTTGTGCAATGATTCCTTTTTTTACTCAGTTCAAATACATTATGACATCCAGATTTTTTCCACGAGTATCTTAACCAGTATACTAGCAAATCTCTTCTATCAGATGATTAGCTAGCTATTAGGAGATCTCTAACAACAATTTATTTTTTTCTATTCATTTAAACTGAGGTTAAAGGCAATGCTGTGCATTGTATTTCATTGAAGAAATATTTTATATTTTCAATTTGATGGATAAACTACTAACAATGTAAATCCGTGCGATGATTCCTTTTTTTTAATTCAGTTCAAATACCTTATGACAACCAGATTTTTTCCACGGCTATGTTAACTGGTATACTAGCAATTCTCTCCTATCAAATGATTAGCTAGCTATTAGGAAATCTCTAATAAAAATGTATTTTTTTCTAAAGAAAAAAAAGCTTAACTTTCTTATTTGCTGACTTCAGTTCCCATCATTCTTTTTCACTCTCATTAAATCTACGGCCACACTGTATGCTGAGTAAATTATCAAAGACAATTTATTGGTTTGAAAATTCTAAGATAGAAATTACAAAGTATGATTTGGTAAGTTTTCAAGCAAAAGTTTTATTTTTTTTTTCTTTCTTTCTTTTTTTTTTTTTTTTTTTTTTGAGACAGAGTTTCACTCTGTCATCTGGGCTGAAGTGCGGTAGTGCGATCTCAGCTCACTGCCACCTCTGCCTCCTGGATCCAAGCAATTCTCATGCCTCAGCCTCCCTGGTAGCTGGGATTACAGACATGTGTCACCATGCCTGGCTAATTTTGCAGTTTTAGTAGAGATAGGGTTTCACCATATTTGCCAGGCTGGTCTCCAACTCCCGACCTCAAGTGATCTGCCTACCTCAGCCTCCTAAAGTGCTGGGATTTCAGGCATGAGCCACCACATCTGGCTCACTATCTTTTCTTTTCTTTTTTTTTTTTTTTTTGAGTTCAGTAATGCATATTAAGAATTTCTTAATAATGAATTTCCCCTGTAAATGTAATTTTAAGTGTTTAGCTATTACTTCTCAGTTTTCAGAATTTACATGAGAACTTCCTCAACAAGGAAAATTTGAAATTAAAAACAATATCATTTACATTAGCATTCCCAGAATAAAATATTTAGATATAAAACTAACAAAATACATAAAATACCTATATGAAAAAAACTCCAAAAAATCTGTTGAAAAAAATCAACTAAATGAATGGACTTCAGAATTAGTATAAAGCTGCAATAATCAGGACAGTGTGGTATCGGAGAAAGAACAAACAAATCAGTCAGTAGAACAGATTAGAGAGCCCAGAAAGAGACCCACATACACTCAACTGGTTTTTGACAAAGGAACAAAAGTAGTGCAATGGAATGGGGATGGTCCATTCAAAAAAACAGTGCTGAAAAAACCGGACATTCATATGCAAAGAATGTGAATCTAGAGACAGAAGTTACACCCTTCCCAAAACATTAACTCAAAATGAATCACAACATTTGGGGCAGCAAATTTGTTCATGCAGCCCTTTCACTACCCATAACTTCTGCTGCAGTCCAGACCCTCACAGTCCCTTAAAGGATCCCCACACCCAGTCACCACCCCAAAAACTGGAATGCTTGAAATACTGATTTTTAATGAGGCAAAATTTTCATTTAAAAAATGAGCACTGGCAGGTGCCTGAAAGAACTTTAGATTATAAAGCACTTAAAATATATACCTATATGTATATATATTAAAGCTTAAATGCACTAGTACCAAGAAACTTTAAGATACATTCAACAAGAACAAACTCAGGATAAGTTAAAAAAAAAAAAAAAAAAAAAGTGCAGTGTTCAAATAAACTTTCCAAAGCACTTTTACAAAATTTCTAATATTCTTAGAAGACATTTGAACATGAATGGCTTTATAGAGAAATTATCTTAAACACTAAAGAATTCCTTCTGATAGTAAAGCAAGTATTCCAATGTTTATACAAGTGTTATACTCTATTGATGTGATTTTATTTGTTTCTTTTAAAATATGATTACTTACATTAGTTCATGGCTAGCTTATTTGTTTTATGTTTACTAAGAAGATTTTCATTTTGGGGCCAGGTCCAGTGGCTCACACCTGTAATCTCAGCAATTTGGGAGGCTGAGGCGGGGGTATCACTTGAGGTGAGGAGTTCGAAACCAGCCTGACCAACATGGCGAAACCGTGTCTCTACTAAAAATACAAAAACTAGCTGGGCGTGGTGGCAGGTGCCTGTAATTCCAGCTACCTGGGAGAATCACTTGAATCTGGGAGGCAGAGGTTGTAGTAAGCTGAGATTGTGCCACTGTATTCCATGTACTCCAGCCTGGGTGACAGAATGGGACTGTCTGGAAAAAAAAAAAAAAAAAGAAGTACCCTGTGAGTATCTGAATGACATGATTCTTAACATCTAGGCACACTTATTCATGAGCGCTAGACTTACGTAGGAAGCCATTATGCATTTTACTCCGTGTAACTGTCACTGAGCAACTCCTAGTCTGATTGAAAGAGTATTAGGTAAAGCTCATTCGTTTATTCACACGGTTACTTAGTAAACACCAGTATGACATTTACTTTGTGCCAAGTGCTGTCCTAAGCACTTTGCAATCTCAATTTATTTAAGAAGATTAAAGAAGTATAAGTATACACATTTAAAATATCAGCCCACTAACAATTAGGTGCATCTACCCTAGGAAAGACATTTATCAGTGGCTTTCAGTTCCTGGTAATCTGTAATAATTTCACGTAGCCATCTGTAAATTACTGGTTTAAATCTGCTGCACATCCAGATTGCTGCGTAGTTGGTCTTCCTCCCTGCCATCTATTATAATTACAGCTGACACAGCCACGAGACACAACCTCCTTCGCATATGTTGTGCATCCAATTGCCGTGCTCAGTAGTAATCCAAACATATCATTAGCAACTCAACGGCACAGCTCAAAGCTCAACAAACAAAACAGCACCGTTGATTCCCCAATATAAGAAAATTTGATGTTGCAAGAATATTTGTTATGATTCCTCAAATTATAAGTTATTTTAGGGACATAATATTATTTCTACCAAATGGTAAGGCGAAAAGGGCGAAAGTTAGTTTTAGATCATCCACATTCATAGAATAAAAGAGTTAAACTATAGCCAATTATATTTTATGAGATCCTACACATCTTTATTCTTATATTCTTGACTGTATGAAAGCAGTTTGGGAGTAATATACGAATCATTCCTTTAGATTATCTTCTCCTTAGTTTTTTAGGTATGGATTTTTTTCCCTGAGGTTTATATGCACAGAAAACCATCATCAAACCTATGTATGTATCTTTCACTAGTTTAAAAATGAAGAGCTGTGGTTTGTGGATTCACTACCTTAAATTTTCATTAAAAAAAAAAAAAAGAATGCTTTTTTTTCATTGCCAAAAGACTCTCGATGAATGTGATGGAGAATGATGCTAAGCATTTTATTATCAATTTGCATGTTTACTCGGCTTAAGTAAACTTACTTATCGTGAAAGTCTGTTTTCCTAACAGATTGCCAGAATCCTGTTTTCTACTTGTCTTGAAAATTTACAGTTCCTATGAAAAGCTTTCAAGTAACATAGGAGAAATTAATGATCATTTCCTGTCTTTAACTGCTACTGGATTCCAAAACCAAGTTATTATTTATCACAATGCTAGCAATGACAAGCACTCAACAGATATTTGTAAATTAATGAATAGATAAAAGTATCAAAAAACTGTATATACAGAACAATAGCTATGACATAGTTGCTTTTTATGTTATTAATTATCGTCTCAAATTTGTGCAAATTATAACTTCAGAGCAATTATCTTCCTTGCCTAAGGTCGCAAGGATGGGGCCTGAACTTGCATTCCGGATATTTGTGAATCCATAGCCTTTCTTCCAGCCATCACACTGTATTCACTACACGTCAGTCCATATCTTATTTTTCTCATGTGAAACTCCCAGTTAACTTTAACAGATTTGTAAAATAAAAGCCCTGGTAGACAAACGGGAAGACAAGTTCTATCTCAAGGCTTCCCTCATACAGGGAAGTAGACGAATGTGGAAGTACGCGCATTTAAAACATTCTAAGGGCCGGGCACAGTGGCTCACACCTGTAATCCCAGCACTTTGGGAGGCTGAAGCGGGTGGATCATGAGGTCAGGAGTTTGAGACCAGCCTGGCCAACATGGCAAAACCCTGTCTCTACTAAAAATACAAAAATTAGCTGGGCATGGTGGTGCGCTTCTGTAATAGCAGCTACTTGGGAGGCTGAGGCAGGAAAATCGCTTGAATCCCGGATGTGGAAGTTGCAATGAGCCAAGATCATGCCACTGCACTCCAGCCTGGGCAACAGAGTGAGACTCCGTCTCAAAAAAAAAAAAAAAAAAAAAAAAAAAATTCTAAGAATCACATGGGGAAAACGAAGGCGATGCAAGTGAGACCATCGGCACTAAGGCTGGGAAAAGGGGAGTGAGTCTCCTTTGTCAGAAACTGGAACATAGTCACAACTTTCCGTGCATAGTGATGGCAGGACCAGGCTACTCTCAGCCTCAACCACCTTCTCCCGAGCCCCACCCTGAGAAAGACACACATTCATGAAGAATGTGTGGGGAGTGCCACAGGACCACGTTAAGAGCCCTGAACTTGGAGAGGTGAGGGTGAGAATGCAAACAAGACGAGGAGGTCGCTGAAGAGCAGACTCTGTGCAAGCCCTTTGCTCCTGGGTCATCACATTAATTTGTGGAGTCACTGGGTGAGAACCCCGCCTGGTGATCAGAATCCTACACCAGGACAGGGTCAGAGCTCACTGGGTAGAAAAGATACTCCACAAAGCAGTAGGCACAGAAGCAAAATCAGAACATCTAGGAGGTGTTTGCTGCAAAATCTAAAATGGACATGAAAGCTCCATGTTGGAAACCGAT
The DNA here is from genome assembly GCF_001698545.2 of Rhinopithecus bieti. Taxonomy (NCBI): domain Eukaryota; kingdom Metazoa; phylum Chordata; class Mammalia; order Primates; family Cercopithecidae; genus Rhinopithecus; species Rhinopithecus bieti. The sequence continues at coordinate 1,804,244 of NW_016808928.1, read as the reverse complement.
TTCTGGCCCATGGATGAGAGATAAAAAGGGTCATTATTCCAAGAGTGCCCATGTGCCCTTGAATAAATTTTGGATCACTGAATTGGTAATGTAACTTTACATCAGTCAATACCAGATTAAAATGTAAAAGCGAAGTTTCTTCTTAACAGCTTGTGCAGAGAGGAGATCAAAGAATAAGTTGACCACCGTAGATTTTGAAAATACTTGGCTTTTATTGAATTCTTTTGTTCAAAGCTGTGACAAAAGCTCCCAATGTCGGAATGATGAAAAGAGTCTACAGTATGAAGAAAAAAGAATATGAACCCTGCTATATTTTTACTTTATTTTATTTATTTCTTTTCAAAATTTTTTATTTTTTATTTTACTTTTCCATAAGGTATTGGGGTGCAGATGTTATTAGGTTACATGAGTTAGCTCTTTAGTGGTGGTTTGTGAGATTTTGGTGCACCCATCACTCGAGCAGTATACACTGCACCCTAAGTGTAGTCTTTGATCCCACACCTCCTTCCCATTCTTTTCCCCAAGTCCCCAGAGTCAATTGTATCATTTTTATGCCTTTGTGTCAAAAAAATAGATTTACTGTTGGGGAAATTTTTAAAAAACTTTAGAAAGTTTCTATATTGTATTTTCAGTAACATTCAAGAAAACATGTATTTGTGAATAAGAAAAATGTCAGTGGGCTGAGATAAAAGGACTTAGCTGAGTAAGATTCAGCAAAATTAAAAACAGAGCTTGGTAAGAAATCAAAATTACAAGTAATGGTATTGAAATCAGCGTAAGAAGGATTAACAAGCAAAGCCACCAATGTAGCAAAGTATAAAAGTTCTGGTGATTACAAGCATGAGATGCGAGTCTAGAATAAAAAGCAAAGGACACTGATTAGAACACAGCCCATAAACAGGTGAAAGAACAGTCTAGAATCTGGGTCAGTTTTATTCCTAAAGAAAATTTTACAAAACATCATAGAAATAACAAAGAGAGTTTCCTGGTATAAAGAGAATCTCTGTCTGTAGCTCAAAACGGGTCACCGATACTAAGAAACACTTATTTTAAATAGTCAACAACAACCCCAGGTAGTTCAAATAGCTAAACACCTTCCAGCAAAGTAGCTTTAATTCCAGCAATAAACTACAGCTTGAAAAGCAATCAGGACTAGAAAGCATCAATCATGACTAATAATGATGAGGAAACCATTGGAAGTCCCCTAAATTGGTCATTCTATTTTGTTTTCATCTCTGATTACACACACTGGCAAACAGAATGTCAATGTTCCTTGGCGTTGCCATGACTAAGACGTTCAACGCCTTAACTATATTTTACTCACCAGAAAAATAACTTTAGGTGGTCCAGGTTCTATCTATATAGTTCTACAGCTCCCGGCGGGGCAGAGGCAGGTTCTTGTCAAGAACTCTGAAGGACCTGAGATTTTACCATGCTCACAAGTTGATGAGTTAGCCTACCAGTTCCATGGTGCTGGCGGCTCCTGGGCAGGCATTCCGCACCATTGAGCAATCAGCATCAGCTTCATGTTTGCAATGTCACAGCGTTGTGTGGTGCAGTGCAGTTGGGTGCTGCACGTGAAGTGGGTTTGCATCACTGCTGAAGAATAAGGCCAGAGATTGTGCATTAAGAAAAATGAAATTATTAATAAGTTTTAGGAATTAATAAAATTTAATGCAAAGGCATTAATCTATGCAAAAAATGGAAATAAAACAATATAATAACAGACCCATTTATATTTCTTTCTACATTTAGAAAAGATGGAATATTTTGTGACTCTGCTGAGGTGAATCACTAACTTTTCAAAAAAAATAAAAAGATAAAATTGGGATTTTATTTTACACAGCACACAAAAAACTGTAAGAAGTTGATTAAAGATACAGAGAATTGCAAGCTTAGAAGCCCCCACACCTACGCGATGCAAGCAGAACTGTCCTGACATTTGTTCCAGATGCACAGATTATCTGTGTTACACAGTAGTCAGCAGACAAGCCAGCCCTCTGGCCTGGGTGTGACTACATGTCTTCTGTCTTTTAAGGTAAATCACTATACAAACATCCTTTGAAAGATATTCCAGACCAAAAGCTGCCCTTGCGTCTGCATGCCGTGTTCGCAGAAATGCAAGAGACCCGTGGAGAGGTGTCTCACAACATTTGGAACTGTTGTTGAAGAAACATGTAAGATCACTGCCTTCCGAGCACCCCTGCACATTACAAATATTCCTTCTTTCCAGATTATTGTTCTTCCCGCTGTCTGCTCACTGTCCCGCGGGGAAGCCATCCTCCTGCAGAAGCATGTGAGCCTGCTCAATGACTGACTGACTACGCAGGACATCCAAGAGAATTTGTTCAGACTAATTATTAAATTTTAATTGGGAGTTCAGTAAAATTGGGTAAGAGTGCAAAAACAATAGTGTCTCTACCCTCCATAAAAAGCCAGTTTAAATTGGTGGTTATCAAAACAAAGACTCCATTCACAATAAATTCAGAACCACCTAAGAAAATTCTCACAAAAGATGTACATGACTTTTATGTTGGAAACTATGTATTTTATGGGGGATTAGACATCAATTCTGAATATATTAGGAGACTTCTCCTGCATCTAGAAAAGAAAAAGAAAATATAATAAATGCTCCTCAAATTAATTCAAACATTGCAAGCAGTTCTGTTTGAAAGCATAACTGATTATTTTTCAGGGACATAATAATAAGATTAATAGTTAATCTTCACAAGGAAGCATAAATGACCAAGAATATTTGGTACTAACTTGAAAATGAAGAATAAAGATAGAGACTGTACATTAAGAAAAATGAAATTATTAATAAAAAGTTTTAGGAATTAATAAAATTTAATGAAAGAAATATATGCAAAAAACAATAAAACAATATAAGAGCAGACCCATTTATATTTCTTTTTACATCTAGAAAAGATGGAATATTTTGTGACTCTGCTGAGATGAATCACTAACTCTTCAAAAAAATTGAAAGATAAAATTGGGTTTTTATTTTACACAGTACACAAAAAAACTGTAAGAAGGTGATTACAAATACATAGAAATAGTATAACTTAGATTTTTTTTGAAAATATAGAAACATTTAAAAGCTTTGATATAGATGGATTATTTTAAATAAGATACAATTTAAAGTTGAAGGAAAAATGGATACATTTAACTCTACTGACTTACAACATCGGTAGGAAGGAACACCAAAAGTAAGTTGGGCTGGCCGCCGGGGCTCACACCTGTAACCCCAGCACTTCGGGAGGCCGAGGGCCGCCGGGGCTCACACCTGTAACCCCAGCACTTCGGGAGGCCGAGGGCCGCCGGGGCTCACACCTGTAACCCCAGCACTTCGGGAGGCCG
>NW_016808928.1:1755456-1800771 GCF_001698545.2 Rhinopithecus bieti | reverse complement strand
TGAATCACTAACTTTTCAAAAAAATAAAAGATAAAATTGGGATTTTATTTTACACAGCACACAAAAAACTGTAAGAAGTTGATTAAAGATACAGAGAATTGCAAGCTTAGAAGCCCCACACCTACGCGATGCAAGCAGAACTGTCCTGACATTTGTTCCAGATGCACAGATTATCTGTGTTACACAGTAGTCAGCAGACAAGCCAGCCCTCTGGCCTGGGTGTGACTACATGTCTTCTGTCTTTTAAGGTAAATCACTATACAAACATCCTTTGAAAGATATTCCAGACCAAAAGCTGCCCTTGCGTCTGCATGCCGTGTTCGCAGAAATGCAAGAGACCCGTGGAGAGGTGTCTCACAACATTTGGAACTGTTGTTGAAGAAACATGTAAGATCACTGCCTTCCGAGCACCCCTGCACATTACAAATATTCCTTCTTTCCAGATTATTGTTCTTCCCGCTGTCTGCTCACTGTCCCGCGGGGAAGCCATCCTCCTGCAGAAGCATGTGAGCCTGCTCAATGACTGACTGACTACGCAGGACATCCAAGAGAATTTGTTCAGACTAATTATTAAATTTTAATTGGGAGTTCAGTAAAATTGGGTAAGAGTGCAAAACAATAGTGTCTCTACCCTCCATAAAAGCCAGTTTAAATTGGTGGTTATCAAAACAAAGACTCCATTCACAATAAATTCAGAACCACCTAAGAAAATTCTCACAAAAGATGTACATGACTTTTATGTTGGAAACTATGTATTTTATGGGGATTAGACATCAATTCTGAATATATTAGGAGACTTCTCCTGCATCTAGAAAAGAAAAGAAAATATAATAAATGCTCCTCAAATTAATTCAAACATTGCAAGCAGTTCTGTTTGAAAGCATAACTGATTATTTTCAGGGACATAATAATAAGATTAATAGTTAATCTTCACAAGGAAGCATAAATGACCAAGAATATTTGGTACTAACTTGAAAATGAAGAATAAAGATAGAGACTGTACATTAAGAAAATGAAATTATTAATAAAAGTTTTAGGAATTAATAAAATTTAATGAAAGAAATATATGCAAAAAACAATAAAACAATATAAGAGCAGACCCATTTATATTTCTTTTACATCTAGAAAAGATGGAATATTTTGTGACTCTTGCTGAGATGAATCACTAACTCTTCAAAAAAATTGAAAGATAAAATTGGGTTTTTATTTTACACAGTACACAAAAAAACTGTAATGGAGGTTTAATTACAAATCATAGAAAATAGTATAACTTAGATTTTTTTGAAAATATAGAAACATTTAAAAGCTTTGATATAGATGGAATTATTTTTAAATAAGATTACAATTTAAAGGTTGGAAGGAAAAATGGATACATTTAACTCTACTGACTTACCAAAATCGGTAGGAAGGACACCTAAAAGAGTTGGGCTTGGCCGCCGGGGCTCACACCTGTAACCCCAGCACTTCGGAGAGGCCGAGGGCCGCGGGGCTCATCACACTGTAACCCAGCACTTTGGGGCCGACGGGCCGGCGCGGGGCTCACACCTGTAACCCCAGCCACTTCGAGGCCGAGGGCCGCCGGGGCTCACACCTGTAACCCCAGCACTTCGGGTTTTTGTTGTATGGCCGCCGGGGCTCACACCTGTAATTCAGCACGTCGTGATTTTGAGGGCCGTGTTGCCGCGGGGCTCACACCTGTAACCCCAGCACTTTCGGTTTTTTTTTTTTGAGGGCCGTGTGTTGTTCCTGCCGGTCTCACACCTGTAACCCCAGCACTTCGGCGAGGCCGAGGGGCCGCCGGGGCTCCCACCACCTGTAAACCCCAGTTGACCTTCGGAGGCGAGGCCCGGCCGGGGCTCACACCTGTTAACCCCGCACTTCGGGAGGCGAGGGCCGCCGGGAGCTCACACCTGTAACCCAGCACTTCGGGGAGCGAGGGCCGCCGGGGCTCACACTGTAACCCAGCACTTCGGATGAGGCCGAGGGGCCGCCGGGGCTCACACCTGTAACCCCAGCACTTCGGTGAGGCGAGGGCGCCGGGGCTCACACCTGCTAACCCCAGCACTTCGTGAGGCCGAGGGCCGGCGCGGGGGCTCACACCTGTAACCCCAGCACTTCGGGAGCCGAGGCCGGCCGGGGCTCACACCTGTAACCCAAGCACTTCAGGAGGCCGAGGGTGGCCGGGCGCGGGGGCTCACACCTGTAACCAGCACTTCGGGAGCGAGGGCCGCCGGGGCTCCACACCTGTAACCCCAGCACTTCGGGAGGCCGAGGGTCCGCGCGCGGGGGCTCAACACCTGTACCCAGCACTTCGGAGGACCGGAGGGCCGGGCGCGGGGGCTCACACCTGTAACCCAGCACTTCGTTGGGCCGAGGGGCCGAGCGCGGGGGCTCACACCTGTAACCCAGCACTTCGGGAGGGCGAGGGCCGCGGGGCTCACACCTGTTAACCCCAGCCACCTTCGGTGAGCTGAGGGCCGGCGCGGGGGCTCAACCGTAACCCAGCACTTCGGGAGGCGGGGGTCCGGGCGCGGGGGCTCACACCTTGTAACCCCCCAGCACTTCGGGAGGCCGGGGCCGCCGGGTCACACCTGTAACCCCAGCACTTCGGGAGCCGAGGCAGGGCGGCGGGGGGCTCACACCTGTAACCCCAGCACTTCGTGAGGCGAGGGGGCCCGCGGGCTCAACACCTGTAACCCCAGCACTTCGGGAGGCCGAGGGCCGGGCGCGGGGGCTCACACCTGTAATCCCAGCACTTTGGGAGGCTGAGGTGGGTGGATTGCTTGAGGCCAGGAGTTTGAGACCAGTCTGGCCAACATGGCAAAACCCCATCTCTACTAAAAATACAAAACTTAACTGGGCATGGTGGCGGACACCTGTGGTCCCAGCTACTCAGGAGGCTGAGGCAGGGGAATCACTTGAACCTGAGAGACAGAGGTTGCAATGAGCCGAGATCGCGCCATTGCACTCCAGCCTGGGTGACAGGGTGAGACTCAGTCTCAAAAAAAAAAAAAGTAATTCAGACAACAGTTACAGGATTTTATAAATTTCAGTAGAACTGCATGAGAACATATCTTACCATTCAGCAAAATGATATGCAATGAATTATGTAAAAAGATAAGAATCTCCTTAGGAGTCAGAAAAATGTAAATCAAAATGTCAATGACACATCATTTTAGACCCAACAAATGGGCAGAATATAAATTTTCCCTGAAAATACTAAATGCTGGCAATCATGTGAGGAGAGACTGTTTTTAGAAACTATTAATAGAATGTAACCTGTTACAACGTCTTTGGAAATCCACTTGGCAGTATTTAAAGATTTGAATATGTACACTGTCAATGCACAGATTTCTATTTTCAGGTATGAGTCCTAAGTGACACATTGACATGGAGTCCTGAACAGTGATGTTTGTGGTAGCATTTGGTTTAGTCGCCAGAAAACCCTAATATTTCACCAGATTGACAAAATGGATAACTAAATTGTGATTCATTCACAACGTTTAGTATTTTGGAACACTTTCAATAAATAAATTAGCATACATAATTTCAGTTTGTAGAAATCACAAAATCATCATGTTGAATATAGCAAAGTACAAAATTCTACATACACCATGAGGCCATTAGTGTAGAAATAAAACACCAATGTTCACATACAAAACAAACCTGGAGTACAAGATTGTGGACATAAACATGAGAATGACATGTCCCAGCTGTCAGATCAAACACAGGTATGTAGGTGCAATCAGCCTCTAGTTGTATTGTGATGTTTTATTAACCTTATATTAAGAAAGAAATCTGAGAAAAAAATGTTGGAAACTGTCTAATCTGTGTGATGAAAATATGGTTATTCACTACATAATATTCTACACTTTATAATTAAAATTGTGAAAATAACATGCTTTCACAGATTGAAAAACCATGAAAACATATATTAAGCTTTTACAATTCCATAGAACATATATAATAATTTGCTTCATGTAATGACTCAGATAGAAAACAGGAAAGCAATTTGTCTCATTTCTTGAAGAAGCGATGACTGATATAATGGATTAAATGGTATCTGCCCAGGCCTGGCACGGTGGCTCATGCCTGTAATCCCTGCACTTTGGGAGGCCAAGGCAGGCAGACCACGAAGTCAGGAGTTCGAGACCAGCCTGGCTAACACGGTGAAACCCTGTCTCTACTAAAAATACAAAAATCAGCCGGGCATGGTGGCAGACTCCTGTAATCCCAGCTACTCAAGAGGCTGAGACAGGAGAATCACTTGAACCCAGGAGGTGGAGGTTGCAGTGAGCCAAGATCGTGCCATTGAACTCCAGCTTGGGCAATAGGAGCAAAACTCTGCATCAAAAAAAAAAAATAATAATAAATAAAATAAAATAAAATAAAAGGTATCTGCCCAAAATTCATGTCCAGCTGGAAGCATGGAAGGTAACCTTATTTAGAAACTGAGTATTTCCAGACGTAATTATGTTAAGGACCCTTGAGAAGAGATAACTTGGATTTAGGATGGACAGCTAAATCCAATGACTGATGTCCTATAAGCAAAGAAAAGGGAGACGTGAGTCACACTGAAGGTGGTGTGAGGATGGAGGCAGAGGTCATGGGGGATGCCTCTAACAGCCAGGGAACAGCCAGGATTTCCCCCAGAGGCTGGGACAGATGCTTGAGCAGGTGCTGCTTCGGGGCTTCCAGAAGGAACCAATCCTGCTGACAACTTGATTTCAGACTTCTGGCCTCCCTGAAATGCGAAAGAATAAATTTCTGTTGTTTTAAAATGCCCAGTTTGTGGTAATTTGTTACAGCAGCCCCAGCAAACTAATATAAGTGAGTATGCATTGAATTATGGGGGAAAGAATATACATGAAATCCAAGTATATTTTCTGTTTGCTTGGCATAATAAATCGTCCGTCACAACCACTGCTACTTTTAGAAATGCTGTCAATATATTTCTTTACTTCTTAAAATGGAAAGTCTGAATTTTAAGGATTTCCTTGAGTATACATATAATTCTAATATTATTCTAGATATCGAAGATGCATGCATCAGACGTGATGAGGTGAAGATTCTAGCTCCATCCCACCCCTCTGAATTTTAGTTTCCAAATTCATAAAATAATGCTGTTGATAGAGTTACCCTAGAGAGTTGTGGTCTAAAGTCATACAGCTGGTACTAGAAAAATTTAACCAAAATATTTACAATCCGCATGTCCATGTTGTCTTAGGCACGGCCGTCCAACGATGTTTCATTATGTTGCTCAGATGTCTCCCCAGGATGTTTAATAACAAAACACTGTGCTTATCCCTGGCTTCTCCACCTTTTCAAAATACTTCTCAGTCGGTCATTTAAAGATAGTTTCGAACTTCTGTAAATAGATCTTACTCTTTAAAAAAATTACTAGCACGACTACTACTAATATTGTAACAAAGCCAAACACTTATAGAGTGTTCACTTGTGCTGTTTTGCAAATGTAATCTCAGTTAACTCCCACAAAACCCTACGAGGCAATAGAGATAATAATGGTATCGGCTGTAAATATTTTTGAAGATTAAGTGGTAGTGAGTATATAATATTCAGAGGAATGCCTAGTATACATCGAATATAATATCCAGTAAATCTCAGCCCAGACTCATGATGCACTGAGATTGCCCAATGGTGGGTTTAAGTGACTGAAGTGAGTAGCTCATTTGTAATTTAAACTTACTAGTTACCACACTAAGTTTTAAGGATCAGATTTCAAGTTCTAACGTAAGAATGGAGATTCGTGTGCACTTGCAAAGACAAGAGAAAGGCGACAGTATTCACAGGGATGTCCACTCCTGCCGCCTGTGCTTTGCAGATTAATATACCGTGCGGGAAATGGAACCTGCTGAGGTACTGCCTCGGGTGCCAATAGCCACAAATGCTTTCTGCCCCACTGGTCTGAAGAACATTGGGTGATATGGTTTGGCTGTGTCCCCACCCAAATCTCATCTTGAATTGTACTCCCATAATTCCCACGTGTTGTGAGAGGGTCCTGGTGGGAGATAACTGAATCACGGGGCCAGTTTACCCCCATACTGTCCTCATGGTAGTGAATAACTTTCATGAGATCTGTTGGTTTCATAAGAGGAAACCTGTTTGCTTGGCTCTCACTCTCTCTCTTTGCCTGCTGCCATCTATGTAAGATGTGACTTGTTCCTCCTTGCCTTCTGCCACAATTGTGAGGTTCCCCAGGCATGTGGAACTCTATATCCAAATAAACCTCTTTCTTTTGTAAATTGCCCAGTCTCGGGTATGTCTTTATCAGTGACTTGAAAATAGGCTAATATATTGGGTATAACATGTTTTTTTTTTTTTTTTTTTTTTTTTTTTTGTTTTTTTTTTTTTTATTTATTTTTAATTTCAATTCTGAGGTACACGTGCGGGAGGTGCAGGTTTGTTACATAGGTAAAGGTGTGCCATGGTGGTTTGCTGCACCTATCAACCTATCATCTAGGTATTACGTCCAGCATGCATTAGCTATTTTTCCTGATGCTCTCCCTTCCCCCACCTCATCCCCAGACAGGCCCCAGTGGGTGTTGTTACCCTCCCTGTGTCCATATGTTCTCATTGCTCAGCTCCTACTTATAAGTGAGAACATGCAGTGTTTGATTTAAGCTCTCTGTTGCTTAATTCTGAGCATGTGTTATGGTTTTGCATGGGTCATGATTATATTTTCCATTTCTTGGGTCAAAATATCAGAGGCTTTTCCAAATGCAGAAACTGACAGAAAACTCTAGGACAGCCTGCTGTGGTTAGGAAGAAGAAGCTCCAAGAATTCACAGTGACAGAGAGTATTTTGCATAACAGATAGAAAAGGTTTTCACAGAAATAAATTACTTAAAACTTTCTAAACAACTTACAGAATGCATGATGGGGACTGAATAAAAAGGACCATGAAACTAAAACCAGACAGGTTTGCACAGCTCAAATCCAACGAGCAGGGGCACCATGATCTTGCACTCCCAGTGGGGCCAGGACAGAGAACAGTCATTTCATCATATTGCTTAAGAGATGAGGCCAGTTACATAAAAAAGAAAACCTGAAGATAGCTACTGTTATCCAACGTAATAGGTTTTGGTGAACTCCTACTCTTACTATAATTTTTTGGTATACAAACCAGTAAAATGAACTACATACAGTCCTAATTACAAAATATCTATTCAATCTTTCTCCACAATTTCTTTTCCCTTCATGAAGTCCAACCAAACTTTATTCTAGCTATTGTCTTTATGTGCATACAAACCAGAAAATTCTACTAAATTTGACTTCTGCTACAGTGAAAATTCTGGTAGAGTCTGTGAAATTAGATTTAATGAAACTTATTGTATCCTTTTCATTTTGTATACAAATATTTTTGTAGAATTTTAGCTTTCAAAATCTTAGCTTTATCATGGCATGCTGCAAAGTAGATGATACTGAACAGAGAGCAAGTTTTATTTACATTTACACAAAACACACGCACAGTGCCCCCCACAGGGCCATTGGCTGGCACTTCTGTACAATTTCTAAGACTTTGATAGGAGAGTATCTGAAAAGTTGACCTAAAAGATGGGGAAGAGGATAAGTAACTATTAGCTAATAAATAGGGAACATGTCAGTTTGTGGAGTTCGAAGTAAAGGAAAATATCTGTGCTGGCTGCTCTGGTCCCCAGATATAGCCTTAGACCCACAAGAGCTGTGAATCCTTAGAAATTACCCCCTACTGGAGAGAACATAGTGGGAGACCTGGAATAGAATCTAGGTTGACTTAATTATGTTGAAAAATACAGGCAGGTGTTTCTTTCTCTGTTAAAGACACCATTTTTGTTTATTCATATATTTAATCCTTTATGGCCTAAGGGAAACAATGTTAAGCCCTAGGCTAACAGGAAATAATTTATTTCTATGATTTTATTAAAGTTTTGGAAAATAAACATTCTGAGAACTAGGGGAAAAGAAAAAAAATTGAGCTATTTAGATTTGAGTGGAAAACAGGAGTTAGCTTATAATCACTTCAAAATACATAGTCTGTTATATAACATACACTTACCAATTGTTCACTGTCTCACAATGAACTGAAGGACAGAAAAGAAAAATGAGATTTAGGTTAAGACTAGGAACAAACATCTTAAAGCGTTATTAAAAACAAAAAACAAAGTTTCCCAAAGGAACACACAAATTACTTTTCAAGGAGTATATTAGTCCGGTCTCACACTGCTATAAAGTAATACCCGAGACTGGGTAATTTATAAAGAAAAGAGGTTTAATCCGCTCATGGTTCTGCGGGTTGTACAGGAAGCATGGCTGGGGAGGCCTCAAGAAACTTACAATCATGGCAGAAGGAGAAGACACACTTTTAAACAACCAGATTTCCTGAGAACTCTATCATGAGACCAACACTAGTCAGATGGGGCTAAACCACTAGAAACTGCCCCCAAGATCCAATCACCTCCCACCAGGCCCCACCTCTAAACTGGGAGATTACCATTTAAAATGAGATTTGGGTGAGAACACAGATCCAAACCATATCGAAGAGTGTTTTACATAGAATAGTGTTTCCCTTGTCTAATATTTCTATACATTTGTCAGTGTGTTACACGTGTGAACATGTAATATCCCACATAGTTTATCTCACAATATCTGCCAAAAGAAGAGGCCAAAAGTTTGAAAATTTACGCTGAAACTATTTGCCATTAATTTTCACAACGAAACAAACACAGATGTGCTAATCCCCACAATCTCTGTGCAATCTTAGTTTCCTGAAACACAGTTTCTTCTCATTTGATTTTAAAACCTGTGTTTACAATTTCTGACAAATACAAACATGTTTATCTTACATGCGTTTACATTTGGATACATACATTTAAATTATGCCAGCTTAGCATTTTCTCTTGAATTATAAACAATTCCATGAATACACCACTCTTCTAAAATTAAACAAAATAATCTTGGCCTGTATTTTAGTTTGCTTGTCAGCTAATAAAAAGCAAATACAGACTGGATGCAATGACTCACGCCTGTAATGGGGGGCTGAGGCAGGAGGATTGCTTGAGCCCAGGAGCTCCAGGCTACAGTGAGCTGTAAGCACGCCCCTGCACTCTATCCTGGGCAACAGGGTGAGACCCTGTCTCAGAAAGAAAAGTAAATACATGTGGCACACACCTGTATAAAGTCATTGTACTCATTTTCTGTAGCTAGAACATAGGATTTATACCTGCTTTTCTGACTTTAATAAACAAAAAAACTCCAGGAGATAAGATTATCCATTTCACTATTATTTCCTGCCTTTTTCTTAAAAGTCAGATCTCCTTTTACCTGAGCCAAGGTAAGTGAAGACTTCCTGCTAAACTCAGATGGTAGTTACTATCAGTGAGGCTCCGTGAGAATCTTACAACCCGGGGTAGAAATTTGCTGGTCTCAGTTTATTCATTTATATTTAAATAATGAGTTAATAGAAAAGCAAATTTAAACATGTTATGCAGCATATTGCATTACATTTAACAATACAAACCTTACCAAATTATTACTAAGTAATTTCAACTGTAATCAAGCAAGATTCAAGGGATGAAATCATCAAACTTGATTTTTGTCTCTTCTTGCCTCTTCAAAATTGTTCCGGGAAAGCCTGTTCTTTAATGACTCCCATCATTTCCAGGGCATAAATAAATCTCTTTTATATGGCCAGGGTGCTGTCTAAATGAAGATGCCGGATTATTAAACTCCCTTCATCATGACCCCAATTCCTGACTCTCAGGAGTGCAGTTGGAGCGAGCCTTGGAGGGTGCAGGTTTTCCCTCTCATTTTGCCCACTCTCCCCATTTTTCATGGCTTTGCTTTTCCTCCCTGCCTCACATCTGCAGGTTTTACCCCATTGTGACCTCTGGAAGGAGAGCTCACATGGAGTCTGCCCCTGTGCCGCCGAGTTCCTCAAAGATGGACCCTGTTCTTTCCTTCCCCTTACTTGGGCTCTTTCCTATCCTGCTGACAGCGGCAGGTGCCCAGTCTCTGTTGCTCACAACCTTCCCTGTTGCTCTCTTCTCGCTGCCCCACAAACTCAGGAGAGTTCAGAGTGGGCTCCCATAATCATATTATTATTATGGGAGCCCATGATGGACGTTAATCATAGTATAATTTTGACTCTAGTGGCCGTATCTTTACTGAGCCATCAGCGCTGGTGGCAGGAAAGCCAGTCACTTACCTGTGTTTCTCAGGCGTGACTCAGACTTCAGCAGATCCAGAAGTGGCATATCTGTCTCTGAGAGCTTCTTAAGTATCTCCTTCTTGAGGTGGATCTGCCTTTGACATCAGTAATAGTCTCATGATTTCACTTTCCTGACCCTTTGTACCTGAAACATGGAGGAGAGACTAGGTTAGAAGCAATCTTACGTCTTTGCAAATATTCATGTCTGTATTTATCAGCTGAAATAGAAACCACAATAGTTCAATTTTAACATCCTAGTATATATAGTAAAAGTTGTGACTTCGGGGCACAAACAGAGGAAATAAATCATTCATTTCTCTGAGTTATGACAAATATTTCTCAAATACAGTTTATTTGGGGAGAAGGAATCCAGGGAGAATGCTCCAATGAACTACTTCTGAAAGACCTTTAATGAACAGAAGAATTAAAATTAGTATGTGTTATCAATGCATTTGTTTTATTAAACATAATTCAAGATTGTTGGATTTTTTTCAGAAATACCAAACATTAGGCATTGTTTCTCCAAAAACAGAAGTAAATTATGGTAACAGATAAAGAGTTCCATGATTTAGAGAGTAAGGGATAGGCAGAGAACTAGAAAGAAAACAAAATATCAGTAAAGAGAGTAATTAGATATTTTATGGAGAGGAAGCAACACAAGGATGACTATTTGGTGCAGAAATACTGGGACAAGGTATGGGTAGAGGTTCTTACTTTGCAGAATAGACAGACTGATGGTGGGTGATACCTTCACAGATGTTCTCAAAGCCCCCTCCCACTGCTGACCCCACATCGAGAAGCTCAGCCTCCACTTTTCTCAAACTCATCCTTCCCCTAACTCCTGCCACCACATCGCTGTTCAAGACCCCTGGCCTAGAAGAGTCTAGCTGACCCCTCACGGCTCTACCTCACCCAGCTCCGAGAACGCAGCCGTGTTGCAGCACACTACTTTCAAATCAGCATTCCTAAAACACATTTATTACAACGTGTCCTCTTGTAAATTCATCAGTGCTTCTCGGCAAAACATTTCCGTAAAAATGCTCTCCACGATCTTTCTCCACCCCTTATTTTCCACCATTATCTTCTCCTCCCCTACAGGCAGAGGCCACCAAAGATCAGCCCCGCATTTTACTAAACACAATTTTTATTTATCCAATCGCTGCAAAACACTAACAACGATATTGACCCATGCATTCCACATAACAAAATCCAGTATGAGAACTACCTGGGGGCCCCTTTGCCTGGGCTCAGAACGTGGTACCCCAATATATGGCATGTTAGAGATTAAGAAAATACAGGAGCAAGGTCTGACCTTCCTTTGCCTTTCTCCCCAAAAGCAGGCCATAAAGGAATTTTCTGACCAACCTTGCCTGAAATACCCTCATTCCAGATGGGTCCTGCCCTATACCCAGAAGCCAGGGGAACTCTGAACACACAGGCCCTGCTCAAGTCACCCTAGTTTGTCCACACCCGTTTCCTCACGGTTGTCCTTTCTTCATTGAACCAAAGCATAAATATGTACAACTTTCCCTGGGTCTTTGGGTTTCATTTCTAAAGGCTCCCATGTCATATAAAATTTTGATTAAATAAGTGTGTTGGGCTTTTGGGTTTTTCTCTCATTGATCTGTCTTTTGTTGTGGGATGTCAGTATGAACTTTGCAGTGGGAAAGGGAAAGATTTCTTTCTCCCTTACACATATTAGCATTCAAATCTACTGCATTACCGGGTTTGCTTTTGAGGTCAAATTCAAAGATTACCTCCTTCTTAAAACTGTCATTGATTCACACACTTCCCTGGTCAGAAGAAATTCCTCACTCCTCTACCCTCTCAATGCCTGTAAGGATAGCTTTCCTCTCTTCTTCAAACTCACTAGCACACAATTTGTGCATCTGGTTTTTTATTTACCAGATTTAAAAAATGTAACAGTAGTTCCTAAATAAATATTATTGGATTAAATGTGCTATTTGTACTGGTACCACGCACTAAAGTATTAGATTGATGCAAATGTACTTCTGTATTTTGCCATTGTAATTGCAAAAAACGCAATAATTTTTGCACCAACCTACTACTAAAGCATATGTTGTGAAGAGTGTGTGTGTATGTAGTGTGTTGAGAAAAATCTAGCGAATTCCTTTAGTGATCTGTTTTTAATAGAAATTGGTTTTACACTCCCAATCCTACTGACTCCTGCTTCTAATCAAATCATAAAATGGAGACAGATTTGGTTTTTGGAAATTTTTCTTTCAAATATGTACTACTTCAAAATGAGAAGAAAAGATAACTCACAGTCACGTAGGAATGGCAGAACCTCTCAGCCTGCAGGCTGCTGCTTCCCACGCACCTTGTGCTTTGCCTAATTCATGCTGTATAAGCGCACAGTGATGAATATGCATTGTTCCTTGGTGAGCACAGGATGGTCCCACAGAGGAACACTGATTCTTGTTCTCTCATTTGCGTTGTGCTCTTGAAAGCATTTAACACATTCCACACCTTGGATTATACCCTTTTCCAAAAATAGCTTTAAAAAATACATTTTGCTGGAAGTATCCTACATTCTCTTTTTATATATAAAAAAATAATGATAATCTGCGCCTTTATGGTATTCTGCAATATTTTATGTAGAACTTTGTACTGTTGTTTTCAACGTTCAAATAATGGGAGGAAATTTACACCTGGACTCCACAGTCTCCCATGACTTGTGGAGAAAGGATTTATAGCAAATCAATCTATGACCAGAAGATAGATATGGGTACATTTTCCTCAATTCGAGAAGCAACATTAATCTACTGTCAGCGGCAATGGAAAAACAATGCAGAGAAAGATTGTGGAAAACAAAGCCAGAGAACAGGAGCTGGAATCCTCTACCAAGGGCGGCAGCTCCGATGTGGGATTCATTCACGCAGTTAGAGAAAGACAATGCTTTGTTTTTAGTCTGGCATCCCCTGGTGAAGACAATTTTGTATGGGATTTAGCGTTGTCATCAAACTTCTTAAGGCCTGCAGGGAAATTAATATGGTATTAGGGGATTCTTCTGCAGTGTTTGCCTCCGGTGTTGTTTTTTTAGGTGAGTTTCAGGCTCCTTCCATTCTAATGAAGGCATTAAGAATTCTCTTGGGAGCCTTGTAAGTTAGAACTGAAACTTATGCAAATATTTTTCCCTGTAGCAGTTTGGGTGTACTACAGTGTCTAGCTTCCAGTCTTTGCTCACTGAAATGAATGTTTCAACAGCTTCATGCCAGTCTGGTCACCACAAAACCCTAAGTTGTGTGTAATATTTTATGCCAGTGATCAGTTGCATGCAACACAAATAAGACTGTTAGACTCATAAAGTTGTTCAGCTGACATATTTCAAAGGAACCTCTTTTAAAAAATAAAACCTTTCTTAAGGTTAAAATGCATTTTCATAGTACAGAAAATAAACAATAACTCTGTGAATGCTGTTATTGTTGACTTTAAAATCACACATTTTGTCTTTGATTTTATCATGCCCTTATTTGAATATGACAATATTTTCTTGATTAAATAGTCTTGGCACCCTTATCAAGCATCATTTGACCACGTATGTGAGGGTCTATTTCTGGGCTCTTTCTTCTCTCCCATTGGCCTATATGTCTATCTTTTTGTCAGTAACCACAGTGTTTGATTACTACAGCTCTGTAGTAAATTCTGAAAGAAGGAAGTGTGAGTCCTTCAACTATGTTCTTCTTTTTTAAAATTATTTTGAGCTGAACACAGTGGCTTACACTGTGGGAGGCCAAATTGGGGAGATCACTTCAGCCTAGGAGTTCTAGGCCAGCCAGGGGAATAAAGCAAGACCTCACCCTTACAAAAAAAAAAAAAAAAATTTTGGTTATTCGGGATCCCCTAATACTTCACACAAATTTTAGGAAAATTCATTTCTATTTCTGCAAAAAAATGCTGTTGGGATTTGTACAGAGATTGCACTACATTTGATCTTTCTGGGTAGTATTGGCATCCTTAACAATAGTCTTCAAATTAATGAAAATGATATTTTTTCCATTAATTGTGTGTCTTCTTTATTTCCTTTCAGCAGTATTTTGTAGTTGTGGCTGTGATATTTTTAGAAGTTGATTGACACTGATGAGATGCACGTGTTTTAAACTAAGAAGAAACTGGCTCAGTTGTGCTGTCACTAACATTTTAAGCCTTGGCTTTTTTTATTTACGGAGTTGATAATATGTTTTTCAAAGGATTATAAAAAAGATAAAATGAGATAGTTTCGACTAAGTACTTATCATACACAACTTGGCACACAAATAAATAAATTGTTGTTGTATAATAATTGTTGATGTATTTGTTGTTGACATAAGTAATTAGAATTTCAGTTATTTTGGTTACTAAAGCAAGATTGAGCAAGATTAAGGGCAACTTTTTGTTTATTATTTAGCTAGAGGATATACTAGCATAAATGTATCAAGCAACTTGAAATACAGTTTTATAACAATAATGAAAATACCAGTTTTTTAAAATTCTGACTGAAAGTAAAGAGATTAAAACACCAACATATGTCACTGTGAATTCAAACAAGAACATGCACTTTCTTTAGGCCTATTTATCATAATTACTCAGAAAAGTTCAAGAGAATAAACGGTAAACATAGCTCTAAAGCAGAAGTTTCATTTACACATAATATTTTAGACAAAATCCAAATGAGAAACAATACATGTTTCCTTTGTACTTGCAGCAAGTCCGGTAACCTCTTAGCGATCTATACTCTCCTTGATAATATTTTATAGATCATAGATTTAAATTTTTGTCATTTATTTATAGTCTACTACCATTCCATTATGTTTCCGTCTTGGAATCTCTAGAACCAATCTTTTAAGAGAACATGATTTCCTTAAGAAATGGTGAAAAGCAGTATGTAATATACTGTATGTCTTTGCTGATTGCATTGCAAATGAATAACATAGAGTTACACTGAAGAGGTTTTTGAAGAGACAATCCATGCAATTTTAATGGAAATAAATATCTCAGTGTTAATGAAAACAATATGCACCTTGTTTGCTACGTATTTTTAATAATACCCACTTCAGTAGTCTTGGCTAGATTGCAGATGTATACATACATTTTGTGTGTGTATTTTTAACATTGGTAAACTATTAAATTTATAAAGAAATGCCAGTCTGATTTCCTATTATCAGTACAATAATGTAAAGTTTATATGTAATGGTCAAAATAGCCATTTGTTTCTTGTAAGGGAAAATGTGAAAATTAATTCTTAATATAAATTTTCCCAATGACTTATATACAGATAAATAAAATTTATTTAAGATTTAAAATTAGCACTGCCCTCCTTGCTGCAGGATTTCCAGGCATCTGCTATAAAAGAGTTTGGAAAGGGAAAACTGGGTAGGTGTTTTACCCTTGAAAATTGACAGCATTAATTTAAGGGAAAAGGAAAACCAGGCATCCTGTTTTGGATTGAACTGTGTCCCTCAAAAAGACATGCTGAAGTCCTAAGTTCTGGTACCTGCGGATGTGACTTTATTTGGACTTTATTTAAAAGGCCAATGGCATCATCAAATCCCACTTCTTAGTTGTAATCAAGTTAAGATGAGGTCATTCTGGAGTAGGCTGGGACTTAACTCCAATCACTGGTGTCCTTATGAGAAGAGATACAGAGACAGCCAAAGAGGGTGCCTAGTGATGACGGCAGAGCCTGGAGTGATGCATCTACAAACTAATGAATGCCAGGAAATGCAGGCAAGAACCAGACAATTGGAGAGAGGCTGGGCAGCTTCTCTCCCAAAGCCCTCACACAGGAACCACACCTGTTGATATGGTTTGGATCTGTGTCCTCACCAAAATCTCATGTCAAATTGTAATCCCCAGTGTTGGAGGAGGGGCCTGGTGGGAGGTGATTGGATCATGGGGGTGGATTTCCCCCTTGCTGTTCTCTTGATAGTGAGTCATCATGAGATCTGGTTGTTTAAAACTGTGTGGCATCTCCCCACTCACTCTCTACCTCCTGCTCTGGTCTTGGAACATGTGCCTGCTCCCTCTTCACCTTCCA
Source organism: Rhinopithecus bieti (assembly GCF_001698545.2). NCBI lineage: Eukaryota > Metazoa > Chordata > Mammalia > Primates > Cercopithecidae > Rhinopithecus > Rhinopithecus bieti. The sequence continues at coordinate 1,784,527 of NW_016808928.1, read as the reverse complement.
GCATGACTGTAAGTCTCCTGAAGTCTCCCCAACCATGCTCCTACACAGCCTGTGGAACCGTGAGCCAATTTAAACCTCTTTTCTATATAAATTACTCAGTCTCATGTAGTTCTTTATAGCAATGTGAGAGCAGGCTAATGCACCTGCCCACACTTTGATTAGGGGCTTCTAGCCTCCAGGACTGTGACAGAATAAACATTTGTTGTTTTCAATTCACCTAGTTTTTGTTATTTTATTATAGCAGCTTTGGGAAAGTAATACACGTAAAATCAGAGTGGAGGAAATCTTAGACTTACTAACCAAAGAGAAAAAGAGCAAGTTAGGCTCCAGAGACCCCAGACTCAGAGGCCCCTGTGGATCTAGCAGCCTTACTTGCACCTGATAAGCTAAAATTTATCATGGTTTTCTTAACACAGTGGGAAAAAGGCCAATGGCATCATCAAATCCCACTTCTTAGCTTTGCAACATCAGTGAAATCACATCACCTTTGACAACTCCAGGGAAACACATTATTTTATTACATGGATTGAGGAATGCTGAAACAGTCATTGAAACAGGCCCTGCATCAAGTCACATAATTCATCACTGCAGCCTGTGGGAGGAGCAGAGATCTTCCTTGCAAAGTTGTATGGTACTGATAGAGGCAAGTATTATCATTAAAAATAATGGTGGCAAAAAATGGGCCAATTTCAGAACAATAACTTAATGTAAGGTCATTGATGATTTCAGTGATCATCTATAATTGCACACAACTTTTCTAATCCCTTGAATATATATTATCATGTTTGATTCTCATAGTGAACCTGCAGAAGAGAAAAACTATACTAATCCCTACTTTACAATGAATTTGAATCACATGTTAAGAGGCTAATACAGGTGTATGAAGTTATTGTAATTGCAGTTAAAACTACTAACATCTGTTTCTGATTCATTTATGCAAGAACATGATGAATTATCAAAATGTAGCATTTTCCCCAAATTTGCTCCTTTAAAAATTTACCAACTAAGCTTATTCTTTTCACATAAAATTCACATATACATATAAAATAATCATGTGTATATATGAACATAAATATGTATATATGTACATATATATAAGTACATACACATGTATATGTGCTTTTGAAGGTACCATGTAAAGTGCATTCATTTTGATTAGCTCATATGTTTATCTTGGTTCTTTGCATAAAAATAAAATCTAATTGCTTTTGCCATTATATTGTTCTCTATTGGCATTCCTCTGGGAACTACACAACTTTTTGCTAAAGATTCTATTTCCATTCCTGAGATGTAATAATGTGCTCATGAATTCAGCATTCTCTTTGATGGTTTCATTTGTATTTCTACTTTACTGCCATTGGAGGTTAGCACTCTCCCTTTACACTTGGGTTGGCATGGAGCTCACAGAAAAAGACTCTCCCAGCATAGAGTGACCTCTGGTGGCTCCACAGCCCCTCATCTGTGTCCCTGTGGCCAGCAGGCAGCCCTTACCCATTCCAGCTGCCTCCATCCTCATTGACCCAAACCCACTGTTCACGGTCAGCACAGCTAAGGGCTCACTGTAGAACTACAGGCAACATTCAGATTATTGCAGGTGCTTTTCAACAGAACACTTCCAGAAAGTTTATTTTTAATTTGCTCATTTCTATCTTCAATTATCAAAAATTTGCTTGTGACCAAATCTGGAGGATGCTAGAGCCTTGATCTTACATTTGGTAAGCTGTTTATAAAGATGTCTTGGAAATTTGATTGGGATGTCCAAGTTTTACTAAAAAGCAGAAAACATTTTCTGGTATTTTTCATAGATAGATAGATAATAGATTCTTTTCTGAAAGTAAAAATAAAACTGTATTAGGGTTCTCTAGAGGGACAGAACTAATAAGAGATATCTATCTAGTTCATACACACACTCACACAAACACACACACACACATAGGAGTTTATTATGTATTAACTTACAGAATCAAAAGGTCACACAATAGGCCATCTGCCAGCTGAGGAGCAAGGGGAGCCAGTCTGAGCCCCAAAACTAAAGAATTTGGGGTCTGATGTTTGAGGGCAGGAGGTATCCAGCATGGGAGAAAGATGTAGGCTGGGAGGCTAGGCTTGTCTTGCCTTTTCATGTTTTTCTGCCTGCTTTATATTCGCTGGCAGCTGCTTAGATTTTGACCACCAGATTAAGGGTAGATCTGCCTTTCCCAGCCCACTGACTCAACTGTTCATCTCCTTTGGCAACACCTTCACAGACACATGCAGGATCTGTACTTTGTATCCTTCAGTCCAATCAAATTGACACTCAGTATTAGCCATCACAATAACCATATAAATAAACTATGTGATTTAAATAGTTTGTATATTGTTGTTTAATTGTTTTGTGTCTTGCTTTACTAAGAAAATTATCACTAGGAGATCCAAGGATTCTACAGTGGATGGCAGAGACGTTAAGACGTATCCCTTTATCCAATGCAGTAGTAAGCTGTAGGGACGCACGTGCATTTTCTATGCATTGTGTGAAAGTAAGATGCTTAAAATGTTTATATCTGCATTCACTTTCTCTGAAATGTCCTAACATGCTGGTAACATAGTAGATGAGAGACAGAAGCAGAGAGAGAGAGAGAGAGAAGGCAGAAAGAAAATTCTGAAAGTAGTTCCAAAAATCTGTTTCTATTGTACTTTTGTAGGCAGACTGTGGTACCTTAGCTTGCTTTGTTTTGCTTTTAGAATTGGAATAAGACATTTTTGAATGCTGTACTCCTGGGTTACTAAGTAGAACAAGCCATGCCTGTGTGAAGCTGTTCCATTTCACACATAACCCGGTGAACATCAGAGATGTGCTGTTCATGGATCATGAAGCAAGAGCTAGCAAAATAGAATCTTACTATGACACCTTTCTATTCAATAGATCAACAGATCTTGAGAAGAATTTGGGTAAGGCTTATTTATGGTAAAATATATTTTTATTTGAAACTATAAAAACAGGTCTTGCACAGTGGCTCATGCCTGTAATCCCAATGCTTTAGGAGGCTGAGGCAGGAGGATCACTTGGGACTAGAAGTTTGAGACCATTCCAGGCAACATAGTAGTATTCTATCTCTACAAAAATGATTTTTTTAATTAGTTGAGTATGATGGCTTGTGCCTGTAGTCTCAGCTACTCAGGAAATTGAGGTGGGAGGATTGCTTGAGGCCAGGAGGTTGAGGCTGCAGTGAGCTATTCTGTCTTACAACAACAAAAGAAATAAATTGTAAAAACATTCACATAAAATAAATGCTAAATGATAATACTTTCTATTGACCTATGGCCTCGAACTGTTAGCAGAAAGGCAGGTGGGGGGAGACAGAGAGAGGCTGATTAACTTGTTGTCAGATTGGTAAAAAATAATCAGGAATTGCTTAGACTATTCTAAATATGTAAAAGATAACCAATAGAAAAATAAAACACAGGATAATGTTTATAGCTATAAAGACATGTATTAAGTATCATAAAAAAATTTAATAGCACTATCAGCAATATAGAGCCTAGATGTCTATTGGCCTTTTGTTGTACTAACCACTATAATGTGAGAATAGTGAAACAAAACAAAACAAAACCATATAGGATATAGCCAAGCCTCTTGACAACAGCTGTACTGGCGTTTTCCAAGGTTCTGTAGCATTTTATATGTTAATAGAACGAGGCACAAGGCTTTCTGAGTGAGGTATAACAGTATCCCTTAATTTTGTACAGTTATTCACATTTCCATCTTGGAGTCTTGAAGAGTGGTGAATATACCTTATGGTAAGTCAAACCCATCTTCATCTCCAGAGTTGGGCATGATGGATTTCAGGCTTTTCCCAGCTCCTTGGTAAGCACGTGATTGACCTGAGGGCATGATGCCCTGCAGAGCTTGCTGGAAGCTTCTGAGGAAGTTACTACCAGCTCTCCTGGGAGAAGTTCTGGAAACAACTTTCTTTCTCTAGATGGAGAGAAAGAAGAAAGCTGCAGTGGTGTTGCTACTGTGAGCCATGCTACAAACTCAAGGGAGGGAAGAATTTGGGTGAGGTTTAGGATGAGGGTGCCAGAGCAGAGGCATCCTGGGTCGCTGGTGACTTTGCTGAGCTTCTAAATCAACTGACCTGGGGCCAGCATCCTCCAGGCTGCCAGGTCTGGGAGCACCTGCCTTTCCTTATCATTGAGGAAGCTGGAGCCAAATTTCCTGCTTGGGGCAAAACACATTCTATCTGACTCATTCAATGGGGAGTGTAAAACACAGTTATTTTAAGAATTAGAACATCTTATATACACTTTTATTGCATTCTGGAAAACATTTTTACTGCCTATCACAGTGGAGTAAGGCAAGGAAAAGACCTTTAAAGTGTGTTTTCAGAGATAGAAATTTTCCCCTCTGTTTTATCTGTCATTATATACTGATAATGACAAAATGTCAAAAGCCCAACCGAACCTCAAGAATTTCTCTTTGAATTCACCAGAGCAATAAAGCATGTATGGCTCTTACATTAAAGACAGCTAGTTTGAACCATGCAAATTTAGATATGGCTAGATTTGATGCTTGACATGGTACAGATTTTATAAAAAGAATGAAAGATCGAACGTCTAAGCCATAAACACATAACAAGTTTTTTTCAAAAAACAAAAGAAAATGCTTTAAATGTATTTCCTCAGCCACCAAAAAAAGGCCTTTAAGCTATGTGGAAAATAAGTATGGAGAGGAAGCAAGTCTGCTAACAGTAACAGTGTATTTTTCTTTGCAAGGTTAATGCCAAGGTCCCAAGGAGATCGTTCCATTTTAGAATCAACATAAAACTTCACTCACCTTTTGGCGTTATTTTACTATCTTCTGTGAAAGAACTCAATTGAGAGCCCCTTATCCTGTGTGCTGATTAACTCTGACCCTGAGTCCTCTCTTCTTCCCAGCCTGGACTCTAGGGTCATGCTTTGCATTCCTTCCCCACCCATCTGTAGTCAAATCATCTCTGCATTTCTTTCCAACTTCCTCCCCATGAGACTGAGGTTTTTTTTTTTTTTTTTTTTTTTTTTAACAAATTTTACCATTTAAATATTTTTTAGGTGTAAAGTTCAGTGACATTAAGTAAATTCTCACTGCTGTGCAGGCATCACCAGTGTCCACATCCAGGGCTTGTTCATCTTCCCCAGCTGAAACCCCACATCCCACCCCCGCCCCAGCCTCTGGTAATCACCCTTCTACTTTCTGTCTGTACAGATTCGATAACTCTAGGAAACTTACATGGGTAGAATTACACAGGAAGTGTTCTTACAATGTCCTCATGCTTCACCCATGTTGTAGCATGTGTCAGAGTTCCCTTCCTGGTTTTTATTTTTAATATATATTTTTGAATTGGCACCAGTTTTACGTAGACACAGGACAGGAAATAGCGTATAAACATTACAGCATCAAACACATCTTCATCAGGAACCTTCCAACCACCTAGGCATGGCTTCCCAGCCCACAGAAGATACACTCAGCTATGAGTGATAAGAGTAAGTGGGAGCCTGTGGACCGCCCCAGCAGGGGAAGCTCAGCATAGCAACCACACCTTATAGCAGCCCATAAGCACGGCTTCCAAGGCCCTCCAAGGACACCACTGGGTCTAAGGGCTAACCCACAGGAGCTTATGCTTTCCGAAAGTCTTTTTAAATATCCTAGACAGAAAAATGCTCAGGACTTGCATGCCTGCTTACACCTCTCAGTCCAGAGGCAGTTCACTTCCAGGAGAAGCTCCATCCTCTTTGTTTCATAGCTGCAGACATGGGTCCTTTTCCTGGAGGTTGGAGAAGCACCTCTCATGCACACTTGTTGTCTCCCTGACTCTTCCATGAACTCCCACGCGCTGACTGCTCTCAGCATTTGCCAAAGTCCCTGAGGGGATCCCTAACAGGTGGGCTGCTCTTGATATGACTTTTACAGAACTATGTATTTTAGTTTATCTGAAATTTCATTTTGACTCTAGAATTATTGATGAGTTTATTGTCTAACTTGAGATTGTTGAGTGTATTACAGATCACTGTATCTCTGATTCAATTTTGCTATGTTCAAAGAACATCGTTAGTGTGACTTAAATGCTTTAAATATGTTGAAATTTACTGTGTGACCCATAATATGATCTATCTTTGTGAATTTTCCAGGGGCATTTGAAAAGGATCTATTCGTTGGAGCACTCTATGGCATAAGACATATTCTCCTTCACAACATAAAGTGGAAATGGGAAAGTGACGTGTCAGAAAATTAGCAACTCTGTAGAAGAAGATGATATATTTGAGAGATCAAATTATGAATATATGCTTTCAAAAACAAAAATAGAGGACCAGATGCAAGTGAGTACAAATTTTGCAAACAGCATGATTAGGGGAAGCCATGGGACAGCCAGGGGATTTGAAGCTAACTTCCCAAACATATAAGTAGTCACTGGTTGTGCACAAAACTGTTTTAACAGCAAAAGTAACACCTGAAATTCTGATTCTCATATTTTAATAAATTTTGAAATGGAAAATAACAACTTCTTCCTGTATTCTTCCTCCTTCCATTGACATTTAGAAGTGGAAATTCTCACAGACATCTATTCCGTGGAAGGCCAGTGTGAAGCAGGGAATGGAGCTATGGAAAAATGAACAAAAATCAACTTGTTGATGTTCCAGTTGTTAACAGCCTAGAAACTCAACAGTGTTTTGAGGGAGATCTGAGCTTATACTGCTCTATGAATTTGATTTGGTTGTTGTCTTGAATGGTGCTCACTCTGAAGGAGTCAGAGTAAGTTGTGTTTTTGTTAATAATGTGGGATGCTAATGTCTTTAATGTCAGTGAATGTTGCCATCTCAGGTCCTTCTGTCAATACCACATATTAATGAAAATGTGGCACCCATGGAAATGAGTGTGAGAGACTGTGCAGGGCAGATCTTGTACACAAACAGTGGTGCACAGCATCTGAGTACAAGCCAAGATTCATCAACAAGAGAAGAGAGAGGTGAGATTAGAAGGAAGGAAATAACCAGGCCCATCAGAGGGCTTTTGAAAATTGTCCCATAACTGCCTTGAATAGAAATAAAAGATATATGAATTTACTTTTCTACTAATGTTTATTATTTTATAATATTCTACTTTTCCTGATTGGAGCATATGAAACTATCCAAATTCAAGCATTATAAAATTTAAAGATGGGTTATGTAAAAGTCAAAATCTTCCAAATTGCTGTAGTACCCTAGAAAGAATTAATATCTAACATTTTAAATATATATATATTTTTCTTGTATACTTACAGGTATATATTATATTTTTTAATAAAAAGTAGATCATATCTCATACACTGTGGGGCAAAATGTTATTTTCTTTTAGCTATTTTACTTGCACATGATTTCATGTTAAGAAATATTGCTGTCCATAATTCTTTTTAAGCAGAATATGGCAGGTTTTTTGGTAAGAATATGCTTAAAATTTATTACATTTTATTAAAATTTTCTGATGAATATTTGAATTATTTCTAACATGTCACTAATTTAAACAGTGCTGCATTTTGATATATATTATTTAGACACTTAAGAAAATATTTCTAGAGGATAAATACCTGGAAATAGAAATGTCAGGTTATACAGCAGATACTTTTAAGGTTTTATGAGAGATTACCAAAATGCTTTCTAAAATGTAGTATCAATTCATTCTTCCACTAAGATTGTAGAAGAGTGCCTGTTTCTCAACAGCTTTCCAGCAAGGACACCATCATTTCTATAGTTACAAAAAAATTAATAGTCCAGAAGTGATACATGTATTGGTAAGTGATCAATTCTGTAAATTTTAGTAAGCTTGGGCATGCATTAATAAGTTAATTAGGCTCCATTCTTTTTCAGTGACTTGCCTATTCCTATCATTGCCAATGTATTATATAATACTGTATTCTTGCCAGAAATCCAGATGTGATTTTGTTAACAGGATTTCCTAGGCAGTAGAATGAACCTTCTACGTGTCCACAAAATATGTAACACAGAACTGGCCAATAGGAGATCTGCAATAATTATACTCAATAATTGTTGTAGATTTAATAATAATTAAACATAAACATTTTTCTAATGGCCCTCTAACTTTCCTTATAGTAGCTATATTGTTTTGTAAAAGTACTAACTATAGAATTTTGCCACTATTTACTTCCAGAAGAAGTTTATTTCCTTTATAAAAACTATTCTATATTCTAGTCTTTGGTTTAACCAACACAACTGTCTGAAGTTTGCAGAGTGCTATACAGATGTATACTTAGTAATATGAAAATTACTCCTAAAAGGGTCAAAGTATTATTGATGTAGTTTGTATATTTGTGCCCCCAAAATCTCATGTTGAATTACAGTCTTCAGTGTTGGAGGTGGGGCCTGGTGGGAGGTGATTGGATTACGGAGGTGGATTTCTCATGAATGGTTTAGTGCCATCTCCTTAGTGCTATCCTCGGGAGAGTGAGTGAGTGCTCTTGAGATCTGGCCGTTTAAAAGAGTGTGGCACCTCCCTCTCTTTCACTTGTTCCTACTCTGGCCATATAACTGTCTGTTCCCCATTCGCCTTCTGCCATGATTGGAAGCTTCCTGAGGCCTCCCCGGAAGTCTACTAGATGCTTACACTATGCTTCCCATACAACCTGCAGAACCGTGAACCAATTAAATGTTTTTTCTTTATAAATTACCCAGTCTCAGGTATTTCTTTATAGCAATGCAAGAACAGCCTAACACAATTTCCTGGCAAAATTCTCCCTCCCGCAACAAGATAATTATGTTTAAGATAATTATGTCTTGATAATTATCTTGGATATCCAGGATATCCAGGATAAAGTCTAGATTTGTTCCAGGCCCTGGTCATCCATCTGGGTCATCCCTGTGTTATAGGACAAATCTGCTCTTTATGTCTTTAAATGTCTTTCTAATATGCTTTTTATTATTCTCAAAATGTGTGTCTGTCACACACAACTCTTTAATGAACTGACCATCTTGCATTATGTACAAAGGTGTAACCACTGAACTGAACAGTTGTCATCAAAGAGTTTCCATGTTCCAGCACACATGCTGTCCATTTAAAGACCCTTCTGTCCCAAGGGCTATGCCTAGAAACACATTTAAGGATTGATATTCCCCAGAGTCACTGCAGAACAAAAACCCTACCAGCACTGGAGCCCAGCCTGGTTGGGAATTGATTTCAGTTATATCATAACTAGATTCCCCAAAGCACAAAATGTTCAGAAGCTTAAAAATTGTCTTGATATGTGAGTTATAATTTTTTTTTAATTTTATATTTGCTTTCTAGAGTCTGAAAGGAATGTTAAATTTTTCTAGGAATTAGTACATCTATTGCTTACAAACTATTTTAAATAGCTGTATTTCCTCAATTTCTTGGGCTTGAGTTTTGTCTAGAAATTACAGGGAGAAAACTGCGAGTCCTCATGTGTGCAGTGGTCAGCCCTTTCAAGGAGTCTGCAGTTTGCAATGACGATCATCCTGTTGCGGGGACCAACAACAGCAAAATTAACACAGAGAGAGAAGAGCAGGGTAAAGTGGAGTCTTCAAAGCATTTATATTTGTAGGATGTAACTGAGGAAGAGTTAACTCTGTAAGATAAGACAGCAGTTATCAAATCCTTGAAGGACTGGTCTGTTACATAGGGATTCTATTTACCCTGAATCACTCAATCAGCTGGAACCAGAACAAGCAAGTGAGAGCTACTGAGAGATGATTTGAGTTTCATATTAGGAAGAATTGGACAGCAGCGATCTCGAAGATGGTATCATTGGCTTCAGAAGGGTCTCAGTCTTATGTCTCTGCAGGTATTCAAGCTGAATGGCCATTGGGAAAAGATACTATTGGGAAGGATTGAGTGTCAGATGAGATGGACTCACTGAATGCCTTAAGCACATGCCACTCATTTTAAGGGGAGAAAGTGCAGCAAAAATGGAGGATCCTGTGGAAAGGGTTATGTCCTACATATTTTAACATATACTCGAAAGCAAAAACACAGATTGATATCTACCTCAGTGCTGAAGGACAAAAACACACAGTGAAATCAAAGCACATCTATCACAAGCCATACGTTACTCTCAGAGGCAAGGGCTGCTCCCTACCTCCTATCCCAGGTACTGTGTGCATGGCATTAAAGAAGAGGGGGTTCAAGTGTCAGGAACATGAGAATAAGATACCAGAAAATATTGGACAAATTGAAACAGAAAGGGTTTTCATTGATTTTTTTAACATTGTGGGGAAAGGTATATTCCTGAGCAATTTATACTGCATTCAACTAGGTTTTTTCAGTGAGAAACAGCATCACAAGAGGTGATAAACAGCAAAGCATAAAACACCATGAGAAGAGCTGTAATTTAGCACCTAAGAGGTTGGTGAGCCAACAGGAAGACAACTGTCATCCCGTGCATTCTTCTGTTACAAGCAGTGAGTGCAGAGTGGGACCATTAGCAATGGCAACAGCAGCAGCAGGGCCACAGCTGGACCATGGGTCCTGGCAATGCACAGACCTAGGACAGTGTCGTCTGGGACACCAAGGCCTGCTCAGGAGGCTGAGTGGTAGCATCGGTCAGCAGAAGGGGACAGTGCAGGGGAAGAGAATGTGGATAAAGGAGTGTGGGTTTAGCAAACTGATGCAGGCACAGAAAACCAACGACCACATCTCGTCATGGATAAGTGGGAGCTAAATGATGAGAACACATGGGCACAGGAAGGGGAAAACCAGACACAGGGGCCTGCTGGAGATTGGAGGGTGGGAGGAGGGAGAGGTCAGAAAGAAGTAACTAATGGCACCAGGCTTAATATCTGGGTGATGAAACATTCTTTATGACAAACCCCTATGACATAGGTTTACCTATATAACAAATCTGTGCACGAACCCCTGAACTTAAGATGAAAGTTAAAAAACAGAGAAAGCTGCTGCTAGATACCTAGACTAGAGAGGTGGAAATGGAAACCAGGCATGGGTCTGCAGAATGTGCACAACTATTCACCCATGGGGCCGGTGCATGATGGGTCAAGGATTCATTCAGCCGTGTTGTGTGCATGCGTGTGTGGATGCATAGAACGTAGACAAAAGTATTTCTTTTTCTTTTCTTTCTTTCTTTCTTTTTTTTTTTTTTTTTTTTTTTTGAGACAGAGTCTCACTCTGTCGCCCAGGATGCAGGCTGGAGTGCAGTGGCATGATCTCAGCTCACTGCAACCTCCATCTCCTATGTTCAAGTGATTCTCCTGCCTCAGCCTCCTGAGTAGCTGGGACTATAGATGCGCATCACCAGGTTTTGCCATGTTGGCCAGGTTGGTCTTGAACTCCTGACCTCGGGTGATCCTCCCGCCTCGGCCTTCCAAAGTGTGGGATGACAGGCATAAGTCACCACGTCTGACTGGATAAAAGTATTTCTTAAGGAATCTGGGTCTTTCAAATATACAAGTTCCCTCAGAGGTCAGGCTCTCAATTTTTTTCTTTTGCATCTCCTTGTCTTTCTCAGTCCAAAACTGCAGCACCCCCCTCACCACCTTCCATTCCGCCTCTACTTCCTCCATTTGTCTGTGAGCATCAGACCTCACATTAGTCTTACCCATTGGACGCTACGACTGCCTGACTCCCCCGAATGGGAATCCCTCCACTTGTCTTCAATGGCATTCCAATGTCCCACCCTTGGCAGCCACCTCCTCTCTCTTCGCAGACTCAGATATCTCACATCCAAGCACTCTGCTCCCTTGCAGCAATCTCCTCCTTTCTTACTGACACACTCCACATCCCATCAGTGAAATTCCTTCACTCATTTAAGTCTTCTACCATCGCTCTGCAAACCTCTCAAGATCTCACTGTCTCCCAGCCTCAACTTTCCCCTTATTCCGCTGAGATTTCACTGTCCATCATCAAAGATTTTCTCTTGCAGAGAACTTTCCTTGCCTCCCCTCTCCATATTTCTCTGTGGTAGTAGCCTGGCAAGCCCCTCGCTACTGAAATGCAATGCTACCTACTGCAGCCCCGCCCTTGACACTGTATCTTCTTCAGAGACTGCCCTGTTTTTGTCCTCCTTCACATCAAAACTTATTCTAAAAGTTACGTTTAGGCCAGTCACTGTGACTCACAACCTGTAATCCCAGCACTTTGGGAGGCTGAGGTGGGAGACTTTCTTGAGGCCACAAGTTTGAGACAAGCCTGGGCAACATAGTGAGACCATCTCTCTATGTAACAAAAAAAAAAAAAAAAAAAAAAAATTTATTTTTAAGGTCTGTTTTTCTTATGCCATATTCTCTCCTCAATCCACTCAAAGCTGGCCTCACTTCTCACTGTTCCAGTTCCAGAGAGAATAAACCTGCCAGGGTCTGCAGACACCTCCTCTATGTCTTCAAATAAAATAGTCATGTCTACTTTTGCAGTGGACATCAGGGAAGCATATTCCACAGGAGTCACCTCTCTGCTTGGTGAGTGCTGTCCTTTCACTGACTTTCTTTTTATCTTTCTCCATTGCCTGTCAAAGGTCCTGCCTGATCATGCAATAGTTAAATGCCGTGGCTCTCCCAGGGACCTGTTTGGGGTCCTTTTCCCCTCTGACACACACATTATCTGCAGTTGATCTATCTAGTTTAATAATTTTAAGTGCCACATATATGTAATGACTCTCTGAAGTCCAGGATGACCTCTCCTTATCCTTATCTAATGAGAATCTCAACCTTTGCAGTTCAAAAAAACGTCTTCGTTTTCATCCACCCTGAGTCCTACACCATTTCATCCTCCCCCAGAGATCTGTAAATGTCACCATTAGGAATTCAATTGCCTAAGCCCAAAATGTTTGAGTTATCTTTGATTCATTGTTCCATTTCCTCATATTCAATTAATTGATTCTTGTCCATTCCATCTACAAAACATTTCCAGATATGTCTATTATTTTGAACTCCACACTGCTCCAAATCCTCATAATCTATCTTAAATTAATATAGCAGCCTTTGAAATTATCTCTTTTCTTCTTTATGTCTCTCTTGAAAATCTTCTATTCAAGCAAAGAGTCAGAATACTTTTTTTTTTTTTTTTTTTTTAGTCAGGATCTTGCTCTGTTGCCCAGGCTGGAGAGCAGTGGCACAATCTCAGTTCACTGCAACCTCTGCCTCTTGGGTTCAACAATTCTTGTGCCTCAGCCACCCAACCAGCTGGGACATGCCACCATGCCTTGGTAGATTTTGTATTTTTGGTAGAGACGGGGTTCCACCATGCTGGCCAGGCTTGTCTCGAACTCCTGAGCTCAGGTCATCCACCTGCCTCTACCTCCTTAAATGCTGGGATTACAGGCATGAACCACCACATTCAACCCCAAAAATCATTTTAAAATGGTGTCAAACCTTGTTTAAAATGTGCTAAAGGCTTAAAATAAAAATCAAGATTCGTGGCCTGGATTAGGAAAACCAGAACAATAAAAATAAATTTGAAAATCTGAACTCATCTTAAAACATCCTCCCTTTTCACTCACTGAACTCTCAGACAAGCAAGCTTGTTCCTACAGTGTGTATACAATATGCATGCACATACACACCACATGTGTTCACATCAGCTCCTCCCTCAGCCGGAGACATTGGCTTTCCTTGTATAGATCATTCCTTCTACCACTCAGGTACTTCTGAGAGAGGTTCTCAGACCATCCAACCTGAAGAAACCATTTGATCATATTTTTTATTATTGGTTTATTAGCTTGGTGCATTACTTTCAATGGCAAAAACCGCAATAACTTTTGCACCAAGCTAATACGTCATCTCTCCCATCTATTTTAATTTCTGATATAAAAGGAGATCCTCTCTCAGGTCATAGTTGAAAAACTTTTTACAAATGGGTCTCCTATAAACTCCTAACAGCAGTAAACAACTCAAAAGGAAAACGGTTATAGATTAAAGATCATTTAAACTACTTGGGAAAGAAAGACTCCCATATTTTTTCCTTCCTTTGCTTGTTTCTTCGGTACTCATTGTCAAGGATGAAATGTTCCATTTAGCTTTCAGGTGAAAGCCTTTATGCATTCATTCAATTATTTTTAAACAAACTTGACTCCGTATTTATTATGTACCAAGCACTGTTAATGTCCACAAAACAGACAAGGATCCTGGTCTTCCACTCTAGTTCGAGAAGCAGACAAGAAGCAAGCGAAGAGAATGTTGAATTTTTATACTAAAAAAAATGCTCTGTAGGACCTCTCATTCTCTGATATACACAACCATTGTGGTTGACAAGTTTCCCACAGAATATGCTTCATCCAGTTGGGTAAGATAAAAAAATCATTACTGTCAGGATGAAACGAAGAGGATCCACATATTATTGTATTATGATGGTATGAATCAGTGGCAAAATTAAATATCCAACTCTTCAAACTATGCCTCTCATCGCCAGTGCACTAAGTAAGAAAGACAAGAACCCAGTTTATGTTCAATATCTTCTATGTCTCGAATGTTGTTTTGATAATGTTTTAGCTAGGCAGTATATTACTCTCATGAGGCAACAAAATTCTCATAGCCATTGAATTAATAAGCTACTTTTAGTCTAATAATCCACAATTGAATGTGTTCGTGGTGTTTTGCAGCAGTTAAAAGGTTTAAACACACCAAGGAATTTTAGTTAAAGCAAAACAAGGGTCAAGTTCCACCTACAAGGGCAATAGGACCTAGTGTGAGAGGGATGTGGGTGGGTACATTGGTGAATTCATCTCCTTCATCACTTCACAGGTGCCCATAACTTTGTGCTTCGTAGGCAGAACTGCATAACATGTTTACATCAACTTTGTAAAACAGGTGGTAATACCCAATGTAACAGATGAAGAAAAGAAGAGAGACTGCATGAGTTCCTCAAGTCTATATTGGGTGGACCCATAATACAATCTGGCTGTTGTCCTTAAAGAAGACGGTGAAGTGGCATCATCTCACACCAAGAATATTAAGGACACAGACACACACTAAGAGTGAGTTTAGGAGCAGAGGTTTAATCCACAAAAGGAAGAGAAAGGAGAGAAGCTCTCTCTCTCTCATGAGAGATTGGTTGAACCAGGTGTGATGTTTACACAGCACATGGGGAAGGCTGGTCACCCCACTCTAATCTTATTATGCAAATGGGGTCTTTGCCTGCCTGGCACCATATTGTCTTCTTACTATACATGAGGTTTGGCAAAGAGAAGGGAAGATGGAGACATCATTTTGAACATGCCTAGTCCCAGGTAGCCTTTCCCTATTGGTACAACTGCTGGCATTTGCCCGTGCAAGCTTCCAGCTTGCTTGTCTATGTCTGTAGATTGATTTTACAAGTTGCTCTTCGTTAGAAAAGAAAATGATTTGGGGGCTGCTTTTCATCAAAATGAAAACCTTACCTCGGATTCCTGTACCCTCACTATCTGCCTAACTGATTTTTTCTTAACTCCTATATCAATGGCAATATGAAGGCAGAGATTGGAGTGGTGAAGCTGCAAGTTGAGGAATGGCAGAGATTGCCACCAAACCATCAGAAGCCAAGAAGAGGCCAGGGAGGATTAGCCCCTACAGACTTCTGAGGTGGGGAGCCTTGCTAACACCTTGATGTTGGACTTAGAGCCCCCGAAGTGTGAGGCAATTGATTTTTGTTGTTGTGGGTACCCAGCTTGTGGTACTTTGTTATTGAAGCACAGGAAATTAATATACTAGGCTTAGACCAAGAAGTCTTAGACCAAGAAGTACCCATGGGCCTGGGAATTTGAGGTTAGGCATTTGGATGGGTTCTAAAGATCACATTCATATTGTTTAATGATGGATTGGATGTCAGGTATGTGATAAACACAAAATCAAAGTTTCTGGACTAGGAAACTGGAAGTAAAGTTGCCATTTACTGATTTGGTGAAGACTTTGAAGGGGCAGATTTAGAGGAAAACCAGGAACCTTATTTTATATGTGTTAACTTTCAGGTGATTATTAGACACCTACATAGATATGAATTCAGGGAGAGCTACATGAGTCCCAAGTACCAATGGAATTAGAGACATGCAAATCATGCAAATGTGATTGCACAGCTACTGACACTAACTAGAGAAGAGGGAAGCCACAGGAATGCAGCCCCAGGGCACTCCAGCATTAAAAGCTTGGAAGAGGAGAAGGCCCCAGCATAGCAGAGGAGGAAGAGGAAACCGAGGAAGACAGTCAAGAGAGAATGGAGCCCAGAAATCAAGTAACGATGTAGTTTTCAGGAGAAAGTGATCAACGACTTCAAATTATGTTAATAAAACAACACGCAGAGCCTGCATGTTGATTTTTAGATTTGGAATGTTAGAGGCAGTGGTAACAACAGTAAGTGCCATTTTAGTGGCCTGGAGGGGAGAAGAGCCTGATTTCAGTGGATGGAGGGGAGCTTGGTGAGGTCAATTCCAAAGAAGCGTGAACAACTCCTTGGGAATATTTTCTGCATAGAGTAACAGACGAATGGGAAGTAGCTAGGACAACAGATGTCTCAGAAAAATGAACAGTGAAGTCAAGGCATGAGAGTGGAATGTCTGCACCACAGGAGGACAACACAGGCTTCGGCAAAGACAGATCAATGGAATTTTTCTGCCTAGATACAGATTTCAATGGGACATGCACAGTGACAAATTCTAGTACCAACCATTTTTTTCCAAGGTAAAGGTACCACTGAATGTGCTATGGGTCTACACACATGGTATATATGCAAAAAATGATAATTTTCATGAGGACGTTTTCCTTACAATACTCTAAATTAGTTATGTTGTGTTTTCTTTTTTCTCCATTTTCCTTTCTCCTCCCTCTTTCTTCCGTCTTTTCTTTCTTCCTTTCTTTTTTAAATCTTGAGCATATCCATTTTCAATTTAGTATAGAAGTATGCATATATAATGTGAATATGAATTATCAACCTTGCTATACTTTCTGTTTCAAAGACATTAATGTATTTCTAAGGGTCAGGGTTTGTGGAACACAGAGAATACTGTGTAGAATTATGAGATCTATAAAATATTTCAATTTGATCTTCTCAGGTAAAGGTTAGAAAACATAAATTGTCATTAATTTGATTGTATCTTCTGACATTATTAATTGTCTTTTGGAAAGTTGAACTAAACATCACTGATGTAATGAAAGATTCTGTTAATTTAAAATAATTTAAAAATTGGAGTTCAAAAGTAAACCTCTATTAAAGGAAGGCAAATAATGTCATTAGTACTCAATGAGAAAAGAAGCTAAAAAATAATTATAGAAAAGGAGCATAAATTTTCATTAGTTTGTATTCTGCCTTTGATAGCTGTTCTCCACTGATTGCTTGGGATTCAGTCTGAGATGCATGTCCTATTTTTGCATTCCATCTACCTCCAGTTTCTTTCTTGTTTACCTACAGAGGCACGAACATACTTTTTCTTTCCAGATCATTGAGGCTTCAGTGATTCTGATAAAGTGTGCTGTCTTTATATGCAAAATTTAGAAATAATTTAAAAGACTTGAAGGCTACAAAATAGGGAAAAAATAGAGGTTCTTAACCTGATGAGAAAACATGTAATTAAATAATTATTGTGAAATATAACTTCTATACAGAAGAATGCACACAAATAGAGCATAATGAATATTATAAACACTTTTGTAGACAAGAAAATAATGTGAATACCCCACATTTTCTGGTGTATTGTCTTTCTGATCTCATATTTCTTTGCCCCTAAAAGTGACCATAACCGTGAATACTACAAACACTTCCTTGTTATAAAGACACTTTTGCTGCCTACATGTTCATCTCTAAAACACAGTGCTTAATTTTGTCTGTTGTCAACCTTCATATAAATGAGTCATACTGACCTCATACCGGTCAAATCGAGCATCTGAGGAAGAACACCGCGGCGTTCCGCCAGGAGGCGCCAGAGAGCGCCGAGGAGACTCAAGATGGCGGCCGAAAGCAGGAAGCCAAACAACGGGGCGGGATTGACTCGGAGCAAGAAGACTTCCCACTGTGGGCAAAGGTAAGTGAGAGGTCCTCTGCAGTCCACGCTCCCACCAGAGGCAGCTACAAGTTGGCTGCAGGAAAGCCCCGTGGCCCTCACAATCTCTGCGCTCAGGACAGGGAGATGCCAGCATCGTTCCAGAGTGTTCCCCTCCACCCCCAGTGCAGTGCCATCTGGGAGTGGGGTCGGCACTACTGCATCCGGCCCCGGGGCCCCATAGTCCCTGCCTCTCCACATCCCGGGCTGGACAGTGTTCTCATGAGTCCACTCAACCCTGAACCTATGAAACTACTAGAAGTAAACAGGGGAAACACGTTAGGACATTGTTTCTGGACAAAGATTTTATGGGTGAGACTTCAAAAACACAGGCAACACAAACAAAATAGAAATAGAGACTATATTAAGCTAAGCAGCTTCTGCACTGCAAAGGAAACAATCCACAGAATAAAGAGAAAACCTGCAGAATGGGAGAACATATCTGCAAACTGTTCACTGCCATGGGACTAACATCCACAATATATAAGGGACCCAACAACTCCACAGCAAAACAATAATCCTGTTAAAAATGGGCAAATAATTGGTATAAATATCTGTCAAAAGAAGATATACAAATAGCCAACAAACATATGAAAAAATGTTAAATATCACTAATCATCAGGTAAATTAAAATTAAAGCCACAATGAGATATAATCACACTCAGTTAGAATGGCTATTATCAAGCACACACACACACACATACAAATAACAAAGGCTTGTGGAGATGTGGAGAAAAGGGAACTCTTATACAATGTTGGTGGGAATGTAAATTAGTACAGCCATTACGAAAACAGTATGGAGGTTGCTCAAAAAACTAAAATTAGATCTACCATGCGATCCAGCAATACCACTGCTGGGTAATTATCCCAGGAAAGATATATCTGCATATGAAAAATAATATCTTCATCTCCATGCTTATTACAACAATATTCACAATAACCAAGATATAGAATCAACCTCAACACCCACCAATATGTGAATGGAGAAAAAAAATGTAGTATATATTCACAATGGAACACTATTCACCCATAAAACGGAATGAAATTCTGTCATTTATGGCAACATGGATAAGCCTGGAGGATGTTGTATTAAGTGGAATAAGCCAGACACAGAAAGATAAATACTACTTTTTCACTCATATGCTGTAGATTAATTAAAAAAAAGATTGAGCTCATGGATATAGAGAGTAAAATTTTGGTCATTAGAAGCTAGAAGGGGTAGGGTTGAGGGGAGGTTAGAGAGTGGTTTGTTAATGGATACAAAATTACAGCTAGACAGAAGCAATAAGTGCTAGTGTGCTATAGTCCTGTAGGATAACCACAGTTAAAAGTAACTAATAGTGAGTTTTCAATTAGCTAGAAAAGATGATTTTGAGTATTCCCAGTCCAAGGAAATGATAAATATTTGATGTGATGTATATACTAATCATCCCGGTTTGATTTTTACACATTGTATGCATTTATGACAACCTTACTCTGAATCCCATGAATATGTGCAATTATTACATCTCAACTAAAAAATAAAAGAGAAAAAATAAAGGAGACACCATAGGTGCAGGGGGAAAATGAAAAGGAAATATGAAAAAATCACCACTTTATATCAGTTTATAAAATAATTGATTCAAAGAAGCATTGTCTTTGCAAAATACAGATTTTATATGAAATGATAGCAGAGAAATGAAGAGTCAAACAGTACTGAAGAATCACCCCATAACACCATAGGCCTCAAATTACATTTACATAGGAACATAAATAGTGTGAAACCAGTAGAGTCAGAAGTGATATTCACACACAGCGGACTCTGCAGAGAAAGATTCACTTGGAACGGGGATGTTCCCAGCTGTGAGAGAACAAATACAAAATTCCCCTGGGAGAGCGCTGTGATAAAGCAAAAAATGCAGTGTAGAGCTCTGGAAAGTGAAAGATGCATCACCAGATACGGAGGAATCTAATAGACCATTAAGTCAAAAGAAGAAGAAAAGAAAAACAGTGATCTTTGAATCTCATTCTTTGAGGGTATAGTGGAGTATGGGTTATTTTCTTACCAAAATAAATGCCTCGAATTGTGTTTATTACGTGACAACACTGTACTTGTGCTAAGATAATATGATGTATACCAACATTACCAGATCAGGCACTCAACCCACCCTTCCCAACTCACAGGAGAGCAGCACCCAGAGAAAAAATAGAACGTATATAATGTTACATATCAGCAGTGCAGAATTCCTTCATGAATATTTGAAACAGTAAATTGAGGCTTCTGTAAGGTAATTTTCTGAGTGATTCTTTTGCTAACCAAGCAAGAAAAGCAGTTTTCCCACATTGAATTAATTATACCATATCTGTGACAGCTGAAGAAATATATTCACATAGCCTCCTTTAAGACAATTATTAGTCCTTTAGTGAAAGTAGTTGTCTTGATGGAATTGATGACTTGAGAGCATTGGATGTACTATGAGTCAAATAAGACACCTGATTTAAAGCTACCTTTCCTGGCCATTTATGATTCAATGAATGTTACCAATACTGCTCAGTGTATTCCAGGAGTCCGTGCCAAGGTTGAAGTAACTGACTAGTTGCACATACCACTACAGTTGAAAACATGTGTAATGAGGTTGAGAAAACACTAATTCAGAATAATGAGAAGTGGACTCTGCTAAGATGTGTCCCAAATGATGGTGTTGAAAATATACATAGAGCAGAAAAATTCTTAGACAAATATATAAAGTTTGTGAAAATGCAAAGTGTTCAACATTTATGACTTATTAATTGTATTGACTTATCAGCAGGTATTTGCAAGAAAATATTTGAATTTATCATGCATTACTAAAGCAGTGCAGTCAACCATGTCTATAAGTATTTGTTAGAAAAAAAAAAAAAAGCTAAATATTCCAACTTGTGCTACTGCACATAGGAATTGGATGGCTAGGTAAAAGCCATTCCAGAAAAAGACTATTCAAAGACATTAAATGTATTTATAGGAAAAATATAAAACTACAGAAAAGTGTAACTGTTAGAGTAGGCAGACAGCCAGACATAAGCAGGAGATGGGAATACCTGAGAAAAGGAGGTCTGGAAAATCTCTCACCCCAGGGACCACCCGAAACCTGCATGCTGGGTATATGCAGAGAGGGGGGGGAATACCTAGGCAGGAGGGAACACCCCTTAAGATGCCCAGCAGTCGCTCACTCTGCAGTTAACCTGTTGGAATGCAGCTGGGTGTCAGTTGATAAGCGGAAGAGGGCAAAGAAGAAATTCCTAGGCGATAACACAGGCACCGTTTATATCCAACACTTGGCCTGTGCATGTGCACTAACTAATAGTAAGGGAGGGTCCCACAAACCTGGGAAGGAAACTTGGTGGGGAGAAGGGGAGGACTTAAGGCGGGAGTGGAAACACTAGTCAAAGAAAAAAAGGAGGGGACTTAAGGCAGAGGTGAGAACTTCAAGAGAGTATTTTTCATCATAAAAACCCAACACAGAACTCACAGGCTGCTGCGGGCCCACTCCCCTCAGCAGCCAGCTCTGCCTCTTCTTTTCAGCATGCATTGTCTCTCTAAATAAATTCTCTACTATTTTCCTTTAATTTTTTTTTTTTTGATAAATCAGTCACTTGGCAGAATTCTTTCTCCAAGAATAACAACTGATGTTTCTTGCACTTCCTGTAACACAAGGGGAGAAAAACAGTATGATCATCTTAAATGGTATTCCAGATTAGAAATTACACAACTGAGCCAAGTGTAGTGGCATCCCAGCTACTCAGGAGGTTGAGGCAGGAGGATTTCTGGAGGCCAAGGGTTTGAGGCTGCAGTGGGTTATGAGTGCACCATTGCGCTGTAGTTTGGGCAACAGAGCAACATGCCCTTTCTAAAACTTAAATGAATAAATAAGCAAAAGGAAGGAAGGAAGGAAGGAAAGAAGGAAGGAAGGAAGAAAGGAGGGAAGGAAGGAAGGAAGGAAGGAAGACAAGAAAGGAAGGAAGGAAGGAAAGGAAAGAAGGGAGGAAGGGAGGCAGGGAGGGAGGAGAAATCATAACAGAAATGTTAGAAAGAAAAACAAGAAATAGAATATTTGATATTTATTTTAGGAATAATTTGGAGAAAAGAAATGAAGTTAGTAAATAGATTAATAGAAAACGAAGGAAGAAAAAATAAGGATATTGCAAACGTATAAAGGTATACATAAAGACAAAAGAAAAATAAATTTTGGGGGCATATATTGCTGTGTAAGAAACCACCCCAAATCATTGTGGCTTAAAACAACATGCATTTTATCTTATCAAAGCTGTTAAAGGCCTAGCCGTGTTTTAAGGGGAAGAAACATGAACTTTAACTACTGGTGAGGGGAAAGATCCTTGTACCAGGAGAATTGCGTGGAGGTCATATCTGGAAACCTCCTACCACCCAAGATAGAGCCGTAAATCCAAACGAGAGAGCAAAGAAAATAAACCACATAGGATGCAGATGAACAACAGAAACAACAGCAATGTAACAAATACATATGAGTGTGTAGCCTGTGTCCGGTGTGTAGCATAATGGGCACAGTAAATACACATGAGTATTTACTGTCTGCAATCATGAGGAAACAATTAGAGAATTGGAAAAACTGAGCTGTGACACAGACCAAAAGATGACCTGGTCTTTAAAACAATAGAAATTAACCTATGTTGTGAAAGACAGAAGAGGGGAGAAAAGAGATACTGGTTCAGACAGCACTGACCAAAGAGACCTGTCAACCAAATGCTCTGGGGAAGACACTGATAATGAACAGTGATTCTTATAGTCATTTGGGAAATTTGAATTAGGATTTTATTTTAAATATTAATATTTTATCAACGAATTGTTGGCTATGATTACAAAGTGTTGACATATAGGATATCAAATGATCCTAAGTGAACAGGGAATGAGACAAGGAAGAACAATATTGTATCCACAAAATTTACTACTTCAGAAATAAATCCTAAGTGAAACATAGAATCTTTCTGTTTGACTATTTCCTCAAACTATTTTTCCCTGGACAACAGGCATCTGCAAATAAAATATTGAAAGGGAAGCTTCATTAAACACTAAATGAGATTTACCAGGACTCCTGAAGCTCTGTTTTGTCTCGTGGTTAACAGATCCGTGGTTATCTCAGAAGCCCTGGTCTGACCTGATGAGAGTCCAGGTCGTGGGGGAAGGGGGTAAAGCAATTGATTCCCTGTAGTAACACTGAGACAGGAGACTTCTCTTGACCCCCTCACAGGACTTGTGACAGGGTGGCTCATTTGTTTGGCCACCATGCTGAAACCCTTTGTGGGAGGGGGAGCATGCAGGTGAGCAGGTGCAGGAACCGGGGTGAGTGCCTTTGCACACCAGCAGGAATGAAACCTGTATCAGCCTGTGGCAGCATCTAAGAGTTGCCCGTGACCTATGGAGCCCCAGAGGGTGTGTTACAAACAATGCTCTTTTAACTTTGCCATCTGTGGATGGATTAAGTGTTAAACAGCTCAGTGAAGAGTCAGTGTGATAGCCTTTTTGGGTTCCCACACCCAGTGCATCCCAAATTCTTGTCTGGCATCCAGGAAGAATCAGGTCACACAAACAGACTGAGGGTGGTATATGTGGAGGGTTTTATTGAGTGATGGGAGTGACAGAAGTGACTCTCAGCAGGATGGGGAGGTGGAAAGGGGATGGAATGGGAAGATAATCTTCCCCTGAAGTTTGGCAATCCCCAGCCAAACTCCTCTCTGACCATCCCCGGTCAAACTCCTCTCTGACCATCCCCAGCCAAACTCTTCTCTGACTGTCCCCAGCTGAACTCCTCTCTGACCTTCCCCAGCTGAAATTCTCTCTGACCGTCCTTGGCTGAACTCCACTCTGACCATAGTCTCTGATATCCAGCTGCCTCTTTTCTCAACATTCAGATGCATCTTCCTTCTCTCCTTTTCTGTTATTCCACTCTGCTCTTCTGCCAGTGAAATTTGGGGGTTTTATAGGTACAGGTTGGGAGTGAGGTAGGCCAGGGTTGTTTTGGAAAAGGCAACCCTTGGGTAGGTAAACAGGAATGCATGTTCTTATTTAGAGCCACAGGTCTGGGCTTGAGGGTGGTGCCCTTGTCAGGGACCCCGCTCTCTTCTACTGAGTATTTCCCTTCCTCCTGTCTGGATCATTGAGAAACCAAGCCATGCAATGCAAATATGTGTTACCTTCTAGCATGTAGAGAAACCCTCTAGATAGCAACTGATAGGACTAGGTGCCAGGCCTAGCAAAGGGCAGAGCTGATGAAAAGCAAGACAGTCTAAGAATTAATCCTGCCTGTCTTAATATAAAAGATTCTTATTTCGTTTTTAATTTTAATTGAATACATAATGAACTAATTCAGTCTACTATGAAAAGTCACGGGAAAAAACCGTATTCGCCAAATTTTAGAATATTATTCCATCTGTCCCCACTGACCACTCACGCTTTCTCTTTTCTTTTCCCCCTTCTAACTTATTAGAGTTATTATAAGGACAAAACTAACAACAAAATATTTATAAATCATAAAACATCATTTATTTTGAAGTATTTTTCTTGTTCTATTTCTATATTCTTCCCTGATTCATTTTTGGTTTATCCCTCTCTCATTCCTCTTTTAAGCACAGATAAAAGATGTGTTTCCTTATCTTAAAAGATACCACCCCAAGAGATTAATTAACATACAGAGAAATCATTAACATGCAAATTAACCTACTAAATGCCATGTTTTCTCATGAAAGAAGCCAGAGGCGACAGTTGCTCAACAGCAACCAGCAACCTGTGGCCTCAGGGAAACGTGGCAATGACTGTCTTCCCCAAGAGAATGCTGGCACGTGATTTATATCCGGCAAGCAGGATACAGAGAGTTTCTCACTGGAAAATGCTCTTCCCACTTTTATTGCTGGAATTTTGCTAAAACAAAGAAATCTGTATTAAGATGAGTGCAGCTGTGTTAGAAACAAGTGTCATACATGTTGAAATGTATTTATTTTTCCAACTCATACCAACAGAAACTCAATTATTCTTCATTCTGGAAGATCTGCTAAGTTTCCTTAACTTACCGTGTCCTGATATCTGTGGTGAAGGCATGGACTGCATTGACTGCGCCACAGAAGAACTCTGATGTCAAGAGCTGCATTTTATTTAATTCATTATTATTATTATTATTGATAAACGTAAAAGGAAAATAAAATCTCAGGATTCCAAATTCACTGTGCCAGAAGGTAAAAGTTAAGTTGGAAGCTGAATCATGAAAAAACCCAAAAAATCAAACTCCTTTAAAGAGTTTGATTCTTTTTTATAAAAGACTTTAAAGACTTTAGCTGTGGTAACAACACTTAACATTAGCTCTATCCTCTTCAGTGTTTAAGTGCTATCCATTGTTGTTGATTATTCGTATAATGCCATACAGAAAATCTTAAGAGCTTATTTATCTTACTTGGGTAAAACTTTATGCCTCTTAATTGGTAACTCCCCATCTTCCTCTCCCCTGCAATTCTCTGCCCCCGAGTCTCTGAAAACCACTCATTGATTCTATGAATTTGAGTATTGAAGGTCTCTCATATAATGGAATCATGCAGTATTTATCTTTCTGAGATGGCTTTAGTTCACTTAGAATAATATCCTCAAGATTTAAGCATGTTGTTACAGAAGATAAATTTTCTTCTGTTTTTCAGGCTGAATAGTATTTTATTGTATATATGTAATGGGAGCATTATCTGACCACCCTTGCAGGGAATGTAACAAGGTAGTGGCTCATCTATTCAGCCAGGGATGCTTAAACCCCCGGTGAGGGGAGCGGGGGACAGGGGGCATGAGGACAGGTAGGTGCAGGAGATTTGGTGAGCACTTTTGAGCTCCATCTTCATGGTAGCATCTAGGGGTGAGTGTCTGGGACTCCCAAAACCCCAGTGTGCATGTTACAGTGCTCTTTTAAGCTCTGACCCCATGGTAGCATCTAGGGGTGGGTGCCTGCAACTCCTGAAGCCCCCGTGGGCATGCTACAGTGTTCTTTTGAGCTCTGATGTCTGCAGACAGCTTAAGTGTTAACCAGCTCAGTGCCCTCTTGGTCCCTGGGTTCTTGTCTGGCTTCCAGGAAGAATCAGGTCCCATACGGACTTGAAGGATGGTGAATGCAGGGATTTGGCTGGGCAATGGAGATGGCTCTTGACCGGACGAGTGGGGAGCTGGAAAGGGGATGGAGTGGGGAGATGATCTTGCCCTGGAGTTTGGTTGTCCTGTGGCCAATATTCTCTCTGACCATTTCCAGCATATCTCCTCTCAACATTCATACACTCCTTCTCTGCTGCTCTTCTGCTCCTTTCTGTTCTGTTTGTCTGCTTATGTGCTTGTGGAGTGTGGGGTTTGGAGTTTATATGGGTACAGGATAGGGGGATATGGCTGGCCAAACAGGTATATTTTTAAAATGTTCAATGTCACTGCTAATCAGGAAAATTCTAAGAAAAACCATAATGAGATACCACCTGTCAGGATGGCTATCAACAACAACAACAAAAACAACAATGACATACACGCACATACAAAAGAGAGCAGGTTTTGGTAAAGATGAGAAGACGCTGGAGGGACACTTGCACACTGTTGGTGGGAAAACAAAGCAAAGAAACTGCTATGGGAAACAGTTGGAACAGTACTCCCAATGCTAGAAACAGAAGTGCCATTGGATTCAGTTATTCCACTTCTGGGTATTTATCCAAAATTATTGAAATTCAGGATCTTGATACTAGAAAGACTTTAAGGCAGTTATTATAAATATGTTCAAAGCTTTCAAAGGAAATATAAACATGTTGAAGAGAGTACAATAGTGTAACAGAATTTCTTGAGATGAAACAATGAAATATCTGAAAGAGTTATTTAACTTACTAGGATTCATAGCAGTTTATAAAATGCAAAAGAAAAAATCAGTGAAATTTTAGAACATTAGAAACTATCCGCACAGAAACAGAACTTACACCTCAAATATGTGAAGAAGAATTGTATTACAATAACGTAGAATATCCCCCAAAATCCTTAATAGATTTTAGAACAGGAAGAAACAATAATTTAGAATATCCCTCAAAATCTGTAATCGATTTTAGCAAAGAAATAAACAGAAAACAGATTTTAGAAACAGAAAGAACTGGAAGTGGGAGCTCAATATCGTTAAGAATGTGAAAGGAAAATAAATCTTGGGACCCCGAACTCACTGAGCCAAAGGGAAAGTCAAACTAGAAACTGCATCATGAAACTCTGCCTCCCATTTTATTCCTAAATAAAACAGCTACAAAAATAAAAAAGCTACATACCTCCCCCACGGTTTTCCCAGTAAGAAATCCCTTGTGGGCCCCAAGATTCTTACCCTAAAACAGTCCTGTTGAATTTCACCCCAGCAGGAAAAATTGACACCTTATCTTCAGAGGTATGACACAAAGGATGAGACTCAAAGTCATATCTCTGCTCACTCGAGACAATGCATATTGGATTGCTTCCCCTGACCTATGCTTATTTCATTTTATGTAAAAATGCAGATTCAGTGAGCTAGATGAATATATAATTGACTATTCCTCTACCGCCTCTCACATGTGAATGGCTGATCAAAGACTCAAAGGAATGAAACCATTTGCCTCTTACCTACCCACACCTTTTAAAATGTCTTCCTCTTTCCCCAGTATCTGTCCTTTCCTCTTTAAATGTTGAAGCCTTCAAAATCATCTTTAGAGAAAGGTACCTTTCTCTAAAAATGGGATGTATCTCCCATGCTCACATCCTCATCCTTGGCAAAATAAACTTCTCCATTGATTGAGACTTGTCTCGGATACTTTTAATTAGTATCTGTCTCAGATACTAGGTAAATGCAAATGACAACTACATCAAGATGCTACTACATACATCTTACAACAGCTGAAATTTAAAAGATTGAAAATCCCATTGGTGGTGACCATGTGGATCAGTGAGAGAACTCATCCATTGTTGGTGGGAATGGAACATGGTTAAGTGTCTTAGAGAAAATTTTAATTAATTTGTATTAAAAATTAAATATATGCCATGTGACACAGTCATTCCATTCTTGGGGATCAGATGGAATTTTTAAATATTATACATATTGTCTAAAGTTCACTTAGACTTTCTAAAACATGAGAGTTAAACATCTTTAATACTGTATTTTGTGAAAGCAAGCCTTAAATGAGAGTCCACTTCTGGTCAGAGTGTTGTGAGGGGTCGGTTGATTCCCCTCTGAATAAAACAAGTATAATCTTAGACAAATTTGTCAAAACAACTATTTTTATTCTCTGAACATTTACCTTATCCAGAGAATCAGACACCAAGTGAAACAATGTCCACAAATTAGAAAGCATTAATCTTTAAAAAAACAAAACAAAACAAAACAAAACCCAGAAAACCAAAGCAGTTATAATTTTAGCCAAGGACATCAGTGAGCAGATGGCTTTCTTGACCACCATGGTCAAAGCTTTCTCTGACTGGGGTTGGATGGAATCACAAGCAGCTTTGAAGAATTGCTAGAGATTGCTAAGCTCACTGAGTTAGGACATAGGTCATTCATAAACTCATAGATTTGTTGGCTAACAGTAGTGGATTTGGTACAGAACAGATGCAAAAACTCATGCAGCTTTCTTAGCCTGAGTTTGCAGACTAGGTTCTGGGTAAGTGGCAGTGCAGCTGCAGACTTAATGGGAAGATTCTAGAAGTAAGAGAACCATGGAAGGGCTGAGATATGCTGCCCTCCACTCTCTGCCTGTCCACCACACTACGCTATGCAAGTGTGAGGAGACCCAAGGTGTTCTGATAAAGGAAAGCCAAGACAGACTTAAAAACTGTATGCAAGTTCAAATGTGTTTCTCAACCTGTGAACAACTCAGTTGGAAGGTTTACAAAATGAAATATCTGATTGCAACCCCTGTCCAAATCACTGGAACTGATTACCAAAATCTGCAGAGACAGAAACAACCCCAAGGACCTAAGGAAAAAAAGACAACAAAAAAGGGAGCATAACACATCAACAGCTGAGCTTCGTAGAAGAGATGAGGTTTTCCAGTGAAGTCCAGGGAGGTTTCCTAAAAATAGTCCAACAGCCCTCAGGAAAAAA